>NC_055988.1:103966586-104275933 GCF_018446385.1 Zingiber officinale
TTTCTATTTTTATATGTTTTTATGTTTTTTTTTGTATTATTACATGTACTCTTTATTTGGAAAAAATATGTTTGTTCCTAAGTTATGAATGTGTTCATTATTAATTGGTAGTATTTTTTTAGTTTTAAATATAAACTAAAAATAAATAAAAGATTATAAACATATAAAAAAATTATTGAAAAAAATAAAACTGATAAAAAATTGATGAAGAAATTGATTAAAAACATTAAAAAAAAAATTTAAAAAAATCAATTGAAAAAATATAAGTATTATGAAAAATAATAATAAATTAAATTAATTAAAAAATAAAAACTAAATAAAATTTATATAAAATTTAAAAATAAAGTATTGATAAAAAATAATAAATTAAATTAATTAAAAAATAAAATCAAATAAAATTAAAAATATAATTGTATGAGAGTTATTTTTAAATAAAATTAATTAAAAAATTAAAACTAAATGAGAATTAAATGAAATAAAAAAACAAAAAAAAAATAAAGAGGAGGTTACATGTGTCTTTTGGTAAGGAGAGAGAGAGGAGAGATGGAGCGGGTGTGCGTTGACGGGGAAGCAGCTCTCAATTAATAATGCATACAAAGTTAATTATCTATCGGATATATCCGATAGGTGCTTACTGGGCAAGGCCGGTCACCCATGAAAATGTTACGGTCAATTTCACCACGTTACTAGCTTTTCATATCGGGTTTGGATGCCATCGACACAGGCCCGATCCTACCGATAAGAACATCTCACAATACTATATAATACCGCGCTTCGACACCGAGCGGCACGGGTTCGACACAAGCGCCATCCGGATCCGCTTCGAGGTCGTCTGCTCCGCAGAGCAGAGCAGAGCAAGGGGAGCTCGAGCATTGGAAGCGCTCGACGAAGAAGAAGGGAAAGCGAGCGGGAAAACAAGAGGAAGAAAAAACAGAAAGCGAGAACAGACCGTCAAGTTCCTCTTCGCGTTTGAACTGAAAAGGGAGAGCGCTCCTCCATGGCTGCTGCGGAGAACCACCCTTCCCACGCTTCTGATCGCCGCGCGGAGCACGCCAAGACCCTCGTCGGCGCGCTCAACCTCATAACCCGCAACCTCCCTCTCCCTCTCGACGTCTTCCGAGCCGTCGCCTCTATTTACCAGGGCGATACACCTCCGGACGTGGAGGAGACGACGGAAGGCGGCGATGCGTCTTCACCCGCCGAATTGGACACGGTCGGTGTCCATCTCCTCTCCCCTTCGCTCTTGTTAAGTTTCTGTTTATTGACTTAGTTGATATGGGCGACTCATAAAATTAGGGTTTCGAGAACCTGGTGAGTTCTTAAATCATGCTTGGCTGGGTTCATGTAGGCCTTTTAGCTGTGCTCTTGAATTTAGTGGCATGTGCAATGATGTTTTTTTGGCAGTCGGCACCAAACAGCAAGTACTTAAGCTTGTTGAACGTGTTTTTTGTTGTCGTTGTTGTTGTTGACGTGAACTCAATAGAGAGATTACGCCTCCCAGGTGTTGATTGTAACAGTTAATTGCTTGAAAAATAAGAGGAACCAGCTTTTTTGGTCGTGTTTGAAGATTTTGTAGAACTGGTAATTTTTGGCTTAGTTTGGAGGATATCATTCCAGTTGAATCTTTTGATTGGCCTTGATTCCTGTTTTTGAGAGCAAAAATTTCATAAATTAATGTTATTTAGCAGCCTATCTTTAGAGTTTAGATAATATCTTCTATATACTTGATCTCTGGTGAACTATGATGGCAGTTTGTTTGTCATGGTTCTTTTGAGATATGAAACTGGAATTAGGACCAAACTTGTATCTTTCTAAGAATCCAAGATATTACATATGTAAGAGGCCGTACTGAAGCAGTTGCAAAGTAAATCTTGAAATTGATCAAAGTAAAAGATCTTTTCCCCATTGCGTTTGGATAAAGCTGGTCTTTTCCTCTTTGTTGTAGCTTGTCAATTTATAGATTATGGTTTCACCTGATTCTGACTTTGATGCAGACACATGAGGTGTCAACCAGTGGAAGTTTGATCTCAGAGTTTGAAGATGCCTTGTTGAAGCAGAAAATGAAACACATGCATTGCTTAGAACTGGAAGAATCAAAAGAAAATCATTTTAACAGTCTTATTCAGCATCGTCTTAAAGAGCTTGAAGGTACATTGTTTTTGTGCCTTTGTTGAATAAACTGTATGAATCTTGTGTGTGTGTGTGTGTAATTTAGCTCTAACTTTGGTGTTTCAATTTTTCCCAGTGTATTAGGATTTATGGTCTTTGTTGTATTGTTTGGCATCCTTGTGGCTTTTTGTACTTGGTGCTGTTCATTAGGATTTATCTATGCTACTTTTTTTTTTGGCATCTATAGCGATTTGTTCTAAAAGTTTATTTTTCTTTTCTCAGAAAGCAGCGACAGAGAATATAGTTGGTGTGATTTCTTAGTTACCATAAACTAACTATAATTTCGTCTGTTAGGCATCATTAATTCAAAAGGTTTACCAATTTCTAAACTGTGAAACAAAACTGATAGGATCAGTCAACTATAAAATAACTTCAAAATGGTAAAATATGCATTTATCATATGGGACACCTATGTGCCAATACTTTATTGGATGCTAAGATATAGTTAGCATTACATGACATTTTTGACTGTCTCATTCAATGTAAGCAAGATATGATTATCAAACGCTTTTATCATTCAAAAAATAGATTAATGCATTTGATTATTTAGGTTATCCTGTACTTTTGCTTTATATGATGTTTCCATTCAACATGGTCAAACACTGACCTCAACACCATGCTTTTTAATGTGTCCAAATCACCCAAATTCAACGGCTTCATCTATGGATTGAAATTCTGGGATCTTATTGCACCTGATATACTAAGCATATCACTGAGTTTTTCAATGGGGAAATTAGCACTCAAGAACATAATTTATTATTCTTCACCTAGATACCAAAAAAAGAGGGAGCTAATATTGTTGCTAGCTTCAAGCCTATATCTTGTTTTTCAGTCCCAAACTTAGCAAAGGTATAGGTTAATAGACTGAAGCTTTTTTTGCCATTTGTTATTGACCAATGTTGTCGCGGATCTAAAATCGACCTAGGAATTGAAGATTCATAGGATACCGTAGGATTTTATAATCCTACAATTTTACACTTTCTTGTTGAAGCATTTATTTTCTTATTCATAATTTCTCACATGTAATAACTTCTAGTATATGATAACAAATCATGGATCACTGTCACTATTGGGATAAGATATTGCATTATCGACAATCATATTCATATGATAAATGTATGGAGAAGCCTTTTATTTTATTCTTTCTTCATGTAATCGTGTTCCTTCATCTGCATGGTAGAGAAACTTTAATGATTAGATTGAGGTCTCCAGTGTTTTAAGTATTATGGAATGTAAAAGGTGGATTTTTGTTATCGTTTTAGTGCTATCAAATATCAATATCATTATAATGTAAGGTTAATGAAGTTCCTATACTGTTTGTAAGGAACAATAGATTACCATATTTCACGTTAGGTATATCTTCAGCAAGTTTATCATATTTGATTTTCTTTTCTTTTTGTGTATTAACATTTGTTTCTTAACTTAAAACTGTATGTTGATTCAGTGTTACCATCAAATAAGGGTGAAGACTTGCAAATGAAGTGTTTGCTGGAGCTTTATGGCTTGAAGGTAAAACACAATCTAAATAGTTAACTTGATTGTTGGCTGTCTATACTATGGGTAGGGATAGTTCACTTGTCCTTCTTCCTTGATTTTTTTTAAATTTTTTTTATTGTGATTGTTAAACTTTGCTGAAGCTAGATGTTTTTCTTGCTCATGCTTATATCTCTATGTTTCTAGCGTTTTCAGTTCTGCAGTGGATCTCTTGCTATGGTTGTTAGCTCCCTTATTTCTGCAGAGTTTATATTATAAAAATGAAATCTATGCGATATGCCGCGCCTAGGGAACTCCAGGAAACTTGGTTTGCATGTACATGCCACTCCACATATACTGTGTTTTTTTTTTCCCTATGATAAGAGTGATGGTTCACTTAATTTCCATTAAAAGATAAAAAAAATCCATTGCAGAGCTTCAAGAAACCATGACAAAAAAAAAAGAGATGCAAACTAGTGAGAGAATGAAAGCATATCTCTCCTTCCATCGTTTGAAATCTCGTACTATGATGGGCGAAATGATTGAAAAGTATCATTATAATAAATTCCTAAAAATCGATACCATTTGGTGTAGACAATTTCTCATTCCTATGTTTTATCTTCTTTCTCTTTCGACCTCTAATCCGTCACTGACACTATGCATCGGAGCGTTGGTTCAATACCAAACCAGTATCGCGCTCCACTTAAAGAGTGAAACTCTGACACAACTCATGATTTTGAACCTTTGCTCCTTCATGCCACGACTAGAAGAGAACAAACATCTCCTTGAAACAGTGATAATCGGTGCTGCCCACAAGATCCAGCAGGTCTCACAAGATCCATTATGTCACACAAGAACCATGTGATTGCTTGCTTGCTGATACTTTGTACTGCATATTACAAAAGAGCGGATTGAGATTTTTTTTTTTTATTGTTGTTAGTTAAAGACAAGATACAGATGACCTGCATGTGATTGGGTTCATTTTCGGATTGCCTATGTTATTAGCCATTGCACACACATTGTCAAAGATTTCCACAGGTGGGTAACTTGAAAATAGGTATGATTGTATGGGTAATCTGGAATTTGTAATGCCCTAGGATTTATGTATGATTCACTTGTCTATTTGGAGGCCACCAAGATGTAGTCTTGCCTGGGTTACAAGAATGTAACACTGATTCTAGTGTCCATTCATTATCTAAGAGTTCTTCTTGTTGACCTGCAGAAGCTTATGCACTATTAGTTTTATGGTAGCTCTTTTTTTGGAAGAGTAAATGAATTCTTCTCTATGTCCCATATTTAGTCCTTTGTTGACTTGTTACAAGCAATAGTCAATGGATTAGTAAATTGATCATGTGAAGGTTGTGCCAATTTTGATTCTTAAGTTATGCCAAATATGTAATTTGTTATTGACTTTCCAATTTTATTTTGAATTAGATGCAGATTTTCTTCATCTTTGGTAAACTTTTTTATTTTCTATCCAGCTTGTAGAATTGCAGAGGAAGGTACGCTCTGATGTGAGTGCAGAATACTGGTTGCGTAGAATATGTGCACAACCTGATAAGATATTGTTTGACTGGGGTATGATGAGATTCCAGTATCCATTTAGCATGTATGGGATTGGAGATGCTGCTGCAGTGGAGGCTGATAGTCGTCGTCGAAAGAAAAGATATGCAGAGGTTGTTTACTGACATCACTTAACCTTTGTCTGTTTTTTGCTAAAATGTGTTTTTTTTTTTTTACATTTGTCTCATTGGAAGAATTTCCTGCAGAGGTTGTCAAGATTAGAAGAGGATGAAAAGAACCAGGCAGATGACAGAAAGAGGAAATTTTTTGCTGAGATTCTTAACGCTGCCCGTGAATTTCAGTTACAGACACAAGCTGTTCTGAAAAGACGAAAACAGAGGAATGATGGAGTTCAGGTGGTGGTTATGATTCTTATTGTATTTCTTTTTCTATTAGAAGTTTAGCTTGAAACTCAGTTTAGTGCATGAGATTAATAAGATAGCATTATCAAGTACCAAAGTGAAGCTGATTCATTGTGTCTACTTCCAATTATTGTCATTGTTGTGCCCAACAGGAACGCAACCAGGGTGCCAATAAAAATTTGTCCTATCAATTCATGCATGCAGTTCCTCTTTACTGCTGAAATCCATGCTGTAAGATATAAATGAAAACAGTAGATGCTAACCAAACATATTACATCATATAGACCATGCAACATGCACATGCAATGGATAAACATTGGTTGAAACTAGTTCAGACTTTAGAAATATAGTTCATTTCGTGTTATAATTTACTTCTTTTTGTGGGGTTCTTGAAAATGCAATATTAATTGGAAAACAGCAGTACCAGTTCAGATGTCTGGCCTTTTGTTGTTGAAACCCTTGCTTGCCTCAAACCGTGATCTGTATGCCTGTTTATCTACCCATTCATGGCTAAATGTGTTTGTTGAGCAGCCTAATCCACTTTGATTGGGTCAGGCATGTACTATCACTCAGTCACGCTAAAAAAAAAAAAAAACTAACTGCACCCGACTTTCATGCCTAGAAGTGAGATACAAATTCCTTTTTCTGCTCAGAAAACCTATAAGTTGACTGAAAGATGGTTCCAAGGTAATTAATTGCATAAAAGAGATTAATGTGTTTATCTTCACATGAAAGAAAAGCTACTAACTAAATTATGTTACGTTCAGTGCAAATTTTTCATTACAGTTTTGTGTTTGTGTTGTAGAAATTAATCTTTATTTCCTAAAATCCAGTGTCTGGGTGTCTGTGGCTGGAACACTATTTGTTTGTTATCATGCAGGCATGGCATGCAAGGCAAAGACAGCGTGCTACTCGTGCTGAGAAGTCAAGGTTCCAAGCATTAAAAGCTGATGACCAAGAAGCTTATATGCGTTTGGTAGAAGAAAGCAAGAATGAGCGCTTGACAATGCTTCTTGGTAAAACAAATGAACTTCTTGTTCGTCTTGGAGCGGCTGTACAGCGTCAGAAGGATGCAGAACATGCTGATGGACTTGAAGACTCTAGTACTCGTAATCTTCCAGAGATCTCTCTATCTAAGACTGAAGGCCCTGGTGAATTCTCTATAGACAATGGTGATGATGAGAAAGACAATGGTGATGATGAGAATACCAAAGTTTCTGATTTGCTTGAAGGTCAACGCCAGTACAACTCTGCTGTGCATTCAATAGAGGAAAAGGTACATTAAGTGAAGTACATGCTGTGTTCTTATTTTTATTATGACAACGGATCTGTTAGTCGTACTTCTTTTAGTGGCTAAGCATGATCATCTTGGTCCAAAGTGCCTGACAGACTAACAATCAAATAAGCCTGATCTTTTATTAAGTGTCAGTCAAAGCTTTGTCTGCTTCTATTGAATCTGGATATAATTTACTTTTTAAGTCTTATCACATTTTTACATTGAGAATCTTTTAGTGAGATGTCTGAGGAAGATGCGCCATTGGATGGGAAGGATAATATTAACAATTTAGGTTTTGTGGTAATAGAGAATGCAATTCTTTCAGGTCCTCTCCTATAAGGATTCTGTAGGCATGTTCATTGAAATGGCAGGACCTGTAATCAAACACTTTAATCTGCAGGTAGCTTAGAAATTGTAGCTGCCTGAACTTGGCATTTATGACTTTAATGTTATTGCAACCTAGAAATACTATATCAGTAATTTTGCAATTGCCATAATGCCAGATTCTGATTAGAATGTGAAAATTCCAGGTTGAGATTCACAAATAGCCTAGACAGACGTCTGAGGAAATTCTGACTTTTTTAGTTCTGTATTCAACAGAACCCTTAGAATTGGATTACTTTGCTGAAGATGTCATTTTCAGCATCACTTGTTGGTTTATTGGCAATAAAATGCCTTTTTGGTCAAATGCATTTATTTATTTATTTTTAATTTAAGACTAGAGGCTGGAGATTTTCTTGAGATAGGGCTGTAACTGAAAAGGCAAGCTCAATTCTTGGCTTGATTGAACATGCTCTATAAGTAAAACCACCAACAAACTTGAACACAGTCAAGCTCCACTCATTTACAGCCAGAGCTTGGGATACGGAAAAAAAAAATGACTTCAAGATGAAAAGGATAGCATGCATCCTATGACCTTTGGCTGCCTATAGTTAGTTTTTTGCATTTTACTTATTGCTTGTGTTTTGAGTACAATTTCATGCTGAGTTCTACTTAGAGAATAGAATTGTATCTTCTGCATTCTGCTTCTTTGTTCAATATTCATTTTATCGATTATCACATTATTTTGCAATGCTCATGTTTTCTTGTTCTTAATTGTCACCTTTTAGTACTTTTTTTCAAGGCCCCTGAAATATTGTAGGTTACAGAGCAACCATCAAACCTTCAAGGTGGGGAACTAAGACCTTACCAATTAGAAGGACTTCAATGGATGCTTTCTTTATTTAACAACAACCTAAATGGTATTCTGGCTGACGAGATGGGTTTAGGAAAGACTATACAAACTATAGCACTAATTGCATATTTAATGGAAAATAAAAGTGTCACTGGACCCCACTTGATTGTTGCTCCAAAGGCTGTGCTGCCAAATTGGATTAGTGAATTTTCAACATGGGCACCAAGGTATGGACCTTATAACATGGTTGACTAATATATGGTTATTGTGCTCTCATTTTCTCCTATTTGGGATAGTATTGTGGCAGTTCTATATGATGGGCGCCTAATTGAAAGGAAGGCCATGAGGGAAGAGTACTCTGGACAAGGCAAATTCAATGTGATGATCACACACTATGATCTCATAATGAGAGACAAAGCTTTTCTGAAGAAAATACATTGGCATTACATGATTGTTGATGAAGGGCATCGCCTAAAAAATCATGAGAGCGTTCTTGCTAAGACAATTGTCTCAGGGTAAGCTCCTTAGAATCTAAATTTCATGAAGTATTTTTTTTCTTTATATGTACTGATTTTTCCTTTTATGATGGGCAGAAATAAAAAAGGGCACCCCAAATTATGCAAATTGTTAAAAGGCGGCATTTTTTTTCAAAAAAAAAAAAAAAGTGAAAAGAATGCCCCATTATATTATTTATCTCGAAATATCTGTACTTCTGATGCTATTGTAGCAACTACAATTAGTTATTATAAATATATAAGTGTTGTAGTTGTGTAGCAGTTTCTGTGTCATAGATAATACAATAGTGGTGTAGCTGTGTGGCATCTATTAGGTAGCTACTACAACTGTAACAACTGTTTTAAAGTGATTTTGACCAACTTAAAGTGATTTTGATGAAGTTTAGTAATTTTGACCAAGTTGGTAAATAATATTTTGATATAATAGTCTTTATGTGTAGTTTTTTAATTGAAGTGAAATAGTAAATTTTTCATGTTGTAGCAGTTACTTTGTAACTGCGACAATAGTGATAGAAAAAGAGGTATTTTTGATATAAAATATATGGTGGGGAGTCTTTTGACTTTTTTTTTTTTGAAAAAGATGCGCCCTGTTGACGATTTTCATAATCTGGATCACCCTTTTGATTTTTGCCCTTTTATGATTTTAGAATTTAAAAATTATTCTCGGTAGAATAATTCTCAAACTGGGAATTTGGATAAGTTTTGGTTTAAAGGAAATCTAAATATATGAGACTTATGTGATATAGAAGTTTCATTGGGTACTATGATTTTTGGTGGTGTATTGATACATATCTCAAGCATTTGCACTGGAAAAATGAATGATCTCATTTGAATACTGTCACACAACATTCGATCAATGACTTTACTAAAGGTATTGTTGGCTTAGAGCTGCATATTAATCAGGCAAGTCCTGAAAATTGAGTTGGTAAGACCGAAACGTGTTTGAATTAGAACAATGCAACATCTGGAAAATAGTTTCTGCGTTATTGCTAACTGTTAGTTTTAGCTGTTGGATGAAACAACTTGCTTACAAGTGATACAGATTAAGAAAGAAAACCCACTAAAGATTATAGTATTGCAACTATAGCTTATAGTTAATATAAATTTAATTTTATATCATTCTATAAATAAGAAAGAAAATTCATTCAAAACTAAATAAATCCAACCACTTGTAAATATAACCAAGAAATAAAATAAACCCAATATATTATAAATTAACCAAAATTATCATATAAGAAGAAAAAATGATGAATTTTATGTTATATAATAGAAGTATATAAAGGTCAAGAGAGTTGAATCTTAAAGTTTGATGATGACATAGAGAAGAAGCAAAGTGTATCACATGGAAAAAAGTTGATATAGCTAAGGTGGACGACAACTAACAACAATCGAGAAGAATAAGTCTTATCACATTAATACATAAAATGAATATGCGGCCAAAATTGATGGTGAGTTAGAAATCATGTTATAGTAAAGTCCTCTTAAATTTGATGATATTGATTTTTTTTCTATGTGAAAAGTATTTGATGACAAAATTTCCTATTGCTCATTTTATTTCAATCTTGAGGGTATGAAAAAAATCTGAACTATGTCATTGTTGTTTGTCAACGTAAACTTCATTTTTTATTATTATACTATTAAATAGAATATTATGTTATTTTACATATTTTTGGATATCAAAACTTTTTTTAAATAAGGGAGAATTCATTTTTAACACATTGAATGATAATTAACAATTTTATATGATTTAGTACAATTGAAAATTAAACGATTCATGATATAAACCTTGATCTTGGAAACAACCTCTTGCAAAAAGCAGGGTAAGGCTGCGTACAATGGATCCTTTCTCGGGACCCCACATGGCGGGAGTTTTGTGCACCGGGCTGTCTTTTTTTTTTTTAATGATATAAACCTTGATTTGACAACCTTGTTTATGATTAATATACAATTCATGCATTAAAAGTGATTAAATTATTTTGAATTTTATTTTATTTTTTCATTTTATGTTAAATAAACAAGCATTAGATACTTATTTTTCAATTAATATTTCACACTAATTTTCATTAAAATTATTTTCATTTTTTCTCTTATATTAATTTAGATTATAAATTAAGATCATATCGATTTTTTTTAATTATAAATGCACTAATTAATTTCATTTTTCATTGATGAATTTATTTATATATTCTACAAATCAAATAGTAGAGGATTTGTTCTAACAAGATTTGGTCTACAAACCAAATCTTATATATATATATATATATATCTTGGATTGAGACGCACGTGAGAGGGAGGGGGTGAATCACGTGGTTTTAAAAATATTTTTTTTTAAAACTAAGTACGAATGCAACGAGAAAACAAGAAAAAGAAAAACACACGTTCGGTTTTACTTGATTCGGAGCTTTTGGGGACTCCTACTCCAAGATCTAGGTCTCGCGGATCTATCGATGGGTAATCCACTAATAATTTCTTCCGGAACTGTCGGAAGAGGAGATTAAATACAATAAATATCAGGACAAGTCTAACACACTACACTTTCCTTTTCTATAGAAATTAAGTACAGAATTTACTTTCGTTACCCAACACTTGTAGATGATCGGATTAGATTCGGTGTTGGTCGGCTTCTCAGCGGCAGTCGGGCGCAATAGTGTCGTAACAGAGCAGCAGTGCAAAGCCGGAGGAGTCGAAACGTCAAACGGATGCGTAGAAGCTTGTAGAAGAGTTGTTCTTAAGTTTTATCAAAGCCTTGGGGGAATATCCCTTTTAAAGAGGGTTAAAGGCGCTTTCCATAGCACTGAAGGCGCGTTCCGTAGGCAAAGTTTATTCCACAAAACTAGTGCCTTATCGTCGCCGAAGTCTTTTGAGTTATCCGACGGAAGGCGCCTTCCAAGTTCCCAAAGACGCCTTCCATGAACAGTACTCAAGGTGCCTTCCTTTGCATGGAAAGTGCCTCGGGTGATGTTCACCCAAGGCAACTTGTACTCCTTTTGCCCTGCAAGTTCATGTTAGCCCAAAACAAATAATAACCTGCAAGACAAAGTTAACATAATAAAAATAGTATTAATTAGTAATTAGATTTTCTCTCCCTGAGACAAAAATCTAGTCAGAGTTTCAATTTATATTTCCAAAATGGACCTAAATTGGATCGACGCCTACTGTCCCCTCAATCGGGATGCATCCTCACTGAGTCATTCTCCTCCAGTGACTTACCTCTACTTACCAAGTGTC
Source organism: Zingiber officinale (assembly GCF_018446385.1). Taxonomy (NCBI): domain Eukaryota; kingdom Viridiplantae; phylum Streptophyta; class Magnoliopsida; order Zingiberales; family Zingiberaceae; genus Zingiber; species Zingiber officinale. Next base: position 103,978,347 of record NC_055988.1, read on the forward strand.
AAGTTATCTCCTTGACATCTAATCTAACCAATCAGGTATTCCTGTCGGAATCGCACATCCGGACTTCACTAATCGGGAATCGAACATCCCGATCTCCTACCGGAATCACACATCTAGACTTCAACTCATCGGGAATTAAACATTTCGACCTCTTGCCATAATACCACATCTAGACTTCGCTAATCAGAAATCACACATCTCGATTGGACTTCCTGCCTAGTGTCTGGTCCTCTTGACCCGTCAAGTAAGTCAACCCTGCGTACTCGGTAATAAGGTTAGATCAACAACACATCTAACTTTAATCCACTTGTCATTTATCAAAACTCAGGTTTGATCATTGGTGCCAACTGCACCAACCTCTCTTTTTAATACAATGACAATCCGGGTTAAAGAAAAAAATATGTAAAACATATATAGAAAACAAATGATTTTAAGAGAAATCTAAAATGAAACAGTTAAGTTTTGTTCTCTTGATCATTTTTAGGGTTAAGTTTTTCAGATTTTCTTTGATTTTTCTTACTTAAACCCTAACCCTCCTCCTTGGACATTCATTAAAAAAAAACATGCAGATAAATATACCAAAGTACGAAAATGTAAACACATAAGTAAGCAAGTTAAATAACAAGTTTTTCAAGTAAGCATAAAAATTTACAGGTTTATCGTAGGGAGGAGTTATTACAAATTTTCAAAGTATTTTGAAAGGAATGTTTTAAAATTTTAAAAATTGAATTTGCAAAACTAAACCATTTGGCAAAATTAAATTTTGCAAGAATTTTACAAACTATTTTTTAAGATAGATTGTAAAAACACTTTTCAAAAAAATAATTTGCTGTAAAGTAATTTTTAGAGTTTTAATTGTTCAAGGTAACTTTTGAAAAGTTTTGCAAATTATCTTTCTAAAATATTTTTAAAGTATTTTTAAAGAAATTTGTCTAAGCAGAATAATTTTGGAAACATTTTTAAAATAGTTTTCAAAACAATTGTTAAAAAGGTTTGCCAAAGATATTTTTCAAAGTAAAAGGATAACTTTTGCAAAATTTTTATAAAACTTTTCAAAGTGTTTAATGTTTTTGAAAACATCTTTCAAAGTATTTTTAAGCAGTTTTTCAATGTAATTTTTAAACACTTTCATTTTATTTTTCAAAACAGACATTTGAAAGAGTATAAGAGTGTTTTTCAAAGCAAGTTTTGAAAGTAAGTTTTGAAAACATTTTGCAAAAAAACAAAATAGTTTTGGAAACGTTTCAGAATATTTCAGAAGTAAATTTTGAATCATTTGCAAAGTTTCAGTAAGGTTTCAAAAGAATTTTTAAACCAACACTTTAAAAAAACAAATTTTGAAATAACTCTTTTTGAAAGTAGTTTTCAAATACCCTTCTTTGAACCAAATATTATTTAAAAAAATAATATTCATCTAAAAATTGTTCTTAAATGTCTAACCGTTAGTTACTAACTAACTATCAGAACATAGCATTGATCACTTGGTTAGTTAAGTTAAATATTAATGTCCAGTTATAAATTTGCTGAAAAAGGACTACTTAACTTGATTAATGTACGGTTTTATTTTTCGCCCAAACTTAAGTTGATATACTGATATAAGCATCCGAAATTCAGCAAAAGGCTTACGTATCACGCCATTCTAAGTTTTTGAATACATAATTAAGGTAGACCTAGTATGTTTGTGAGATGTTCGTTATCTATATTTATAGAATCATGTTTTATAGGGATTTGTTCTACACTAAGGCTAAAACAAATTTTGAAATACTAAGGAAATAAGAATTTTTAGAAAACATCAATAATGAATTTTCTTAGAATTTGTAAATTATTTAAGGAGAAATCCTCCCCTTAACTTAAGGTCTTAGTTTTCAGGAAAAATTTACTTATATTATTTCTAGATATGATAGAATAATAAGTTTAAAGAAATTAATTATTGAGATAATGACTCTTTTGTATTCACTAGTATTATGAAATAAATTATTATTTAATTCTGAATTTTTAATTAAGTTTGATTATTTAATTGGTGTTAATTTAGTCAAAAGTCATTTCTAATTAATCAATTAATAATTAATTAAATTTTAATCAATTATTAATTAATTGAGTTATTACTTTCGGATTATTAGTTGATTAATTAAAATTTTGGATTTATTATTAATATACAGTTATTAAATCAAGTTAGGATAGAAAAGTAAAATTAATAAGTTATTAATGAATTGCATATTGTTTAAGTAAAATTAATTATAAGTGACTTTAGTTTAATTTAATTTAATATTTAATATTTAATTTAATTTTATTGTAGTTTAATTTAGTTTATTTAAATTTAAATTTATTCTTATTTTTATTAATTTTAATTTAATTAATCTTTATTCATCTCACCCGATCTGTATTTTCAATCAATGAAATCCTATAATTTTGTGAGATAAGTTGGATTTGTAGAGGTTGTTTAACTTGCGTTAGATTCAAGTTTAGCTTTGGGTCTAACAAGTAAGTATTCTTTGGATAAACGTCTAGGCTGGGGTGAGTTATTTGGACATCATTAGAGTAATCACGTGCTTCAAAATTTTTCAAATAGTCTTGCCCATTGAACTTAGAACAAAACTTTGGTCTAACCAGTTAGGATTAATAAGGGATAGCTTTAGTTAGTTTCGCTCAGCCAAATGCACCAGATCGAAGCCATATCTTCCTAGATATGCATAGATAGAGCTTCCCTAATCTACTATCATCCCAAATTTGTCAGTATTATTTGTCAAGTTAAATTTTTTTTCCTAATTAAACTATTCTTAAACTATTGTTTTGGAGGTGCTAACTAATTTGGCGTCTCTCCCTGAATTATTGAACTTTGGGTTTAAGTTTTAGATTTGTGTCGATTTGTTTTAAGTTATAATGAGCTTGGTTATAGTTTGAACTTAGATTAATTTCGTATTTACTTAATTTAAGTTTAGTTTTTAATTTAATTTAATTTTTTGTTTGAATTTAGTTTAGAAGGTTTAATTTTTGAGATTAAGGTTGAGTTATTTGGTTCGTTTTGATTTGGTTTTTGGTAATGTATTTTATTTTTTAGGTACATAGTGTTGATTTTGTCCTTCATGATTTGTTAAAAAAGTTTTTAGGAACTCAAGCTTTAGTTAGTTTTGTATTTTGAGTCAGGGTTAGAAATGATTTAGAGGTAGAGTTACACTTGTATTTAAGTCCGGATTTATTATACACATCTCTTTGTGATCCAAGTATCATGTTTAGATACTTGGATCCTAAGGTAAACTTATCCAATTGTTCTTTTAATTCTTTGACTTGACTTTTCAAAGATGGAATTTTCTTTCTCAAGGTTTACAGCTTAAGTTGAATTTCTGTCTTGAACTTGAGGTCAAGCTTAGTTGCTCCTTAAGGATGTTGTTTTTCCTTATGGAGTTTAGCGTGTTCCTTAGTTTTTGTTTATTTTTTATTTAAGTAGGAAATTATTTAAAAAAAATTTACAATATAATTAAAGTTTACCCTAGTTGGTTCATTTGAACCGGATGCGAATCCGTTGCTCGACTCGTATTCAGACTTGTCTTCTAGATTCGATTCACTTTTGGTTGCTATCAGCGCAAGGTAACTTGCTTGCTTTGGTTCGTCTGCTTTCGATCCGCCCGAGGCCGAAGTCGCCTTGAGTGCCTTATTTTGCTTTGTCTTCCTCATCTTATCTTCGTTAGGGCATTCGTGTTTGAAGTGCCCTTTTTTGTTGCAGCCGTAACACGTGATGTTTGTCTTTGGGTTGTTGGATGTGGACTAGGTCATCTTCTTCATGTCGTGTTTAGAGAAGTTTCTCTTACGTCTAGTGAACATTTTTCTTACCATGTTCACTAGTTGCTCTTCTTTTTTTGATTCCGAGTCAGACTCAGTTTCTGCCTCAGTTTTGGCTTGGGTTCGCACTTTGTCTTCCTTCGAAGTACCTACAAGAAACGCAATTCCTTTCTCGACCTTTGTGGAGTTAATTTATTCGTGCAACTCTAATTCATAAAACAACTCGTCTAATTTTAACTTTAAAAGGTTCCTTGAAACCTTATAGGTATCTACGATCGATGCCCATAGTGCAGTTCGAGGAAACGAGTTCAGAGCGTACCTAATAATGTCGTGGTTCTCGAGTTGATGTCCGATCATATACAGGCTGTTGAGGATATCATTGATCCTCGCATGTAGCTGGCTTGCGGTTTCTCCGTTTTGTATTTTGATATTAAATAAAGAATTTAGAAGCAGGTCACGTTTAGTTATCTTAGTATCGTTGGTTCCTCCGTGTAATTCAATGAGCTTATCCTATAGCTCCTTTAAGTTCTCATGCGGGCCGACTTGGTTGCGTTATTCTTTCGTGAGTCCGCACTGGATCGTGTTCAATGCCTTCAAGTCGATTTGGACCTTCTACTTATCTTCTGGATTCCATCTTTCTGGGTCGAGGAGTAATTTAGTTACTTCGTCTATAGGCGCCCTGTACCCTGGTCGGATGGTGAATCACTGCTCAATGTTCGTCTTCAAGTATACCTTCATTCTCTTTTTCCAATACGGAAAATTGTTTCTGTTGAAGAGAGAAGACGACGAGCGGTGCTATATTCTTCGAGTTGGCTATTTGAATTATCTTGCAAAAAAGCAGAAGAGAAGAAATGTCCTAAGACTAGGTCTTGGATTAGCAGAGTTTGAGGTAAAGAGAAATATTGAAGACTCGAGTGGTGTTGCACTGACTTCGAGTTAAAACCGAACAAGAAATAATTATTTGAAGAGGTAAACTTTATCTATTCAAATAAAATATGAAAAATTGAAATCCGAAAAGAAATAAAACAATTCCCCGGCTTGATTGGTGGTTGCACCAATTCAGAGCAGAACCTTGCTCTAATACCACATGTTGGATCGAGATGCACGTGAGAGGGGGGGTTGAATCACGTGGTTTTAAAATTTTTTCTTTTTCTTTTTAAAACTAAGTACGAATGCAATGGAATAACGAGAAAACAAGAAAAAGAAAAACAAACGTTCAGTTTTACTTGGTTCGGAGCCTTCCGCGACTTCTACTCCAAGACCCAGGTTCCGTGGACCTATCAATGGGTAATCCACTAATAATCTCTTTCGGAACCGCTGTAAGAGGGGATCGAATATAATAAAAATCAGGACAAGTATAACACATTACACTTTTTTGTGTGTGCAGAAATTAAGTACATAATGTACTCTCGTTACCCAACACTTGTAGATGATCAGATTAGATTCGGTGTTGGTCGGCTTCTCAGCGACAGTCAGGTGCAGTAGTGTCGTAGCAGAGCAGCAGCATAAAGCTGGAATCAGAACATTAAACGGATGCGTAGAAGCTTGTAGAAGAGTTGTTCTTAAGCTCTATCAAAGCCTTGGGTGAATATCTCTTTTAAAGAGGGTTGAAGGCGCCTTCGTAGGCAAATTTTATCTCACAAAACCAGTGCATTATCATCGCCTAATTAGTATTGTTCGCCCGAGGCAACTTGTGCTCCTTTTGCCCATGTTAGCTCAAAACAAATAATAACTTGTAAGATAGAGTTAGCACAATAAAAATAGTATTAATTAGTAATTAGATCCTCCTGAGACAAGAATCTAGTCAGGGTTTCAATTTAAGTTTTCGAAATGGATCTAAATTGGACCGATGCCTATTGTCCCCTCAATTAGGACACGTCCTCACTGAGTCACTCTCATCTAGTGACTTACCTCTACTAACCAAGTATCAAGTTACCTCCTTGACGTCTAATCTAACCCACCAGGTCTTGTTGCCATAATCGCATATCCGGACTTCGCTAATCGGGAATCGAGCATTCCGACCTTCTGCCGGAATCGCACATCCGGACTTCAACCCATCGGGAATTGAACATCCAGACCTCCTGCCAGAATCCCACATCTGGACTTTGTCAATCAAGAATTGCACATCCCTACTGGACTTCCTATTTGGTATTTGGTCCTCTTGACCCGTTATGTCAGTCAACTTTGCACATTCGGTAACAAGGTTAGATCAACAACACATATAATTTTAATCCACTTGTCATTCATCAAAACTCATGCTTGATCATTGGTGCCAACTAACAATATATTATATATTGTATTGCGTGACAATGTGAAATTGTAATTTGTATATGTGCATTCATTGAAAAAATAAATAGTGGAGCAAGAACATTCATGGACGTTGGTAAGATTTGTCACTAATGGGTAATTAATGCATCGTGTAAGAAAACTACATGTTTATAGAAAACTTCTTGAAATAAAGAGATACTCACATTTCAAAGTAATTATTCAATTTTAATAGTTAAATAAAATTATATTAAAAAATTAGTAAGTAAACTACATATGACATTTTTTTATCTATTGTTCAATTCTGGTAAAAAGTTTAGTGGCTTAAAAAGAGGAAGGAAACTGCTTAAACACAATTTATACATACACACATATATGCATATAGGGAAGTGTTGCCCTTGATCCGGGTGCCCTGGTTGCACTCAGTCGCGCATGCAAGCGGCACGGGGTGGCACGTGTGTGTGTGTGTATATATATATATATATGTATAGATGGTTTTCATCTTTGTTCATCCTCCTCATATCTATATGTATGTATGTTCATCCTCCTCTCGAGGCTCATGATATCCATTCATTTAAATTGTACATTGGTTCAAATTTTTCTGCACCTGTTCAAGAGATGGAAAAATCTCACGTTTCCCAAATTATGTATCGATACTAAATGTTTCAGAACTTTCCTTTCTAGATTTGTGATTCAGAATTTTGCTTCTAACCAGTTTATAATTATTTCTATTTATCAATACCCTGCAATGCCCCTCTGAATGCTAGTCAGTGTAACTTTCAGTTCAATTGTTTATGGTTCATTTACTTGGGTGGATACTAGGAGGGAATTTGAAAGTTGGAGGGAGAAGAACCAGAAAAAATAAATTGTCCCTCCGTGCTCTTGCCCCCTTTTCAGCCACCCAAATTGAAGCTAGTATGCTGGTATCTAATCTGGATTTATTTCTTCCAACATTTATCCTACTAACCGCTGATGCTATCTTCTATCTTATTGTTTCTGATCTACACTTCCCCCCTCCCTCGTGCCTCCTTTTCATCCACCTACCCAAGTAAACAATTATTGACATATTTGAATCCACATTGAATGTTCTAATACTTATTCTAGTGAATGCTGATGTTATTTTCTTTGATTATATTATGATCTATGCTATTCGGTGAAATTCAGATGTTGTCCTCTGCAGTTATCGTATACGTCGCAGACTGCTTTTGACTGGTACTCCAATACAGAATAGTTTGCAGGAGTTGTGGGCTTTACTTAATTTTCTTCTGCCTACTATATTCAACTCAGTACAGAACTTTGAGGAATGGTTCAATGCACCCTTTGCTGACAAAAATGAAGTATCTCTTACAGATGAAGAAGAGCTCTTGGTTATTCGTCGGTTACATCAAGTAGTTCAATGATCATTCACATTTTTAACTAGCTACTGCTACTGCTACTACTGTAACTGATAACCATATTCATACTGTTTTTTTCTCCCTAGGTTTTAAGACCTTTCCTTCTCAGAAGGAAGAAGGACGAAGTGGAAAAATATCTTCCTGGGAAAACACAAGTGATTCTAAAATGTGATCTATCAGCTTGGCAGAAAGCTTATTATCAACAGATCACTGACATTGGAAGGGTTGGACTAGAATCTGGTATGTTAGATAAAGAATTTTTCCAATTTTTTTTATGTGGAAACTGGAGTATTTGAAGCAAGACCAATGCATTTAGTTATTTGGGAATGAAGAACAAAGACTCTAGGTCTTTAAATTAACTTGGTTTTTGTGAAAGAATGGAATTCAAATGGGTTTTGAGACTGTTAGGAGACAAAAATATTAGATCATTACAGTGTGAAGATGATATAATGCTAGGTTTAATTGGCTTTACAATCCATTTCTAGGGAGATAAGACTCATCCCTTAATCCTCAATTTGGATGGAGATGTAGCATTACGCTAATCACATATAAATTCATATAACAAATATGTTATCATTCATTCAAGTTTGTTTTTAGTTGTGGCTGTCTGTTTAACATTGATCTTCCAAGTAGTAGAAAAAGGAAAACCAAATATAAACAAACATTTTTTTTTTCTCAAGTCAAGGACAACCAAAGTAATTACCGACCTTAGTGGCAGCTGTAGGCCTTGTAGTCCCATTCCATGCTTCCAACTGGTTGGCGTACTACCAAGCAGTCATGGATATGATCCATCAAAGGTTTCTAATAGATGGTGTTTGTCTCCAAATTCCAAATACTAAACTATCCTAGATTTATTAAGGCTACGGAATCTGTTTATCAGACATCAGTAATCATTTTCTCAAAATTGTGTAGAATATGGTTACGGTATAAGCTTGAAAAACATATAGAGAAATAACATCAAGCTCACATTTTTGAACATGTCGTTTCCTGATGTGTCAAAAATTGTTAGGAGATATATCAGTTATTTTTATTTTGTATTGGTTCTGGTTCCAAAGTTTATAAGCAAAACATCATGAAATTAGACATATTCTAAATAATTCCATATAATCTCCAATTCTCGTATGGTGGGAATTTAAAGTTCATATTTTCATGTAAATTTTGATGGTTGTAATTTGTTGTGTTGATGTGATGCTGGCTCATGTACAACGTGCAGGCATCAAATCGAAGAGTCTCCAGAATTTGTCGATGCAACTGAGGAAGTGCTGTAATCATCCTTACCTATTTGTCGGAGATTATAACATGTGGCAAAAGGAGCAAATTGTTAGAGCATCAGGAAAATTTGAGCTGCTTGATCGCTTACTTCCAAAGTTACAGAAATCTGGCCACAGAGTTCTCCTTTTCTCTCAGATGACCCGTCTGATTGATATATTAGAGATCTATTTGCAGTTATATGGTTTTAAATACCTCAGGCTTGATGGTTCAACTAAGACGGAAGAAAGAGGAGTTTTACTCAAAGAGTTCAATGCACCAAACTCCCCATACTTCATGTTTCTTTTGAGCACTCGAGCTGGTGGTCTTGGATTGAACTTGCAGTCAGCAGATACTGTTATAATTTTTGACAGCGATTGGAACCCCCAAATGGACCAACAAGCAGAAGACCGTGCTCATCGAATTGGGCAAAAGAAGGAAGTCCGTGTATTTGTTTTGGTTAGTGTTGGATCCATCGAGGAGGAAATCTTGGAACGTGCTAAGCTGAAGATGGGTATTGACGCAAAGGTTATCCAGGCAGGGTTGTTTAATACCACATCTACTGGTTAGTATTTTTGATACATTACACTTCTTGCTCTTGATATTACAATACATTAATGTTGCTGCCTTCAATTTTCAGCACAGGACAGGCGTGAGATGCTACAGGAGATCATGCGGCGAGGCACAAACTCCCTGGGAACTGATGTGCCAAGTGAGAGAGAGATCAACCGCCTTGCAGCAAGAACAGAAGAGGAGTTCTGGTTGTTTGAAAAGATGGATGAAGAGAGACGACAGAAAGAAAGATACAAGTCAAGGCTTATGGAGGAAAAGGAAGTGCCTGACTGGGCTTTTTCCAAGACAAATCAAGAAAGAAACAAGGGGAGTATTGGCCATAGTAAGGATGTTCTGAGCAATGAACTCAGCGGGAAGAGGCGCCGAAAAGAGGTGATTTATACTGATTCATTGAGTGATATCCAGTGGATGAAAGCAGTGGAAGCTGGAGAGGATTTGTCGAAAATAGCCTCTGCAGGAAAAAGGAAACGACAGCCCCTTGATGCATATGAATACAGGGAACGCCTCTCTGATGCTTATGAATCTCTTTCTGATGAAGCGGTGGGGCAACAAAATGTGCCTAGGATGAAGACTGTTCAAGATGATACCTTGGTTGTCGAGGATGCCAGCGATGACTTTTTAAGCAGAACTCCAGCCAAATACAAATCTGGAATCTTATTGAACAAAAGGGACGATGGAGACAGCGATGCTGACAATTGGCAAGAAAACATTGTCACATGGAGGACCCACAAGAGAAAACGCTCAGGCAATGGTCTATCCAGTTGAACATCTGATGTGAATGGATGATACAAGGATCATAACCATGTCGTGTCTTGATCTTGATCAGTCGAGAAAACGACAAACGTGACAAACTTGATGTAGGTTAATCTCCAACAACATAGTTGGTTTCACCTAAGCTAGCACTATTCAGAAGCTACTTTACTTTTAAAACTTTATTAATGTAGGTTAATCTCCAACCTCTGTATATAAATGAACTTTTCATGTAGGTTAGATTATTATTTCGACTATATGTATTTTGTGCAAATATTCGAACGGATTTAGCACCATTATGTGATCCATCTCGTCAGTATTCTGCTAATTATGTGAGAAATTTGTAGCTGTTTGAGAAATTTGTATTCTGCCATTCTCTTTCTTAACTCATTACAGTGGATTCATTGCCCCAGGGGTGCGACTTGGATGACAGATTTAAAGCCTTATATAATCAGTAAAGTGTCTTTAAACCGTTCATGACTTAGTCAATAGAGAAGAAAAAAAGTATTGCGAAGTAGAATGATATGCAAACTTGTCTGTAGGTGCAGAAAAGGCAGCCACACACACACACACAATTCAGTGAATAGATATTATGAACTATACAAACTCATTTACTGTAAATTGACTCGATCAGCTTGTGCAGTGCAGTATCTTTGCTAGTTGGTGATCTCACAAGGTGCATGGAAGGTCCTGCCATGGCATATGGCTTCGAGGTTCTCCCCAGCATTGGAGCAAAGTGGAGAGATTTCGACAACTGAAAGGGAAATATGACAATGGCTTATTCAATTTCCTTGTTAAGTTAAGAGGAAGGTTCACTGCAACATTCTTTTGACATGTAGAACATGCAACAAGAGATGGAAAGATTACCAGTTAAGTACAGAGGCAACTACCCAACGACTGTGGAGGCGAAGAAGCATCAGTTTGGCACTGTCAGGAGTGTCATAACTGGCCCCATTTGCATTCTTGATTGGTGCAAATTCCTCCTCCCTCAAAATCTGTTTTCCAGTTAAATATGCAGCAATTCAAAGTTCAAACCAACAATAAAAGACGAGACCAAGATTATCCTAGATTCTTCCGAGTTGAGCTATGGTAACCAACCTCAAAAAGTGCCATAGATGGAGCATATGCAAATGCATAGAAGACAAATTGTTCTAGCTTAAATCCAACATTGGATCCATGGATAGAGGGAATTTTCTTCTCGGCGAGCTGGTAACTGCATTTCAAACGTGACGTTATGTCCCTGACCATGGTCTCTTGGGATAGTAACATAATGAATGTCAATTCAATGCCTACTGAATCAACCTAGTTCCAAAAAAAAGAAGGTTAAATAGTTTGGCTGGAGGGAAAACCTTTCTCTGAGATAATTATACTGTAACTCAAACAACAGGAACAAATAAACAGGAACCCTTAGAACAACTGGTGGCTACAAATCTCAAGGCAAAAGTACAAAAGTCAAAAATACTAAAACACCCCATAGCTTTCTTGATTTGATGTCCAAAGTGGCCTGCTGGACAAACAAAATCATCACTAATTATGTCCTCCCAAACCTCAGAGTATTTCCTTTTGTTCCGCAGATTCATTCCCTTGTGTGCATCTCTCCTCTCTGATACATAGACATTTCATCTTATCCCATTTGTACTCATTTTGAATACCGACACTTGAATACCAACATTCTAAGGAGACACTTAGTCGGCCATGCTTAGGGCGGGGAAAAAAATACTGAAATATCAAAATATCAAAACATTATACCGAAAAAAATACCATATATACTGTATTTTTCGATATATTGAAAAATTCGATACGATATCATGCCGTACCGAATTTTCCAATAACGGTAACATATATTAATTATATTAATTTAATTACTCGTAAACCAAAGTACCAAACCCTAAACTCTTTCGTCTTCCCAAACCAGATTCGTGTTTCTCCTGCGTAGCCGACCATCGCAATTCGCGCACAGCCGTCGTCGACTCGCGATTCTTCTCCTTACGCAGTCGATCATCGCGCGCAGTCGCAGTTGTGATTCTTCTCCTTGCACAGCCAACCACAGCGCGTCGCTGTCGCGATTCTTCTCCTTGCGCAGTAGACCATCACGCGCAGTCGCTGTCAAGATTCTTCTCCTTGCGCAACCGACCACCACGCGCTGTCCAGTCGCGATTCTTCTCATTGCGCATCCGACCATCACGCTAGTCACCGGAGAAGAAGCACCGAGTCTGAAGAAATCCGAGCACCGAGTCTATTCTGAGAGCTGTGCTTGGCTTGGGCAAGTTCTTGTTCGATTTTCCGGTGAGTTTTAGCTTCGTCTTTTTGGTGGATTTATGGTATTTTTAGTAGGAATTGAAGCATATATGTTTCCCCTATTTTTCCAGCTAGCGTTTAGCTATTTCCCACAAGATTTCGACGAGTCTCTGTCGAGCCACCACTCTTATGTTGGGGCAATTTCCCTTGGTCAAGTTTGACCAGTTTGACTGAGCTTGAGTTGGGTCAAGCTTGAGTCGTGATGTTTAAGTTTTGATGTTTGACAATATATGAGGATTGCTAGGGCAATTGCCCAGGTCTGGAGATGGTCAAAGGATTGACCAGATTGATGAGGATACAAGTCAAGTAGGTCAAGGTGGACAGGAGACTTGACTGGGAAATTCCTAACTAGAGTTTAGGCAACAGGAAAATCCTAACTGGAGTTTAGGCATTGTTGAAGTCCTAACTGGAGTTTAGGCAATGGGTAAGTCCAACGGGAAGGTTGGCAAGAGTGAAAATCCATGTAGGTCAGTGTTACTAGACTTGGTAGTGAAAGTCTAGATAAGTGAGATCAGACAATTGGAAAGTCCAAGTGTGATCTTGGCAAAGTGAAAGTCCTGGTGAGGAGCCAAGCAATTGGAAAGTCCAAGTGTGATCTTGGTAAAGCAAGTCCTAGGGTGACTTGGCTAGGAGAACCCGACAACTAGGATGAGGCCGATAGAAGCTCCAGAAGGCAAGGCGTGAAGGATGGGGAGATATCCGAGGGACGCAAGGCTGATGGAGGAGGTTAGAAGGCTAGTTCGAGGTTGGTCGGGAGTAGACAAATGCTAGGCATGCAAACCCAACAAGTCACGACTGACTGAGAGTTGGGTTTGGGGAGCTGGACTTGAGTTTGAGTCAAGTCCAGGGTGTTCAATCGATCGGGCGATTGATTGTACAGGCTCCAATCGATCAGCCGATCGATTGAAGTGCACTGCGATTGTTGGGATGACTCAATCGATCTGTCGATCGATTGGGGTTAGGAAATCGTGAGCACAGAAGCTCTCCCAATCGATCGGGCGATCGATTGGGAGCTGCCAATCGATCGGCCGATCGATTGGGCAGCAGAAGCTCTCGCGCAGACGAGAGAGCACAAAATGGGTTTGAATCGATCGACCGATTGATTCAGATGGTCCCAATCGATCGGTCGATCGATTGGGAAGTGACCGTTGCGCAGGTTGCAGGCGATGGACGACTGGGATTGTCCGGATGTGATGTGGCGATCGATTGGGGATGATTTCAATCGATTGGAGCTACTGTATAAAGCCCAGGCGGAGCTTTTTCTCAGTAGATCTCTTGCGATCTTTTGCGCCGTTCTTCAGCGATTCACAGCGAGCTTCTCCGATCTACTCACGCCAGTTCTTGAAGGCACTTGGGGAGTTTCTCCAAGGTTCAAGAGGTGACGACAAGCACAAGTAAGCAAGAAGAAGAGTGTGTTGCGTTGTATTTTTGTTTCTTCTTGTTGTATTTGTGTTGTGTTGTGTTGTGTGTGAGTGTTGTACGAGGCTTCTTCGCCTCCGACTGCGACCGAAAAGGAGGTTTTCATAGTGGAGATAGGTGTGTCGTGTGGATCCTTGGATTAGTCACCTCATCTTGAGGTGGATACCAAGTAAATCCTTGTTAGCGTTGTGAGTGTTTGTGTCTTTGTATTCCGCTGCACATTATCAAGACAAAGCAAACCAACGCAAGGAGCACGACGAAATGATATTCACCCCCCTCTAGCGGATATCAAGGTCCCAACAATTGGTATCAGAACGAGGTCGCTCTTCTATGGACTAACCGCCAAGAGAGCAAGAAGCTAGAGGAAGAAGAAAATGGACTTGGGAGGTCCACTTGGATGAGACATCCGAATTCCTCCGCCATATGACAAGGAAGACTTCGCCTTTTGGAGGAATCGCTGGAGACTGTTGGAATGTATACTGAAAGCCTAAGCTTTGTAAACATTTATTATGAATAAAAAATCACATTTGGTCTAATTATCTACATTTGTTTGTAGTTGTTCATTTAATTTATATTGTAGATAACATAGTATGTGGTGTCACATACAGAAGATGATGTTATCAGTACCTTATAAATTATAAACAGTAGCTCACGACCAAAATGGAAAAGGAACAAACCATTAGAAGGTCGTAGTGTAATTAGATATTAGTTTATCTTGACTATATAATTACACTAGTACACTCAGAGTGTATTGAGTAGGACCATTTGAGGTCGTTTCTTTTATACTGACTTTATAAAGGAACAAAGACCTCAGTTATTATGGAAGTGTGTGCTCTTAATCCTAATATAATAACAAGCACATATATTTGATATTTATTTCTTTAATTTATCAATGGGTGAGATTTAGTTCGTTGAATCAATAAACCCGATAAGTTGGGAAATGATATTACTTATAGTGTGTGTTGTTGATTATAGAAGGAAACTGTGTCCTAGAGATACTAGGTTGATAATGTCCTCAAGAGGAGCTCATAAAGATTGTCATGTTAAACCCTGCAGGTGGACTTAGTCCGACATGACAATAAGGTTGAGTGGTACTACTCTTGGACTTAGATATTAATTAAATGAGTTGTCAGTAACTCACTTAATTAGTGGACATTCGATATCTTAAACACAGGGAGACTAACACACTCATAATAAGAAGGAGCCCAAAAAATGTAATTTGGGATTGGTGCGGTAGTTCAATGATAGTTCTCTAGTGGAATGAATTATCATTGATAAAATTAAGTTGTGTGTTCGGGGCGAACACGGGATGCTTAATTTTATCGGGAGACCAAAACCAATTCCTCCTCTCGGTCCCTATCGTAGCCTCTTATTTATAGAGTTCTATACCCACCTATACCCACCTTCTATACCCACCCAATAGGGGCCGGCCAAGCTAGCTTGGGAACCAAGCTAGGGCCGGCCTAGGTATATTATTGGGTGGCCGGCCCTAGCTTGAACCCAAGCTAGTAGGGCCGGCCAAATAAAATTAAAAAGAAATTTAATTTTAATTTTTATTATTATGTGGAAGATATATTTTAAAGAGAATTAAAATTAAAATATCTCTCTTGTAAAAGATCTACAAAAGATTAAAGAAAGAGATTAGATCTCTTTCCTTATTTGTAGATTGGAGAGATGTTTTATTTTTTCTTTAAAATTATTCACATGTTGATAAAATTAAAATTATAGAAATTTCCTTTATCAACCATGAAGAGATTTTAAAGAGAAATTTTATTTTTTAAAATTTCCGGAAACAAATTAGGAAGTTTTAATTGTTGATTAAAACTTGTCCTCTTTTGTTTTCCAATGATGTGGCGGCCATCTCAAGTTAATTGGGAAATTTTGTTTTATTTTTCTCAATTAATTCATGTCAAGGAAAATTAAGGAAATTTTATTGTAATTAAATTTCCTAATTTGCCTAGGCCAAGGAATATAAAAGAAGGGTTAGGGTGCCTTCATGAGACACAACCTCTATTATTTTCTCTCCCTCTTTTCCTTGGTGTGGCCGGCCATCCTCTCCCTCTCTTCCTCTTGTGGTGGCCGAACCTCTCTCTTCCTTGGAGCTCTTGTGGTGGCGGATACTACTTGGAGAAGAAGAAGAAGAAGGAGAGAAAGCTAGCATCTCTTGAAGCTTGGTTAGTATTTTGGTTTTCTTCTTTGGTGAAGTTCTTCCTTTGTGGCGAACCTTGCTTGGAGGAGAAGAAGGTGGTTGGTGGTTTCTCATCTCGGTAGATCGTTGCCCACACAACGTCCGAGGTTAGAAGAGGAATACTGTAGAAGATCAAGAGGTTTTCTACAAGGTATAACTAGTAATTTTATTTCCGCATCATGCTAGTTATTTATGGAAATAATACCAAATACAAGAGGCTTACGTTCTAGTATTTCAAATATTTTTTTCCAAGTTGTGTTCTTTTGTTTCTTTCTTTTCCTTGTGATTTGATTGTTCTCTTTGGTTAACCTAAAGTTATTTTAGGAAATTAAATATTAGCTTTCTATTAAAGGTTTTGTCTAGTCGGTGGTGGTTGCTCCCATATCCAAGAAGGCCATGTGCCTCGCCACGTCGACTGGGAACCTTTATGGAAATTAATATTTAATGGAATTAATAACTTAAGGAGACTTGGGTCGAACGTGTTAAGTTCAGAGATCCAAGTCAAAACCTAAAGAACAAATAGATTAAGTTTTGGATCAAACGTGTTAAGTTCCGCAGCGATCCAAAATTTAATTTAAAAGAACACGTGGTAGCTAGGAAAGGTTCAGACCTTTGTACAAAATTTTTGTACAAAGGAACCTATAGGTTTTCCGAGTAGCAACCAACAATTGGTATCGAGCTAGGGTTTTGCCTCTGTGTATTTGGTATTTAGTTTAATTATGCACATGTCATACATAATTTAGGCGGGATAATAGTAGGATGTGCTAACTTTGTGGATCGCAGGATCCAACTATTATGGCTTTTAGTTAATTATGTGTGTGATTGGACCCTTGGACATGTCAACGGCAATTTATATGTGTGTGCATGATTGTATTAAAATACGCAGGAGTCGTATTTAGTTTTATTAGGATTTTATTTTTGATCTAGATACATGTACATTCCTTTTATGGAATATAGGATCAAAATGTAAAATTCTATTTATGTCATGGATCGAATCTTGCAAAGCGTGGAACCTTCTAAGGACCAGAGGCGCAATGGAACTAGGAGCAAGATGGATGCAGCTAGACCCGGTGGCGGTGGCCAAATTTGGCAGCAACTTGGGATGACAACACACGGAGGACAATTAGAGATAAAAGCCATAATAGTTGAAAATTAAATTTTCTATTTATTGCTTTTATATTGTGCTGTGTGTGCATGTTAGTTTACAAGTTTAGTAGGCTAGCATAGTTAAAATTCCTCATTTATAAATAACTAAGTGGGAGAGGGATTTTAAATAAATCCCATGGTCTCCATTACTGGTTTGTATGTGATACAAACAAGCTTGCGCGTTGGCTCTGAGTGCCTTCCTCCATAACGGATGAGCTTGTTTATGGATCACTAGAACAGACTTTCATTTTTGGATGACTATAGGAAATTAATTAAGAGCGTGTGATCTTCCCCAACGGAAGGGGCATAATCTTATTAATGGACTTAGTGTCAAGTAATGGTATACACTTAGACACATCTAATAGTATCCTCCCTAACGGAGTCACTGCTATTATTTGTGTGACCAAATGATACCAACTATTAATTTTATTTGTCAAAAAGTTAGGTTGACAAGATAATAAAATTAATGGGTTAAAACCCTCCTTTTACAAATGTTGAATTTGTATACGTCCACACTAACGTGGCATACAAAATTCACGGTGTTATGAGGTGTTGGTTAATTTAAAATAGTATTGTTTGAGGAATCAATATTATTCTAAATTTAGAGTTCTGACCAAAAGTTATTTGTGATTCTTAGGATGTCTTTCAACCCACTGTCCATCATACTTCAACTGAATAGATTTACTAGACCAAACTACATAGATTGGAAAAGAAACCTGGACTTTGTTCTTACTGCTGACTGAGCCTTGTCCTGATGCACCCATCGGTGAATCTACCCAAGAGGAGATTGAATATCATAGGAAATGGGTAAAAGCGGATGAGATGGCGCGGTGTTACATTTTGGCTTCAATGTCAAATGTATTGCAACATCAAGATCAAGATTTACCAACAACCTATGATATTATGAACAATCTCAAGGAACTCTTTGGTCATCAAGATAGGGCTTCTAGGCAAGAAGCCATGAGAAAGATAATTACAGCCACCATGCAAGAGGGTACTCCTGTAAGGGATCATATCCTAAAGATGATGGCTTATCTGAACGAGATACAGATCCTTGGAGGAGAAATTGATGGGGAAACCCAGATCGATATGATCCTCCAAACGCTACCTAGAAGTTTTGAGCAGTTCCGCCTGAACTATAATATGAATAAGAGGATTTATTTATTAGCGGAACTACTGACAGAACTTCAAGCAGCAGAAGGATTATTTCTTCACAATGCTCAAATTCACTATGCTGAAAATGGTTCTACTTCTAAGCCGAAAGGAAAGAAGAAGAAGAAACAAGTCGGTTCAGCAAAGAAAGTGAATAAGTCTCAGAGTACGGGATTTAAAGCTGGAGTGAAGAAGCCGAAGGGCAAGTGCTTCATCTGCAAGCAGGCAGGACATTGGAAGGCGGACTGTCCTCGTAGGAACCAAAACAAAGGTATATCTCATACTCTAGTTGTTGAAACATGTTTAGCGGTGTTATCTACCAGCACCTGGTGTGTAGATACGGGAGCCACTGATCATGTCTGCAATTCCTTGCAGGGGTTCCAGGAAACCCGACGACTATCTGAAGGAGAAATTACCGTCTACATGGGCAATGCTACTAAGGTGGCAGCTGTTGCAGTGGGAGACGTCTACTTATCTTTTAGTAGAAATAGGAATTTGGTTTTAAGAAATTGTCTTTATGTACCCAGTTTTAGAAAGAATTTAATTTCAGTTTCTAAACTGTTTTTAGATGGATATTCAGTTTCCTTTGGTAACGATGTAGTTATTAAAAGAAATAAAGTGATTATCTGTTCTGGTGCATTAGTTGGCAATTTGTATATTTTAAATCCAATTTCTTCCACAAAGCAAAACATGGAAATTTATAACTCATCTTCTAATTCTAATAAGAGAAAAGAACCTTCAGAAATGAACCAAGCATATCTTTGGCATCTAAGGCTTGGTCATATTAACTTAAGTAGGATTCAGAGGCTTATAGCCGATGGACTTTTGGGTTCATTAGAGTTGGAAAATTTTCCAACTTGTGAATCCTGCTTGGAAGGTAAAATGACCAAGAGGTCGTTCAAGGCCAAGGGGTATAGAGCCAAAGAAGTGTTAGAGCTGGTTCACTCTGATTTGTGTGGTCCTATGTCTGTCCAGGCAAGAGGAGGTTTTGAATATTTTGTCTCTTTCATAGATGATTATTCAAGATATGGATACATTTACCTAATGCGCCGCAAGTCTGAGTGCTTTGATAAGTTCAAAGAATACAAGGCTGATGTGGAGAAACGACTAGGTAAAAGTATCAAGACACTACGGTCAGATCGTGGTGGCGAATACCTCTTAGGAGAGTTTAGGAATTACTTATCAGAGGCTGGGATTCAATCCCAATTGTCTGCACCTGGAACACCCCAACAGAATGGTGTAGCAGAACGAAGGAATAGGACTCTTATGGAAATGGTTAGATCGATGATGAGTTATTCAGAATTACCAAATTCGTTTTGGGGATATGCTCTGGAAACAGCAGTATACGTTCTGAACTTAGTACCTTCTAAATCAGTTTCTTCTACTCCCATAGAATTGTGGAATGGGCGAAAACCCAGTCTAAGACATATTCGGATTTGGGGTAGTCCAGCACATGTGCTGAAACCAGATGCTGATAAGTTAGAATCTCGTACAGAAGTTCGCGTGTTTGTAGGATATCCCAAAGGAACGAAAGGTGGTTTATTTTATAGTCCTAAAGACCAGAAGGTCATTGTTAGCACCAATGCCCGCTTTTAGAAGAAGACTATATAATGGATCACAAGCCCAAGAGTAAAGTTGTTTTAGAAGAACTTAGAGAGGACATGTCTACTTACATTACAACAAGACAAGATGAAGTACCACAAGAGACGCAACACGTGTCACACATGATACACAACCACGAGACTGTGCCTCGTCGGTGAGGCAACTGAAAGATTCATGTTTTGGGAGAGTCTTGGACTTGATCCGTGTGAACCTGATCCCCGGTCATATGACAAAGCACTCCAAGATATAGATGCAAGATCTTGGCAAAAGGCAATGAATTCAAATAGAGTCCATGTACTCTAATAAGGTTTGGGAGCTTTTAGAACCACCGATGGTGTAAAAGCCGTTGGATGCAAGTGGATCTACAAAAGGAAAGAGGGAAGACGGAAGGTAGAAACCTTCAAAGCTAGGCTTGTTACAAAAGGGTACACTCAAAAGAGGGAATCGATTATGAGGAGACCTTTTCACCGGTAGCCATGCTTAAGTCTATCCGGATACTCTTATCCATTCCTTTCATATGGATTATGAGATTTGGCAAATGGATGTCAAGACAGCTTTCCTTAATGGAAGTCTTGAAGAGAACATCCATATGAAGCAACGGTTCATTGAAAAGGCAAAGAGCATCTAGTGTGCAAGCTCAATCGGTCCATTTATGGACTGAAGCAAGCTTCAAGGTCTTGGAACATCCGGTTTAATGAAGTAATCCATCATATGGATTTATTCAAAGTCCGGATGAGTCTTGTGTATATAAGAAGTGTAACGAAACGTGGTGGTATTTCTTGTACTATACGTAGATGATATTTTGTTAATTGGCAACAATGTCAAGGTATTATCGACGTAAGGGTATGGTTGTCCAAACAATTTGATATGAAGGACTTAGGAGAATGCGCACATTCTTGGGATCAAAGTTATAAGGGATCGTAAGAAAAGAATGTTGTGTCTATCCCAAGCTTCATATATAGATACAATCCTTGCTCGCTTTAGCATGCAGATTCCAAGAAAGGTTTCTTACCTTTTAGACATGGAGTAGCTCTATCTAAAGAGATGTCTCCAAAGACATCAAAAGAGATAGAGGACATGAAAGCGGTTCTGCTTCGGTGTAGGAAGCCTAATGTATGCAATGCTATACGAGACCGATATCCGCTTTGCCGTGGGCATGGTCGCAGACATCGAGTAACCTCGACAAGGACATTGGATCATGTAAAGCATATATTGAAGTACAGAAGGACTAGAGATTATATGCTAGTTTACCAAGCAGACGATCCGCTCCCTGGGTTACACGGATTGATTTCCAATCGATAGGGATAACAAGAAGTCTACATCGCTATGTGTTTACTTTAGAGGTGGAGCCATTTCATGGAGGAGTGTTAAGTAGAAATGCGTTTGGACTCAACCATGGAAGTCGAGTATGTAGCAGCCTCAAGAAGCTGATGGCTCAGAACTTTCTAATGGACTTAGATGTGATTCTGGTTTGCCCAAGATCATCACAATTTATTGTGATAATAGCGATTGCAAACTCGAAGGAACCACGAGCTCATAAGGCAAGTAAACATATAGAGCGCAAGTACCACCTGATACGAGATATTGTGAAGCGAGGAGAAGTTGTCATCGCCAAGATTGCATCAGCGGATAACCTGGCAGATCCTTTCACTAAGGCCCTTCCGGCGAAAGCTTTCGATCGGCATGTGGAGGGAATGGGAATCAGATGTATGGTAGAAGATATGGCAGCTTAGTCATTAGTATAAGTGGGAGATTGTTGGAATGTATACTGAAAGCCTAAGCTTTGTAAACATTTATTATGAATAAAGAATCACATTTGGTCTAATTATCTACATTTGTTTGTAGTTGTTCATTTAATTTATATTGTAGATAACATAGTATGTGGTGTCACATACAGAAGATGATGTTATCAGTACCTTATAAATTATAAAGAGTAGCTCACGACCAAAATGGAAAAGGAACAAACCATTAGAAGGTCGTAGTGTAATTAGATATTAGTTTATCTTGACTATATAATTACACTAGTACACTCAGAGTGTATTGAGTAGGACCATTTGAGGTCGTTTCTTTTATACTGACTTTATAAAGGAACAAAGACCTCAGTTATTATGGAAGTGTGCTCTTAATCCTAATATAATAACAAGCACATATATTTGATATTTATTTCTTTAATTTATCAATGGGTGAGATTTAGTTCGTTGAATCAATAAACCCGATAAGTTGGGAAATGATATTACTTATAGTGTGTGTTGTTGATTATAGAAGGAAACTGTGTCCTAGAGATACTAGGTTGATAATGTCCTCAAGAGGAGCTCATAAAGATTGTCATGTTAAACCCTGCAGGTGGACTTAGTCCGACATGACAATAAGGTTGAGTGGTACTACTCTTGGACTTAGATATTAATTAAATGAGTTGTCAGTAACTCACTTAATTAGTGGACATTCGATATCTTAAACACAGGAGACTAACACACTCATAATAAGAAGGAGCCCAAAATGTAATTTGGGATTGGTGCGGTAGTTCAATGATAGTTCTCTAGTGGAATGAATTATCATTGATAAAATTAAGTTGTGTGTTCGGGGATGCTTAATTTTATCGGGAGACCAAAACTAATTCCTCCTCTCGGTCCCTATCGTAGCCTCTTATTTATAGAGTTCTATACCCACCTATACCCACCTTCTATACCCACTAATAAGGGGCCAGCCAAGCTAGCTTGGGAACCAAGCTAGGGTCGGCCTAGGTATATTGGGTGGCCGGCCCTAGCTTGAACCCAAGCTAGTAGGGCCGGCCAAATAAAATTAAAAGAAATTTAATTTTAATTTTATTATTATGTGGAAGATATATTTTAAAGAGAATTAAAATTAAAATATCTCTCTTGTAAAAGATCTACAAAGATTAAAGAAAGAGATTAGATCTCTTTCCTTATTTGTAGATTGAGAGATGTTTTATTTTTTCTTTAAAATTATTCATATGTTGATAAAATTAAAATTATAGAAATTTCCTTTATCAACCATGAAGAGATTTTAAAGAGAAATTTTATTTTTTAAAATTTCCGGAAACAAATTAGGAAGTTTTAATTGTTGATTAAAACTTGTCCTCTTTGTTTCCAATGATGTGGCCGCCATCTCAAGTTAATTGGGAAATTTTGTTTTATTTTTCTCAATTAATTCATGTCAAGGAAAATTAAGGAAATTTTATTGTAATTAAATTTCCTAATTTGCTAGGCCAAGGAATATAAAAGAAGGGGTAGGGTGCCTTCATGAGACACAACCTCTATTATTTTCTCTCCCTCTTTGTTCCTTGGTGTGGCCGGCCATCCTCTCCCTCTCTTCCTCTTGGCCGAACCTCTCTCCCTTCCTTGGAGCTCTTGTGGTGGCCGGATACTACTTGGAGAAGAAGAAGAAGAAGGAGAAAGCTAGCATCTCTTGGAGCTTGGTTAGTATTTTGGTTTTCTTCTTTGGTGAAGTTCTTCCTTTGTGGCGAACCTTGCTTGGAGGAGAAGAAGGTGGTTGGTGGTTTCTCATCTTGGTAGATCGCTGCCCACACAACGTCCGAGGTTAGAAGAGGAATACGGTAGAAGATCAAGAGGTTTTTCTACAAGGTATAACTAGTAATTTTATTTCGCATCATGCTAGTTATTTATGGAAATAATACCAAATACAAGAGGCTTACGCTCTAGTATTTCGAATATGTTTTTCGAAGTTGTGTTCTTTTGTTTCTTTCTTTTCCTTGTGATTTGATTGTTCTCTTTGGTTAACCTAAAGTTATTTTAGGAAATTAAATATTAGCTTTCTATTAAAGGTTTTGTCTAGTCGGTGGTGGTTGCTCCCATATCCAAGAAGGCCATGTGCCTCGCCACGTCAGTACTGGGAACCTTTTATGGAAATTAATATTTAATGGAATTAATAACTTAAGGAGACTTGGGTCGAACGTGTTAAGTTCCGCAGGAGATCCAAGTCAAAACCTAAAAGAACAAATAGATTAAGTTTTGGATCAAACGTGTTAAGTTCCGCAGGCGATCCAAAATTTAATTTAAAAGAACACGTGGTAGCTAGGAAAAGGTTCAGACCTTTGTACAAAATTTTTATACAGTGGAACCTATAGGTTTTTCGAGTAGCAACCAACAGAGACATGGTTCCAAATGGATTGGAACCAATGGGTTGTCTTGAGTGACCCATTTGAAGCTCCTACGGACAAGAAGGGTAAACGCCTCCGACCTCGGCATTGGACCGAAGAGCAATGAGAGCAATCGGAGGCGGACAAGGAGGTAACGAGAATTTTGTATAATTTACTACCTTCTAATATTTTGTTAAGTTGGCGAAAAAAATCAATCAAAATTGTACGATTCACAATAAAGAATCAATGAAATTTTATTCATAAAAAAAAGAAAAAGACCGATCAATTCATTACAAAAAAGAAAATTTCTATACAGTGTATTTATGGTCGAATCAAAAAGAAAAATAAAAAAAAATAAAATAAATTATAAAAAAATAAATAAAAATATTGATGCATAAAATAAATACAAAAATAGATAAGAAGAAATTCGTCCACCTCCCGTAGATTTAACTCCTTCCCCTATAAATAAACTTGCAACAACAACCCCATTGATAATTCCATCAATTATATTTCTATCAAAAAACTGAGTTAAGGTAAATTTATAGAATAGATAAAATAATAAGAAAAGTTTAGTAAGAAAAGTTTAGAAAAAAAAATTATTCCTCACATCTAGGATTACGTCCTGGATCATTAGATAAGAATCCGAAGATGAAGAGAGAAACAAAGAATATCACTACTGTGTAAACAAAGAGTTTAAGACTAAGCATTACATAACCTCCAAAATAATCTTATTTTTGAAAAAGGGAATAGATTACCTATTTTTTCTTTTCAACACATCTACTATTTTGTTTAATTTAATTTGTTTGTTTAATTTTACACGATCCCCTGCAAAAAAAATTCAATTTTGGAAAAGAACAATTAGGAACACAAAAGTACACAAAAGATTAGTAATGGAGATAATATAAGGTAAGGTATAAAAAAAAAAGATATTTCTGCATAAAATGAATCATAATAGAAGCTTTAAATTGGTAGAAATGATCAAGCGGTACTTTCCTATGATTCTGATCTAGAGTAATATTCCTATTCACTGATTAAAAAAAATAACTATTCAGAATGAATTAATCCTTTATTTATTTTTTCAAAGTATCTGCCTCTGAGATAGAAGAGTAGGTGAAACCACAAATGTAAGTGATCTTTGGAAAAAGATCATTGCCTATCATGAAGACCCTACACAATTCCAAGGAGTGGAAGAGCCCAAGGAAAAGGACTCATTGGTCCATGAAAAGGAGGACCAAACCGATGTTGACTCTAGGCCAACATCCGAAGAAGAGGAAGAAGAGAAGGAAAAAGAAGAAGAAAAGGAAAAAGAAGAGGAGAAAGTGAAAGAAAAGGAGGAGGTGGAAGAAGAGAGATCTTCTACGTCTTCAAGAGATGAGGAGATGGAAGCTTCCATATCCTCAAGTGAAGAGGAAGAAATAGAAGATGAGGCGACCTCTTCAATACAGGAAATATCAAATGGAGGATCAATCACAATTCCTACACGTGAATTTTAATCATTAAAGATAAAAATCACATTATTTGCTTTGAGTGTAGGGAGCATGGGCACTACAAGAGTAAGTGCCCCAAATTGACCAAGAAGAAAGGAAAAATACCACCCAAGGGCAAGGAGAATCCCAAGGTGACTTCTTCCGCAACAAACAAGAGCAAGGAGCACATTGTGTGCTTTTCTTGCAATCAAAGAGGACATTATAGAAGTCAATGTCCTAACGGGAAGAAGCCAACTAAAGTCAAAGGAGGAAGCACAAGTTTAGGGGGAGCTTCCAAGGTAAAATCAAAGGTATCGTTTAATGAACCTATTCCTTTGACACATGGCAAAAAGCATGGTAGTTTTAATTTACATAATTCTAATGCTAGTTGCCATGAAAATAGAAAGCATGATAATTTTAGAGAAAAATATATTCCTCCACATGCTAGAATTATCACACCTAGGTTTAGGAAAGTAAATAACAACTTAGGCAATAACCCTAAGGAATATAGAAATATGCTTAACAATAGATATGCTCATAGGAATCAAGAAAAATCCAAAACTATGGATTTAAAAGTAGAAAACCAAGTCTTGAGGTCAAGACTTGATAATTTAGAAAGAACCCTAGCAAGAATGGAAAACATGCTTAAGGGTCAAAATGAGCATAACCTAGGGTTAAGGAACCAAGAGCCATTCAATGACTATAGAGGTTTGGGCTACAAATCTAAAGCTAAGAAGGATGCTCTTTCATATCATAGAGTTCCATATAGCTATGGAACAAAACCTAGATCTAGGGGTCAAGCTAAAGTCACTAGGGAAGTTATCCCTAAAAGGACTCTTGCTAAGACCAATGTGACAAAGACTTCTAAGAAGTCTAACAATGTCATAAAGGAAGTCACAAGGGAAGGAATCCCTAATGTTGACCTAGTAAAGATGACTAAGGCTCCGAAAAAGTCAAATAAAGTCACAAAGAAGGTTACAAGGGAAATTATCCCTAGAAGTGACCTAGTGGAAGTGATCAAAGCTTCTAAGAAGTCTAGAAAGGTCCTTAGGAAGGTATCTAGGAAAGTCATCCCTAGTGAGTACCTAGAGCATCCAAGGAGCACCAATAGGTTTTGGGCTCCTAGGAGCATATTCTCTACACCCTAGATGAGTTTAGAGAGTGTCAACTCTAATTGGAAGGGTAGTTAACCCAACCTTGTTAAAGTTGACAGTTGAGAGCATTTTCAAGATTGTTGTTAACCTTTGAAAAATGAAAAGGATTATTGGGTTACTCTTTGAAAGAGTAATATATGTGCTAAAATTTGAAGAGTTGATTTTAATCTAAATCGGCACACTTGGGGAAGCAAAAGAGATATAAAAGTAGGGACTTAGATATATGCCATGTAGCATCATGCATTAAGTTAATTTTCTTGCAATTAAGGACTAATGACATTTACTAACAAATGACATCCTTGGTGGATGATCATAAATGTTCTAATGCCTAGATAGATATGCAATGATCCCTTAGTTTAAGGCAAAATCAAATTTACATCTCACAAAGAACCATAAGGTGACTTGTATGTGTTTTAGTACACATTAGATACAAGTGAGATGTTAGGATGGTGAACAAAACTCAAGATGTTGATTTAGTGCATATCATTGAGTTTTAGGTTCATCAAAACACATAGTTATGTGTTTTCCAATCATTGGGAAAGCTAATGTATAAGTCATGTGCATTGTGCCCAAAGAACATGGTTGGATATTGGTTTTGAAAATGATTTCAAAATGATTTTTGAAAACCTTGGTGAAGACTATCTTTTGGTAGTAATCATCATTGGAAAGTTAGACACAAACTAGAAGAAAACATTAAAGTTTTCAAGATTGTGTCAATCTTTGAAAATTGGGAGTATTTTCATAGAAAACTATTTTTCCCTGATAAAGTATGTCCTAAATAGTGTCTATATGAATTTTTATGATTTTTCAAATTTTGTAGAATTTTTGGGGAGTTTCTGAATTTCACTGAAATTGAATTTCAAGAAATCAGAAACCCAATTAATCAGCCGATCGATTGGATTGGGTTCAATCGATCAGTCGATCGATTGGGAGGCCAATTCCCGTGAACAGAAGGGTATTGAATCGATCAGCATATCGATTGACCCAGGCTAGATCAATCAGTCGATCGATTCAGAGGGGATTTCTGCGAGCAGTAGCTTGCTGAATCGATCAATGGATCGATTGAAGTGAATTCAATCGATTGAATCCCAACTTCAATCGATTGGGAAGTCTGATTTTGACAGGAAAGGGCTGATTTCAGCACTTCAAGTCACTTCGAGTCCCGTTAATCATTCCAAACCCCTTGAAATATATTTGTATACATTTAGAGGGAGTTTTCTTGATAAAAACAAGTATGGATTGGTTACGATAAATCAAAGTGAAGTTTAGAATGGGGTTTAGTCTCAATTTCGAATTTTTAGAACCTCAAAACTTTAGGTTTTGATTTTCAAGGGTCAATAACCATTCCAAACCCCTTAGAATATATTTTTATACACTTAGGGGGAGTTTTCATGATGAAAACCAGCATGGATTGGTTAAGGTAGACTTAGGTGAACTTTAGGGTGAGGTTTAGCTTCTTTATTGAATTTTGAACCTCTGAACTTCGAGTTTTGGTTTTCCTGATTGTTTAGGAACACCAAGTCATTGTTGGTGCAATGATAGAAGTTTGACCATATTTTTGGGGGGAGTTACTCTTTGAAAACATAAATATCTTTTCAAAGCCCTTGGAAGGTGGGTTAAACCTTCATGTTGGATAATACTCAGGGTCGAGTATTGGATGATAATGGAAGATTGGTTATCTTCCTTGCTAGGATGCTAATTGCTCTCGGATGAACATCGTGGAGTAGATTATTGCTCAAGGGGAGCATTGGGTTAATGAAGGGGATCCGACCTTCATTGGTAGAGTGAAAAATGCTCTCGGATGAGCCTTTGAAGAAGATTACTGCTCAAGGGGGAGCATTGGGTAAATGAAGGGGATCAGACCTTCATTGGTAAGATGACAAATGCCTTGGGATGGACATTGAGAAGAAGATTACTGCTCAAGGGGGAGCATTGGATCCAATGAATGATATTTTCATTGGTAAAATGGTGAATGCTCTAGATTGAGCATTGTGGAGACAAGTAGAGCTCAAGGGGGAGCTTTGGAGACAATGAAGGGTATGTGATCTTCATTGTGGTGTTCACTCTTATGGAGAAGAGTTGTTTTTTGTTTTTGATGTATGACAAAGGGGGAGAATTGGAGGTTAAGTTAGACCTTCATCTCGAGAAGGGGAAGTTTTGTCCTCTAGGGGGAGAATTGGAGGTTAAGTTAGGCCTTCATTCATACTTTGTCATGGAAGGGTTAAGGCTATGAGATTTAACCTTATGATAAAAAAGAGGTTAATGCTATGAGATTTAGCCTTGTGATAAAGAAAATGTTAAGGCTATGAGATTTCGCCTTATTATGAAGAAGAGGTTAAGGCTATGAGATTTAGCCTTGTTATGAAGAAGAGGTTAAGGCTATGAGATGTAGCCTAACTTAGTGATATTGTCAAACATCAAAAAGGACGAGATTGTTGGGGTAATTTTCCTTGGTCAAGTTTGACCAGTTTGACTGAGCTTGAGTTGGGTCAAGCTTAAGTCGTGATGTTTAAGTTTTGATGCTTGACAATATATGTGGATTGCTAGGGCAATCACCCAGGTGTGGAGATGGTCAAAGGATTGACCAGGTTAATGAGGATACAAGTCAAGTACGTCAAGGTGGACAGGAGACTTGACTGTGAAAGTCCTAACTGGAGTTTAGGCAATGAGAAAGTCCTAACTGGAGTTTAGGCATTGTTGAAGTCCTAATCGGAGTTTAGGCATTGTTGAAGTCCTAACTGGAGTTTAGGCAATAGGTAAGCCCAACGGGAAGGTTGGCAAGAGTGAAAATTCAAGTAGGTCAGTGTTGACTAGACTTGGTGGTGAAAGTCCTGATAAGTGAGATCAGACAATTGGAAAGTCCAAGTATGATCTTGGCAAAGTGAAAGTCCTGATGAGAAGTCAGGCAATTGGAAAGTCCAAGTGTGATCTTGGCAAAGCAAGTCCTAGGGTGACTTGGCTAGGAGAACCCGACAACTAGGATGAGGCCGATAGAAGCTCCAGAAGGCAAGGCATGAAGGATGGGGAGATATCTGAGGGACGCAAGGCTGATGGAGGAGGCTAGAAGGCTAGTTCGAGGTTGGTCAGGAGTAGCCAAATGCTAGGCGTGCAAATCCAACAGGTCACTGTTGACTGAGAGTTGGGTTTGGGGAGCTGGACTTGAGTTTGAGTCAAGTCCAGGGTGTTCAATCGATCGGGCGATCAATTGAACAGGCTCCAATCGATCAGCCGATCGATTGAAGTGCGCTGCGATTGTTGGGATGACTCAATCGATCGGCCGATCGATTGGGGTTAGGAAATCGGGAGCACAGAAGCTCTCCCAATCGATCGAGTGATCGATTGGGAGCTGCCAATCGATTGGACAGCAGAGCTCTCGCGCAGACGCGAGAGCACAGAATGGGTTTGAATCGATCGACCGATCGATTTAGATGGTCCCAATCGATCGGTCGATCGATTGGGAAGTGACCATTGTGCAGGTTGCAGGCGATGGACGGCTGGGATTGTCCGGATGTGACGTGGCGTTCGATTGGTGATGATTTCAATCGATTGGAGCTACTGTATAAAGCCCAGGCGAAGCTTTTTCTCAGTAGATCTCTTGCGATCTTTTGCGCCGTTCTTCAGCGATTTACAGCGAGCTTCTCCGATCTACTCATGCTAGTTCTTGAAGGCACATGGGGAGTTTCTCCAAGGTTCAAGAGGCGACGACAAGCACAAGTAAGCAAGAAGAAGAGTGTGTTGCGTTATATTTT
Source organism: Zingiber officinale (assembly GCF_018446385.1). NCBI lineage: Eukaryota > Viridiplantae > Streptophyta > Magnoliopsida > Zingiberales > Zingiberaceae > Zingiber > Zingiber officinale. Next base: position 104,008,645 of record NC_055988.1, read on the forward strand.
TATTTCTTCTTGTTGTATTTGTGTTTTGTTGTGTGTGAGTGTTGTACGAGGCTTCTCCGCCTCTGGCTGCGACCGAGAAGGAGGTTTTCATAGTGGAGATAGGCGTGTCGTGTGGATCCTTGGATTAGTCACCTCATCTTGAGGTGGATACCAAGTAAATCCTTGTTGTTAGCGTTGTGAGTGTTTATGTCTTTGTATTCAACTGCACATTATCAAGACGAAGCAAACCAATGCAAGGAGTGCGACGAAACGCTATTCACCCCCCCTCTAGCGGACATCAAGGTCCCAACATCTTGGACCACTAGCTGCTAGTTTAAGCTTCAATCTTGCATATTCGGGTCCGAAATCACATCTCTTGTTCTTATAAGTAAGCTGCCCAAACTAATTAAATGAAAAATATAGAAATCAATCAAAATAGATAGAGCTTCTTCTTCTACAGTTCTACTACTAGAGCTTCTTCTTAACTCATAATACTTACATTAATGTCTTCTTTTCTTGAAAGAACCATATTTATATTTACATTAATGTTTTCTTTTCTTTGCCCTTATGACCTTATGGATTCACATTCCTACTGTCCTGCATGCATTTGTAATGCTTAAAATAAGCAACTATTATTTACATTTATAACTAGTGTGTAATTATTTTGTTAACAGAGTTGCTATTACATGTTATCTTGATTTAAAAGGTTGATAGTTTCTATTAAATCTTCTTCATGTAGTATGATTTAATTCCTTTCTAGTTTCATGTTGATATATTGAATAAATTGGCAATTAATACTATTATCTTAGTTTTCTTTCAGGATGGAGTCTAATACTCTCCAAAATTTATCACAAACATCAAATACAATTGAACCTAAAATACAACAGTCCACTGTTGAAAAACGACCAAGGAAGCCTCCTAGACATATCAGGAGTAAATTTTGGGAGCATTGTATAAAGGGATCAAGGAAGTTGAGTGATGGAACCGAACAACAAATAGGGATATGCAAATATTGCAAAGTTGAGATCCCAACAGTTTACAGAAGTACTAGTGGGTTAAAAAATCACTTAGTAAAGAGGTGTAAGTCAAGTCCGCTCTATGAAGCAAGGGAGGATGATAAGAGTCAAACTATATTGACAAATGAGACTATGGGGCAAGGAAGTGCATTGGTTCCTCATACTTTTAATAAAAAAAAAAATGTGAATTGAAAGTGGCGAGATATGTGATTGTCGATGAAGTGTCTTTTAGGGCTGTCAAAGGGAAGGGGTTTGTAGGATTATTACATGAATTACAACCAAGATTCAGAATTCCTGATCGAAAGAAAGTTGCAAGTATGGTTTATGATATTTTCTTAGTTGAAAAGACTAAGATACAAAGTGTGATTGGCAACTAAAGGATAAGTATCACTACTGATACTTGGACATCCATTCAAAACATAAATTACATGGTAGTGACATCTCACTTCTTGGATAGTGATTGGAAGCTACATAAAAGAATAATTAACTTCACAAAAATCACTAGTCATCATGGGGAAGAAATTGGAAAGATGGTTGAGGTTTGTCTAAGAGATTGGGGGATAGACAAAGTATTTTCAATTGTAGTTGACAATGCTTCATCTAATGACACTGCAATTGATTACTTGAAAAGAAGAATGAAATGTGAAAATTCATTGTTGTTTGAAGGGAAATACTTACACTTGAGGTGTGCTTGTCATATAATTAACTTAATTGTTAAGGATGACTTGGAGGAGCTTAATGTTTCAATTAAAGCTATATGGAATGCAGTTGTTTTTATTCATTCTTCCCCATCAAGATTGAATAAATTTAAGGAGTTTGCCATACTAGCTAAGTTTTCTAGTACATCAACAGTACCTATGGATGTCAAAATAAGGTGGAATGCAACTTATAAAATGCTTGAAGTTGCATTAAAGTATAGAAGGGTGTTTGAAAGGATGACTGAAGAATGGTTTCCCTTTATGAATTATTTTCGTCAAAAAGATGATAATGGTAAAGAAAGAATAGGGCCTCCAAATGCTGATGATTGGGAGATTTCAAAGGCTTTTGTACACTTTCTGAAAAAGTTTTATGATGCCACTTTGGAGCTGAGTGCATCAAAAAGTCCTACCTCCCAATTGCTTTATCAAACAATGATTGCACTACAAGTTGAGATTGATAGAAAGAGACATGATGATTCAAATCCAATTCTTAAAGAGGTAGCATGTGCAATGAAGTTAAAGTTTGACAAGTATTGGGGAAATTGGAATAACATTAACCCTTTGATATTTATTGGTAATATTTTGGACTCGAGAAACAAACTTCAAATGATGAAAGTCGTCGTCAGAAAATTGGGAGGTACTCCTACAAGTGTCAAAGAGTTTGTTGATAGTGTCAAACAAAGCTTGGTAACTTTGTGGATGGAGTACAAGGGAATAAATGATATATTGAATGTTGAGAATCAAGATATGCAAATAGAGTGTGATGATGGATATGGCGGTACTAGTGGTGGTGGTGGACCTGGTGGTGGTCTTTGTGATGAATTGTTTGATGATGTGGAAGCACAAAATGAAGAAGAGCAACTTCAAGAGATATCCAATGAAGTGGATAAGTACTTGGCCGATGAGATTGAAAAATGATCTAATCAATTTTTCAATCTTTTGGAGTGGTGGAAAGGAAGTGAAACTAGGTACCCAATCCTTTCAATGATTGCCAAGGATGTTTTTTCAATTCCATGCTCAACCGTTGCTAGTGAGTCAGCTTTTAGTTTGGGCAAAAGAATTGTGGATCCTTTTAGGAGCAGTTTGAGTCCTAAAATGGTAGAGGCATTGGTATGCACTAGTGATTGGCTAAAAGCGGAGGAGTTCTCTTTTTGGAAAGATCCAATCGATGATGACCTTGAACTATATAAGGAAATTGAAGAAATTGAAAAAAGTAACCATTTTTTATTAAATTAAGTTTATATTTATATAATATTTATCATTGTTAATCTAACATGAATAATAATGTTTCTTTTAACAGATGCAAATGTTAGTCAAGACCGTGCAAACACTTCATCTTCTCCCCCTCCACTTTGGTCTAACTTTAAGAGTAAGACTATATTTATGTTTACTTATTTCAATTCTAATATTTGTAACTAAATTTAGTTTGTAACTTTTGCAGGTCCTTTGAGATGTTAGAGACTTAGAGTTTCAATAAAATTATAGTTAGTAAGACTGCATTTATGTTTTCTTATTTAAATTCTAATATTTGTAACTAAATTTTAGTTTTTAACTTTTGCAGGTCTTTTGAGACGTTAGAATTTCAAAAAATCTGCAGACACTATTTTTTGTAACTAAGCAGTCTAAGCTATAGTCATTTAGTGTTACAACTTGTGATAAATTTGATGTGACAGTTTTTTTTTGAGTTTTGACTTTTACATGAAGCACTAATCTTGTAAGATATTTGATGGTTTATGAATTATATTTATGTTCTACATTCATGAGACTTATACTTGAGTGAAAATGTAGTTGACGGTGGCTTGCAAGAAGTATTGCAGGTTGAACTTTGAAGCCTCCTTCATCAGTTCATCTTCCCCTTCCTCTCTTCATGTTGTGCTACTTTTTTTTCCTATTAATTGATTAAGTTGCATTAATCCTATTGACTCTGGAATTGATGATGAAGGTGAAGTGTACTGTGAGTATACTATTATTGGAAGTAATTAAGGATCAAATGTCCCATTGTCCATTTGAATTCAAATTTAGATAAAGTGTAATAGAGACTAATTTCTAATTTTTTTAACAGTATTTATGATTAACTATTCCGAAATTCATGGATTTGTAATATGTAGTTCAACTGGGAACCTTGCATTTGATTTCATCTCATACTGATACTGCCACTGGTTTGCTTTTGTAGGAAATTTTTTTCTATGAAGTTCCTCGCGGTGCGATGCAAGCATACAGAGAAGCCATGGAAAATTTTGATTCAAATGTAAACACAGGTAATTCCTTTTTGTTTCCTTAAACTAAATATTTAAAATTTGGAAATGTAAATTTTAAGTTGGATAGGTAGTTATACTGAATTTTAATCCAATAAATTATTCAATAAATGTAGTAAGTATAGTTATGATTGATATAATAGCTGCCACAAAAATCAACCTAGACTGTCTTGATTATGATCTTGAGTTATCTGTTTTTTTTAAGTTTATTAACTTGATTTATCAGAGACAACTAGGAGGCTTGGATGCAAAATTAATGGTGATGGTGTTAAGATGATATCGACTCCAATTTGATCTGTTAACTTTCTACATAACTTGTTTGTAGGAAGGACAATTTACAACAGGATGAGGCATTTTAAGATCTTGTAAATGAAACATGGTCATGCCGATAATACCTGCGAAAAAAAAAATCAAATAACTTTATTCTTTAGCATCTACATCAATATATGTTTACTTATCTATCTGGTAAAGGAGTAATGTTTTACTTTTTTTAATCAGACGCACTGACCCTTTCCCTGATGGTGTTATTTTGCACTCATATATGGGATCTGCAGAATCAGTTTCTAGGTTTGCAAAGTTGGGTTCATGTTTTTCGTTTTCTGGATTCCTGACATCCATGAAGCCACAGAAAGCAAAGAAACTGCTGCTATCAGCAAGTCTTATTAGAATATTGCTACTGAAAACAAGAATCAACTAGATTTGTTTCGCTGACCTACCAGAATTTTGTTTAGGTACAGAAAGATAGAATTTTAATTGAGACAGATTCAACTGATGGATTGCCAACTGCAAGCACTAGTTCTTGGATTCCAGTGCCCGTTTTGACTTCTGAGGGGGAGCCAAGTGACCAGCTTAGTGATCAAGTGGGAGAAGCAACGAGATTATCTAAGGAAACACTGAATCATCCTGCTAACCTTCTCAATGTAAGTATGGGCTACATATTAGTCTGATACAAGTGGATTTTGGCAACATCAGAAATCATGCATGTGGTCTTTTCAGGTATTGAAATATGTGGCAACTTTGCTTGAAATATCTGAAGAAGAACTAGCACAGCTTAGTTTTGAAAATACTGTACGTTTGTTCTTTTATCCTGGGTCCAAAATTAGTTCTGATGGGAGCTGAGGTTTGTTCTATTTCATATCAATGTATGAAATGAGGACTGAATGTTTTATATGCAATGATTTGAATCATTTGATATCTTTATGTGCATGTTGTAATTACAGCATCTCTTCAATTTGATGTGGAAAATGACTTTTAATTTAACTAAAACATAATGCAAGATGACATTGCATGAAAAGCTATAGACCTATAGTGCAAATGGCACATTACAATGACAATCAATTGATTGTTTGAAAAAACAACCCAGTAATATTAGTTTTCCATTTGTCTCGTTTTGATTTTTTTTCTCCTTTTTTTTTACATGCATAGCCAAAGGATGTTGATTTTCTGAATGCTGGTTTTCCATGAGGCAGATGACTGCTAAGCGCTAACATATATGGTATATATGACGGTATGACGGTATTTTATCGATATCATACCGACATTTTGATATACTAAAATTTCAATATATTGAAATGTCGGTATGATATCGGTATCATTTTTTAGAATACCGAATGTTTCGATACGGTATACGATACTCGGTTTTCGATACGATATATCGTACCGACCCAAGTCTAGTCATACTTGGATGCACATTGGTGTTTGATACCTGTGCCCGAGCCCAAGTAAGAGGGTGCTCCATACACACTATAAATGTTTGTACACAATTTCATATTAATCAATCTTCCTTTGCAGAGTTTGGATCTTCTCCATCACCAACTATTGTTGAAAAAAAGACTAGTGAATACTATCATTGTACCAAAACAAATTGAGTTACAATTTTTTCCTTGGATCCCCAAAAGCTCAGTGTCTTAAGCTTATGGACAAGATTTAAATTGAATACTTAAACTAGAGCCAGATATAACTAGGAGAAACACAATCAGCAAATTGAGACTATAAAATAGTCAGGCACAAAAACTTAGTAAATAGTAGCATGAGCGAGTCAAGTTTGTAAGAGCTTACATGCAGTCCCTTTCAAAGTTAATTATCACTTGATTCAGGAAATCCAGAGTGAACATATGTAAGCAGACCTAATAATCACTCAAACACGTCATTTTAAAATATATTAGAAGCTGGGTTATTGAACTCAAAAATCATATTGAAGGCTATGACGCTAAAGGTGTGTTTTTAGTTGGAAATTATTTTTGATAATTTTAATTATTTATCTAAGGTTATCAATAAAAATTTTATTTGATTTAGATAATCGACGATTTTCGAATAATGATTCATATCGGATAAATCAGTAAAAGAGACATGTAACCTGGAATCGGAAACCCTCGAAAAAATGAGGTTTTTCTTGATTCTGGAGTTAATAAAATTTTTTAACAAAAAATATCCTTTAATATTTATACTTTGAGACAAAATATCCTTAAAATTTTTATAACGAAAATTTTATTTTAAATTATAAAAACTAAATAAAAAATAAAAATATGTGATTTTTTATTTATAAAAATAACTTTGTATTTTTAAAAATATTATATATATATTATTAGGAAAGTAAAAAAAAATACAAAAAAAATATAAAGTTCAAAAAACATTAAAAAAACATAATGCGTAAAAAATAAAAAAATGTAAAGTTAAATAGAAAAAAAACGTAACGTCTAAAAAAGAAAAAAAATATAAAGTTTGTTCAAAAAGATAATAATATTTGGTTGGGTAACGAATAATAATACAATAAAACATTAAATTAAGTTATATATCAAAATTTTTAAATAAATAATTTTTTATTATATTATATAAATTGAAGTAAATAATATTAAGTTATATTTTATTCTTTATAATCTTAGTAATATGATTATCAAATAATCATATAATTAAAATTATATATGATACACCAAATGTACTCTAAGAACAAATGAGAAACAACACTGAAGATACTTATGAAGGAACTTTCATAAAGGGAGAAAAGAAAAAAAAGCAGGTGAAAAAAAAAAAAAAAAAACCGGTCTCAGAATAGTTGCAAAGAAAAAGGGGAAAGAACGGATAGATTCCAGGTAAAGTAGCACATGAAACAGTAGATTTCACATCTCAATTTAACTTCCTGTACTTTTACCTAGCATAACCTGGAAAACTATATTTCAGCAAAGCTAAAATCATAAAATATTTGACATTGATATTAAAAATGCTTTGACAGAGGATCTGTCATGTGTTTATTCCCATAGAACTGCAATCTCATTGGTTAATAGTTTCTTTCACAAGAAGGCCATCCATATAATATTTTGTAATTGTATTATGAAATTCTAAACATATAGGATTTATTTGGTTGTTAGATAAGTGGTCTTAGATTGCATTGATCATATACATTGAACAACCTAAGTAACATAAACAACTAAGATAGCCTCATGTTTGTCCAGAATCTATAATTAGTCGGTCAATGAAATAGGAAGAAATGGTTCCTTCCACCAAGATGTGATGGTTTGGAACATTTAATGCCTCTCTGCTTTTGTTTGCTTAAAGGGTAGTGGAGAAGGTCACTTCTTTCGTACATTCCGGCAAGAAATTTTACTAATAAAGAATACAGTGAGCAATAAATTAATACACCATCTACTTAAATGTATAACTTCGTCCATGATAAAATCAATTATGATCCATTCTAAATTTAATAAAGAAGAAGGGTTATATTAAGTTACTAGTCTGTATTAAAATTATAGTAAATATTTAATGAATGAATTCATTAAATTATTATGCTAATGATAGGTTGTTTCTCGAAAGGAATGTGTTGTAGAATTCGACTACAGCGTTTCGGCAATGACCGTTACATCTTTAGAACTCTTATGTAGTACTAAATATGTAAGAGTTTATGTTACAGGGTGTACTGTAACGTATCAGTAAGAACCGCTATATCTCCAAGAGAATTTGGGTGTAGTGTTAAATAGGTAAGAGTTCTCACACCATAGGTTGGATAAGAATAAATATGATAGGAAAACTAATAATATAAGATTTGGAACATGGAACATGGGAACCGTCACTGATAAATTAATGAAGGTAGTAGATATGATAATTAGGAGAAGAATTAGTATTTTATATATACAAGAGACAAAATCAGTAAGCAAAAAGGCAAAGATGATAGAGGACTTAGAATTTAAGTTATGATACACATGAAAGAGTAAGCAAGAAATGGAATGAGTATTATTGTAAATAGTTTGTTAAAAGATGAAATTGTAAAACTAGTTAGAAAAGGGAATAGAATTATATCCTTTAAGATAATAGTGATAAAAGAAACTATGAACATAATTAGTGTATATACACTGTAAATAGGATTACATTAAGCTACCAAATCAAGATTTTGGGACGACTTAGATGAAATATTACAAAACATTCCATCAAATGAAATAATTTTAATAGGAGATGACCTAAATGGACATATCAGAGTGAAAAAAGAGGAATATGAGAGGGTACATGGGGGTTATGAGTTCGGAATGAAAAATAAAGAAGAGAAAAACTTTATTAGATTTTGCGATAGTATATGACATTATATTAGTTAATATGTTTTTAGAAAAGAGAAGAACACTTAGTCACGTTAAAAAATGGAAATAATAAATCATAAATTGACTTTATTATAGTTAGAAAGAAGGATAAAAAGATTTGTAAAGATTGCAAGGTCATCCCTAGGGATGACAATTTCACCCGAACCCGATAGAGGATCCGACATCCGACCCGAATGAAGGAGGGTATGGAGGGGCTATCAATACCCGATACTCGACCTGAATACCCGATTAAATAATATATATACATATATTAAAGAAAATCTTCTTTTTCTAAAATCAACTTACTATTTTTTTGTTGATATTAGTAGGAGACTATATAGATGTTTAATCTATTTTTTAAATTATATATATATTTTAATAGGATGTTAATTTTAATATGTTTTTGTTGAATGATAATAGTTCGATAGAAATAAGAAAAATTATATGTATAGAAGATATCCGATATTTTAATGGGTATGGGTATACCCATCGGATATCCTATACCCGATGGGTATGGGTACAGAGGATATAAAATCCGATCCGAACCCGACCCATTGTCATCCCTAGTCATCCCTGAAGAAAGCTTAACTACCCAACATAGGTTAGTAATGTTGGGTATACGCCTCAAACATAGTATTAATAGAAAGAAAATATATACGACTCCTAAAATGGGAAGCAAAATATATTCAAAGAGAAGGTAGGAGTACAAGCATTCGGTGAAATATACGATGAATTTAATACGATATGGGATAAGATGGTATCAAAGTTAAAAATAGTAACTAAGAGTATATTCGGTGAGTCAAAGAGATATGCACCAACACCACTAAGTAAGGAATCTTGGTGGTGGAATGAGAAATTACAAGAGAAAATGAAGGAAAAATGAATAGCTTATAAGGAATTATATATTTGTAAGAACAAAGAAAACTTAAAACAATATACAATAGATAGGAAAGAAGCTAAGAAAATAGTGAATAAAGCAAAGAATGAAACTTTTGAACGATTATATCAAAAATAGGATACAAAAGAAGGGGAAAGAGACATTTATAGAATAGCTAAAGTGAGAGAAAGGAAGACGAGATCTTATCCAAATAAAATGAATTAAAGATGAATGTAATAGGGTACTAGTAAATGATGGAGAAATAAAAGAGCGATGGAAGAAGTATTTTCAACAATTTTTTAATGAAGGTTAAGGTGACCAACTTAACTTATGTAATTTAAGTAGGTCAAATGAGCATAGAAATTTAAATTTTTATCGTGAAATTCAAACTTCAAATGTAGAACAAGCTCTAAATGGGATACACAATGGAAAATCCGTTGGACCAAATGATATTCAGACAGAGGTATGGAAGTCCTCAGGGAAATAAGGTATTGAATGACTTACAAAATTATTTAACATGATACTGAAAATAAAAAAAATGTCTAATCAATGGAGGATAGTACTCTAATTCTCTTATATAAGAATAAGAGAGATGTACAAAATTGTGCAAACTATAGGAGTATTAAACTAATGAGTCATACCATGAAACATTGGAAAAAAGTAATACAAACAAGGTTAAGGAAGGAAACCCCGATACCGAAAATCAATTTGGGTTCATGTATGGAAGGTCGACAATAGAAGCTATTTATCTTCTTAGACAATTAATTGAAAAATATCAGGAGTAAAAATAAGATTTACACATGGTATTCATAGGCTTAGAAAAAACTTATGATAGAGTCCTAAGAGAAGTTATATAGAGAATTATAAAAAAGAGAGGTAGTAGTGTAATATATATTGAACTAATTAAGGATATGTATGAGGACGTAATGACTAGAGTAAAGACTTCAGGCGGAGTAACTGAAGCATTTTCAATAAAAATAGGGTTACATCAAGAATAAACTCTAAGTCTTTATCTTTTTACACTAATTATGGACAAATTCACACATTCAAAACACAGTATCGTGGTGCATGTTATTTACATATGATATTATTTTGGAAGATAAGAGTAAGACACACGAAGAAGTAAATGCTAAACTAGAATTTTGACGGAAAACACTAGAAGGGAAAGGTTTTAGGTTTAGTAGAATAAAGACAGAACAAGGAAATGAATACCGTTCTATGCTGGGCGACACGGACAATTTTTACTGTTATGTCGCCTAGCCAAAATCGGCACCAGACGAGATATAATTTTGGTGCATGATACGAGCGCATCCGTGACAGCACCCGCGATCGATTAATCGCGACAAAAGGAATCGAATTGATTCCTTCTGTTGTGCGATCGATTACAGAAGGAATCGATTCCACGCACGATCGATCAATCACTGTAGAAGGAATCGATTCGATTCCTTCTGTCATGATTAATCGATTGTTGTAAAAAAAATCTATAAAAAGGTACCAGAGAGCGATCGATTAGCAGGCGAGGTGAGCAGTAGCAGCGAGGCGACAACAGCGAGGCGACAACGACAAGGGGGCAGCAAGGGTGGAGACCACTCTGAAGGTATGATTTTCCCCATTCGTCGGTGTGCCCATCTCAGATACGTCGCAGGCGGTGCCGGAGGAGTTATTGGACGCCTCCAGCGGTGCCGGAGGCATCCCGCGATGCCTTCGACGCCATCAGACCCCACAATCCACCACTGCCCGCCGCTGTGTGCCCTAGTTTTTTTTTAAAAAAAATTAGATTTTAGATTTAATTAATATAAATAATTCCCAAGGAAGTGTGAGATTTCAAACAGATTTTTATAAATCCTAATTAAACTATCCCAATAAAATATAATTAAAATTCAAATTTTAATTAATATTTAAAATTATTTTTAATGTTTTAAATTGTATTTAAAAATTCTAAAAAATATAATAAATCTGATTTATATTTTAATAATTTTTTATTATTTTAAATTTCATTTAAAAATTCAAACAAATTATAAAACTTCAGATAAAAATTAAAAAAAGTCAGATATATATTATAATATTTTTTTATTATTTAAAATTTCATTTAAAAATTTAAAATATAAAAATTCACACACACATATATATATTCTAATAATTTTTTATTATTTAAAATTTCATTAAAAAATATTCTAAAAAAATTAAAAAATTCTAAAAAAATCTAATAAATTAAATTTGTATTCTAATATTTTTAAATTATAAAAATTCAGATATATATTCTAATATTTTTTATTATTTTAAATTTCATTTAAGTTTATTCTAAAAAATTTTAAAAAATTCTAAAAAATCTAATAAATTATATTTGTATTTTGATATTTTTATTATTTTATATTTTATACAACAATAATTAATTAATTATTATAATTATTATATATAAAGTAATATTTTTTATGTTAATGTATATATTTATTATAGATAATATTTTTTTATCTCAAAATTAATTTGAAATTTAAATTCATAAATATTAACATATTTAACTTTTATACTTTTATGATTTTTACTTCCTGAACATATAAATATATATTTTTATCTAAAAAAATGTTCTGTTATATATATTTTTGTCTTAGAATGTCTTTATTTGATATGTTTAGGAAATATTATATGTCCTTTATTTTAGAAGTTTTGTATACTGTCAAGTTTATGATTCCTAATAAAACACTTATAATCTAGTGCAATTTTGATCATTCTAAATTGAGAAAGATGAATTAATATTTTCAATAGATTGTTTCAAATTTCAAAAGTTACTCTTTATAGTTTATATACTTAATTTGTAAATTTACAATCATAAATACATTCTTGACATTATAAAATGATGACCATTACCTGTAAATGTGTATTATTTTTAATTTTTGTATAATGCATAGGTAATGATACCAAAACAACAATCTCATGATTTAACTTGGAGACATGCACGTCGATTAGAAAATCAATTCCATTTGCAATGTTTGCATTGCGATATGATTGGACGCGACAATGAGATCACACGCCTAAAACATCTTGATGGTGGATATCCGGATGTTTCTAATTATCCAAAAGTTTCTCAAGAAGTTCATCGTGCAATGAAAGAGGAACTTGATGGTAAAAAAATATTAAAGTATAAACAACAACGACAACGTGGACTTGCTGATAGCCGAAGCTCTAAAGAACCAATTTATGATGAAATGGAAGGTTGTGGTGAAGTTTCAAATGACGAAGACTTTTTTAGCAACTCTCAGTGTCTCTCGAACTCAATATGACTATGAGTAGAGCCGTCAATTTGGATTGGGTATGTCAGGTTGGCCCGCCCCGTCAAATAATTTAAACGGGTTGGGTTTAAATTTTATTAATCCAAGCTCGCTACGAGCCAACCTGCCTAGGCCCACGAGCTGCGTGGGTTGGATCGCGACCTGCGTGGGTCGGCCCGCGATGAGCTTGGGTTGACCCACAGGTTGAGAAACATATGTAAGCTACATTTTATGTCAATTTATTATCTTTCTTTGTGATAATTTGAAATAAAAATAGTACTTTTCATTAAATATATGTATTCATTTATGTCCCTTTATATTTAAAATATCTATTTCTAAACATATTTGATTGATGAAATCTTTCCAAAGTAAAATGTTGAAGATATTAAACTTATTTTTTTAAAAAAATATTGATGGACCAGCGAGCTGGCTCGTCTAACCCGCAAACCGCCTTGGATTGGGTTGGGTTGAAGATTTCCCAACCCGCTAAGATGACGGGTCGGTCCATCCCACCCCACCAAATGGTTGACCAGCCCTGCCACGGGCTGGCCTGTCTGACAGCTCTAACTATGAGTAAAATATGTGATATAGAAGTGGCTCTAGTGCTAGTGGAAGTGGCTAAACTACTATAACAACATTAGGAAGGAGTGCAAGTGTTCATATTACTTCAACACAAGGTGGTATTGGTCATTTTTTCCTTCTATGGAATGAAGACGTGCGATTGATATTGCCGATATTGATCCACTAGCATTCCCAGAACAAGCTAGCAAACAGACTAGGATTGATGATGCATATTCAAAAGAGAAGAAGAAATCAATCGGTAAAAATATTGCTAAATTTTTTCATTTTAATCATATTCCCCCTAATGCAGCAAACAACACATACCACTGTAGCATAGTGTTCAACATCCAAAAATCTGGTCCTGGTATTCAACCTCTAGTTGCATATGAAATTGCCGGTCCATATTTAGATGAACAAGTAGAGGAGATCAAGACTTGGATCCTATCATGCAAGAAACAATAGAGCTTATATGGGGTGATGTTGATGTGTGATGGCTGGACAGGACCTACACAGATGAGCATTATCAACTTTTTACTATACTGTAATAGAAAGGTGATATTTCATAAATCTATTCATGCAACTATAAATTATCATGATGCACCTTACATATATTGTTTGATGGATAGTGTAGTTCACTAGATAGATGCAGAATATATAGTGTAGGTGATTACAGATAATGGTGCCAACTCTAAAAGGGATGGAGAGTTATTGGAGCAAATACCATACGTAGCACATGTATTAATTTGATGATGACAGATATCAGTATGCTCGATATAGTGAAGAAGGTAGTAAAAAAAGTCAATCTTTAATGAAATTCCTCTATAATTATTATTGGGTTCATGGATTAATGAGAAAATTTATTAATAGGGAGATATTCTGCGACTAGGAGACTAGGTTACCACTCACTTTCTCCTGTTGAAATCATTGAATTAGAAAAAAGCCGGATTGAAGGCCATGTTCTCTTCTGAGGATTGGGAAGCCTCTCGATATTCTAACACAACCGAAGGTAAGGAGGTGCAAAAAATTATTATATCTGTCAGATTTTGGGACTAAATCGCAGATATTCTTATAGCAGTAGAACCATTGTACATTGTTCTACGTAAAGTTGATATGGACAAAAAATCACAAATAGACAACGTTTACCACCTAATTCATGAACCAAAAGAGGAAATTAAGAGGTGTCTACAGTCACCGACCAAGTATCAACATTACATTGATATAATCACCACAAGATGAGTCGATCAAATGAGAAAATCTATTCATTCGGCCGGTACATATTTTTTAATGATAAAGAATTTTTAATATTGTTATTAATAATTATATATGTTTAATTATTGTAGGTTATTCTCTTAATCCGACATATCAATACCGTTATAATCTTGACACAAATGATGATTTATTAGTGGCCCTCAGACATATAATATCAAGACTACATACAAACAGAGAATCAATTGCTGAGACTATTAATGAAAGTTAATTATTTCGAGAGACATATGGTTCTTTTAGCGACCCTATTGAAGTGTCATGCAGATATAAAATGGATATAGGTAAATATAATAAAAATTATTACTAATTATTGTCAACAAATATAAATACTATTTTAATTTTATTCTTATTTCTTTTACAATTGAGTGGTGGTTACAATATGGAGGATCAGCTCCAAATTTGAAAAACAAAATTACAGTATGAATTCTCTCACAGACAATGTCTTCAAGTGGTTGTGAAAGAAATTGATCAACTTTCTCCCTCATTCATATAAAAGTATGAAATCGTCTTTCTTATCGTTGCTTGGAGAAGATGGTCTACGTTCATTATAATATGCGTATTCAACTAAGAGTAATAACAGAAGAGAATGAAGAATAAGAGTCTGGTGATGTAGACCCATTTTATATTGGATTTGTCCAAATTGAGAATGATCCAATGATGGATTGGTAGAGCGCTGTTGAGGCTGAGAATTCATTACTTGATGATGCAGGAGACCAACCACGACCATCTCAATTTCTTACTCAACAGATTGAAAAAAAAGACAAGCTAGAGGAGATTTCTATGAGGAAGAAGATGATGAAGCTTTGATCAAGAATTTTAATTTTTTGGATCTTAGTCTAGATGTTCTCAAATATCCCAACCCCAAAGCCAAACCCAACCAAAGTCCATAGATAAAGGCAAAGCCAAAGTTCCTGTAATTTTTACTAAAAAGAAAGAAAAAGGCAAACCTCCTGCTTTTACAGGAAGGGTCAATTGAGAATTAGAGAAAATCCACTCGATACAATTGATGAGCAAGAGCATGATGACAGTGATGAAACATCATCACCTTTTAACACTGTAGTCCGACGCGAAGTTCAAAATGAAGATAGCAATGTTGATTGTAGTGCAAGTACTCATGGAAGTGATGATAGTGGTGATGCATCTAGTGGTAAAAATGATATTCCCCCTACTCTAGTACTGGAGCCATGGACATGCAAGAAAGATTATACACATGTAACTCAAGATTATGATCATGGAGCTAGAAGTAGTGCTATTCAATATCAATGTCAATATAAGGGTGACAAACAAAAGAAAGCTCATAATTATCAAGATATGCGGGAGAGTTTAGCTGAGATTGATTCTGGTCGAAGTTCATCATACTTGAAACCTTCTTATTATAACTTTGATGCATCATATGGTGATCTATCATACCAGAGCTCGAGGATGTATGCTTATCCTTATCCTTATCATGTGCCTATACCTGTTCCAATTTCAGTGGTGTCAGTTCAAATCCAACATCCAGTTCGCATCACTATATTCTTCGATCACAGTAAGATATCTCATATCATGTAGTCCATGTTCACGAGTATACCTTAATTACCTCAATACTCTTGTTATCCTTTTCTAGTGCTCAACACTGGGATTACTCGTGTATCTAGTCAGTTTATTTACTACATAGGCTAAGTCTAGTCTTGTACAACTCATCAAGTACATCAAATTTCTAATCACTCGAGAGTATTCTATCTGAGAGATCCTTTCTCCTCGATTTTTTGATAAATGTTGACTCATATTTATCGATGTTCATGCTAATGCAGTATCACCCTTGGTGAATTTTTAAGAATCTTGTCTACGTAATGAGACTGACTAAGAACAAGTTCTATTGTTTTAAGAATTTTGATTCCTAGAATCATATTAGCTAGACCCTTGTCTTTCATGTCAAACCTTGAGTTCAATATGTCTTTAGTGGATTTGATTATCTTATCATTACTCCCGATGATAAGTATGTCATTTACATATAGGCACAAGATGACATAATCATTTTCTATGGCTTTTATGTAGACATATTTATCACATTCATTCATTTTGAATCCACATTCCTTCATGGCATTGCCAAATTTCTCATGCCACTGCTTTGGTGCTTGTTTCAAGTCATATAATGATTTTACCAATTTACAAACCTTATTTTTCTGTCCTGACATAAAAAATCCTTCAGGTTGTTCCATGTAGATTTCCTTTTCTAAATCTCTATTTAGAAAGATTGT
This sequence comes from Zingiber officinale, assembly GCF_018446385.1. Classification (NCBI taxonomy): domain Eukaryota; kingdom Viridiplantae; phylum Streptophyta; class Magnoliopsida; order Zingiberales; family Zingiberaceae; genus Zingiber; species Zingiber officinale. The sequence goes on from NC_055988.1 coordinate 104,025,365, forward strand.
CTTAACATCCATCTAATGTATTTCCAGATTCCATAGAATGACAATAGCGAACAACACTCTAATGAAAATTATTCTTGATACTGGAGAATATGTATCACAGTAATCAAGGAATTCTCGTTGTTGATATCCTTTGATTACCAATTTGGCCTTGTACTTGTCAATCTTGTCATCTGACTTCATTTTCTTCTTGAAGATCCACTTGCAACCTAGTAGTTTACTTCCTGGAAGAAGATCCATATGTTCCAAGTGTGGTTTTGCAAGATAGAATCTATCTCAGATACAATTGTCTCTTTCCAGTGAGATCCATCAGAAGAGTGCTCTGCTTTTGAGTAACTTTGGAGCTCACTTTCCAACATAAAAGTGATAAAATCTGTTTCGTAAGATTTTTCCACCCAAGCTCTTTTACTTCATTTGAGCTCAACCTCAACTGGTTTATTATCTTCTTGTTCTTGTGTTTCATATACCCACTTTGAGAAGCTAGCATCCTCTCGGGTCGTATAGGGAAACACATGCTCGATTCATGATGCATTTCTCGATTCTATTATTGAGTTCTTATGTATATCCGTATTTGTGACTCATATACAAAAAAATCAATACACACTGTTGTTATGTGCATATCTAATAAATATGCAATCAATAGTTTTTGATCCTATCTTAATCCTTTTCGGATCAAGCACCAAAACTTTAGCAAGACACCCCTTATTCACAAATATTTATAGGACGGGTTTCTTCCATTCCACAACTCATAAGGACCCTTATCTATTTTGGGGGGGGGGGCATCTTATTTAAAAGGTAATTAGCTGTTAACACAACTCTCCCCACATGGACTCTGGCAGTTTAGAGTTCAATAGAAGAGCATTCATAATCTTCTTTAGAGTTTGATTCTTTTGCTCAGCAACTCTATTTTATTGAGGAATATAAGGAACTGTTGTTTCGTGTCTGATTCCATGTTTAATACACAATTCAGTGAATGATGAAACATATTCACCGTCTCAGTCATTTTGAACCACCTAAATCTTCTTATTAAGTTGATTTTCAACCTCATTCTTATAGAGACCGAATTTCTCTATATCTTCATCCTTATTTTTAAGAAGATACACATAACAATGTTTTGTGTTATCATATATAAAAGTGATGAAGTATTATTTCCACCACATGTTGGTGTACTTTTTAGGTTGCACACGTCGGTGTGAATTGGGTCGAGTGGTTCGTTGCTTCTTTCAATATGTTGAAAACCTTGTCATTTTCGCTTCAACACAAATTTTGCACTTGTGTTTTGGGTCAAGGAGGAATGTAGGTATGCTTTGTATGTTAATTAATCTATGCAACACATCGTAGTTAACATGCCCTAGTCTACCATGCCATAAACATGAAGACTCAAGCATATAAATGGAAGAGTTTGTAATTTTATTAACCTTAGACATAATCACCATTATATTGGGCAATGATGTCTGAGGTTGCTGAGTTTCCCATGAATATTTTTTTTCCATCTTTGATTTCTTCAAAGTTGTGGAGCAGTTCCTTGTTGCAGCAGATATGTCTAGTGACTCCAGTATCGATCCACCATTGTCATGAGTTTGAACTCACCATATTCAGTTCAGAGACCACAACACATAAGTCGTCTATTTCTAGTCCCTCATTCAGGTTGGCCTCCTGCTTTTTCATCTTTTTGCACTCCAAAGATTTGTGACCAACTCGACCATAGTTGAAGCACTTACCAGAAAATTTCTTATTTATGCCTCCTCTGAGTCCCATCTTGGAAGCCTTGGGGTTCTTTCATTTCAAGTTTTGACCGTGCTCGACCACATTAGCTTTCACAGTAGCCTGAGAGAATAGTTTTCACTTTGAAATCTTGTTGTCTTCTTCAATTTGAAGTCTAACAATGAATTCTTCCACGTTTATCTCCTTTCGTTTGTGCTTCGGTAGTTCTTGAAGTCCTTCCAACTGGGAGGCAACTTCTCAATGATTACAACCACCTGAAAGGTTTCCCTTGCAATCATACATTCTGAGTGGATCTCGTGCAAGATCACCTGAAACTCTTGGACTTGACTGATCACCGTCTTGGAGTCAACCATCTTGTTGTCTAGGAATCGACCCACAATGAATTTCTTGGCCCCGCATCCTCCATTTTATACTTCTTATCCAAGGACTCCCATAGTTCCTTAGTCATTCTCTTCATCCTATACACAGCATATAACAAGTTGACAAGGCAGTTGAGGATGTAGTTTCGATAAAAGAACTCAGAATGAGTCCATGCCTCCATTGCACTAATGGTATGAACATCAACATCCTCAATTTGTTTGGGAGGGTCCTCGGTCAAGAACCAGGCCAGATTGAGTGTGGTTAAGCAGAAGAGCATTTTCTGCTGTCATCTCTTGAAGTTCAATCTAGTGAACTTCTCTGACCTTTCCCCATGGTTGATTGGAACATTTCCAATCGGGGTGGAGGGAGCCTTCATGTGATGAGTCTATTACACTTCAACACTTTCTGTGACCATCTCAACAGAAACAATTTTGTTTTAAGATTGTTACAAAATATATCGCCAGAGATTTGGGGGGGGGGGGGGAAACTGAATTTACAAAATAAATTTAGACTTATTTGTTGAGAGGTTTGAACTAATAATTTTAAGTTATCGGCTAAGGGCCGAGTCTAGGAAGTAAGTCGCTGAGTCAAGAAGTACGCAGCCAAATTGGAAAGCTAGTCAACCGAGTAGGGAAGCACGCCAGTTGAGTCAGTCAAACGTCCAACTGAGCAGTTGGGATTCCAAACTGAGTGCCTGTATAGAGTGCATGGGAATTGAAGAGTTGAGGTCTGCGTTTAACGCAGATTCTTTAAAATAGATTCACCCCACCTCCTCAGTACTTTGAGGTTTTTGTGAGTTGTCTATTTCCTAGAATACAATATTAAAACCGCAATCTCTACCTAGCATTTGTAGTTGCGGCGAACTGAGAAATAGCTGAATGCTATCACTGGGGTCCCATCGAGTGGAAGAAACAAGCGATAAGGAAGAAAAAGGGGGAAAGGAAGGTGGATGAAAAGGCTTTCAATCTTTCTTTTCTTATCTTTTGCTTAAGATCCATGCTCCCTTTTACAGGGGATCACCTCACGGGAAAAATATAAAGAAACCTCTATTCCCAATAATGAAACATCAAAAGTTTCAAAAGTTACAATGAAACCCCCTTCACCACTTTTCATTCACATTTTTTATTATTATTATTTTTTTTCTTTTTCAACGATAACATGACAGTAAGACATTATAGTCTCCCTGATAAATCTCTCATCCATAGACACACAGGGAAGGGTACCTTGTTGGGAAAAGGTCACCTGGAACAAAATTAATAAATACAAATTAATGACTGTGTGATGGTGAAGTTAACTATCTTTGGAGCAATTGAAAACCTCACCTGATTAGCTTCCAAGCCAACATATTTACGATTTTCAAAGACAGAATTAACATTATTCACATATGAAACAATTAAGGATTTGCTTTCCTAGAGCGAAATGGCACTACTCATACGTGAGAAGATTATTTGAATGTTTTTGAACAAAGGACCAAAAACCATTGTGCATCGGAACAGTATAATGAAAGAAGCAAACTGCAAACATTACAATCACACAACTATCAGTGGTTAAATCTAATGAATGAAACCGAGATCAGGAAAGTAATCTTCAGTTGTATCAAGGAAATGATATACCATTGCTTCCTTGGTACACTCTTGATCGGTCATGATCCACTAAACCCAGTCCTTTCAGCGTCTGTTGTATGCTCTACGCAAGAGTTGCTTCTCCAGCCTCAGGGTAGGGAAGTGGGTTGCCGTTGCGGGGTTTGTGAACTAGGGTTTCGCGATAGAGGTTGATGGGGTTTTTGGTTTGTGTCTTAGGCGAGGAGAAGAGACTTCGGGGAATTAAGAGTTTGGCTAGTTTATAGTCCCACATCGGAAGCTGTCGCTTTGCGTCTTACGAGAATGACTATAAATTGGTTCGTGGTTCATCCGGGGAAAGTCACGCAGCTGCGTGGTGAACACATAGCGAATTATTCTTTCGCCTTTTACTAAAGAATACCGTGTGTTCGCCACTATAAGTAGCACACGCCAATTTTTGGAGGAGATTCTTTAAAAAAAGAACCTCACTAAACTAGGAACTTAAATTTTTTTTATTAAAATTAACAATATTAGTACTTTGTTAATTAATGAATATTATGAAAGGTGGTGTCGTCTAATAACTGACTGTTTTATAATATTCAATATTTTAGGGTAATTAAATAATTTATTTTTCATTTTATATTAAATATTTGAGTTTAATTAGTTCTCCTGAGTTTTGAATTATTTATAGAACAAAATTAATGAAATGATTCTCCTCTCTAGCCCGCCAGTTCACGAATGATATATTTATTTGTGATACATTAATTACAGATAAATATTATTGAATGCTAGGGAAAATCACATGAAATTAAGGATGTTTTTTTATTGCATGAAAGAACCATCATCCTTAATTTACTGTATTTAAGAAAAATTATATTTCATTTTAAATTTTTTTACTTAAAAAATATAAAGATAGATAAATTAGGATGCATTAGGAAGGTTAAATTAGGATGCATAAGGAAAGAAAAATTTACATATAATGAATGAGAATAATTTTGTTTTTAAGTTGAATGAAAGAAAAATTTACACATAATGAGGGTACTTGGTTGGGGGGAATGAAAGTGGAAATGAGAGTGGGATTGAAAGCGGATTCTTAGTTTGAAGGATTGATGATTGATCCTACGGATTCAATCATCCAAACTTCAAAGTTAAATGGGCTGGTCATTATGTACAAGTGGATCGGCATAATATCAACTATTTCAAGTAATAGAATAAGGTCAATCAGACAAACTTCAAAGTTAAAAGCCTTGTTCTGTTTAGCAGACTAAAAATAAGCTTAAAAGAGTCGTACATTCACCATCATTTGCTTGAGCTGCGAGTTTTTGAACACTCAAAATTCTCTCTGCTCGAAGTTGAAAAAGTGATTTTCCTGACGGAAGCCCAATCTCTACATGATAAAAAGACGCCTGTTATTATAACGATCCGATATTCTTGGCCAATTTGACAGTTCATTTGGTGACCTCTCATGTCATCGACCGTCGGCCCTTATGTCGTCGGTCCATTTGGCGACCTCTAATGTTCCACCCCTGGCAGTGGATTTTTGCCTCCCCCAGGATTCGAACTCTAAACCTCCAGGCTTAAGTATTAGAGATCATCTCACTTGGTTACCAGGATTCATAAACTCTAATACTTAAGCCTGGAAGTTTAGAGTTCGAATCCTGGGGGAGGCAAAAATCCACTGACCAGGGGTGGAAAGTCCTAGTGAGTAACGACACGGCCAAGGGTCGTCGGTCGACGACATTAGAGGTCGCCAAATGGGCCGACGACATAAGGGCCGACGGTCGACTGTTGGAATGTATACTGAAAGCCTAAGCTTTTGTAAACATTTATGTTAAATAAAGAATCACATTTGGCCAATTTATCTACATTTGTTTGTAGTTGTTTAATTAATTTATATTGTAGATAACATAGTATGTGGTGTCACATATAGAAGATGATGTTATCAGTACCTTATAAATTATAAACAGTAACTCACGACCAAAATGGAAAGGAACAAACCATTGAAAGGTTGTAGTGTAATTAGGAATTAGTTTATCTTGACTATATAATTACACTAGTACACTTAGAGTGTATTGAGTAGGATCATTTGAGGTCGTTTCTTTTATACTGACTTTATAAAGAAATAAAGACCTCGGTTATTATGGAAGTGTGTGCTCTTAATCCTAATATAATAACAAGCACATATATTTGATATTTATTTCTTTAATTTATCAATGGGTGAGATTTAGTTCGATGAATCAATAAGCCTGATAAGTTGGGAAATTGTATCACTTATAGTGTGTGTTGTTGATTATAGAAGGAAACTGTGTCCTAGAGATACTAGGTTGATAATGTCCTCAAGAGGAGCTCATAAGGATTGTCATGTTAAACCCTGCAGGTGGACTTAGTCCGACATGATGATAAGGTTGAGTGGTACTACTCTTGGACTAAGATATTAATTAAATGAGTTGTCAGTAACTCACTTAATTAGTGGACATTCGATATCTTAAACACAGGGAGACTAACACACTTATAATAAGAAGGAGCCCAAAAATGTAATTTGGGATTGGTGCGGTAGTTCAATAATAATTCTCTAGTGGAATGAATTATTATTGATAAAATTAAGTTGTGTGTTCGGGGCGAACACGGGATGCTTAATTTTATCGGGAGACCAAAACTAATTCCTCCTCTCGGTCCCTATCGTAGCCTCTTATTTATAGAGTACTATGCCCACCTATACCCACCTTCTATACCCACCCAAAGGGGGCCGGCCAAGCTAGCTTGGGAACCAAGCTAGGGCCGGCCTAGGTATAAATTGGGGTGGCCGGCCATCTTGAACCCAAGCTAGAGGGGCCGGCCAAATTAAATTAAAAAAGAATTTTAATTTTAATTTTTATTATGTGGAAGATATAATTTATTAAAGAGAATTAAAATTAAAATATCTCTCTTGTAAAATATCTACAAAAGATTAAAGAAAGAAATTAAATCTCTTTCCTTATTTATAGATTGGTGAGATATTTTATTTTCTCTTTAAAAATTATTCACATGTTGTTAAATTAAAATTATAGAAATTTCCTTTTATCAACCATGAAGAGATTTTTGAAGAGAAATTTTATTTTTAAAATTTCCAGAAACAAATTAGGAAGTTTTATTTGTTGATTAAAACTTGTCTAATTTATTTGTTTGATGTGGCCGGCCATTAGAGATTAATTGGGGAAATTTTATTTTATTTTTCTCAATTAAATCATGTCAAGGGAATTAAGGAAATTTTATTGTAAATAAATTTCCTAATTTGCCTAGGCCAAGGAATATAAAAGAAGGGGTGAGGGTGCCTTCATGAGACACAACCTCTATTATTTCTCTCCCTCTTTTATTCCTTGGAGTGGCCGACCATCCTCTTCCTCTCTCCCTCTTTGTGGTGGCCGAAACTCTCAAAGGCTTGGAGCTCTTGTGGCGGCCGGATACTACTTGGAGAAGAAGAAGAAGAAGAAGGAGAGAAAGCTAGCATCTCTTGGAGCTTGGTTGGTGTTTTGTTCTTCATCCTTGGTTAAGCTTTTTGTGGACGAACCTAGCTAGGAGGAGAAGAAGGTGGTTGGTGATTTCTCATCTCGGAAGATCGTTGCCCACACAACGTCCGAGGTTAGAAGAGGAATACAGTAGAAGATCAAGAGGTCTTTCTAGAAGGTATAACTAGTAGTTTTTCTTTTCCGCATCATGCTAGTTATTTATGGAAATAATACCAAATACAAGAGGCTTACGATTCTAGTATTTCGAATATGTTTTTCGATGTTGTGTTCTTTTGTTTTATTTTTTCCTTGTGATTTGATTGTTCTTTTCGGTTAACCTAAAGTTATTTTAGGAAATTAAATATTAGCTTTCTATAAAAGGTTTTGTCTAGTCGGTGGTGGTTGCTCCCATATCCAAGAAGGCCATGTGCCTCGTCACGTCAGTACTGGGAACCAATTATGAAAATTAATATTTAATGGAATTAATAACTTAAGGTGATTTGGGTCGAACATGTTAAGTTTCGCAGGAGACCCAAGTCAAAACCTAAAAGAACGAATAGATTAAGTTTTGGATCAAACGTGTTAAGTTCCGCAGGCGATCCAAAATTTAATTTAAAAGAACACATAGTAGCTAGGAAAAGGTTCAGACCTTTGTACAAAATTTTTGTACAGTGGAATCTCTAGGTTTTCCGAGTAGCAACCAACATTGACGACATGAGAGGTCGCCAAATGGGCCGCCAAATGGGCCAAGAGGGCCTGATCGTTACAATATACCAACTGTAACGACCACCCTTCTTACTATACTATACTACTCTATAAGGTGACCGTTACTTAACTATAAACTCTACTTAACCGGTGTGATCGAAACCACGAGGAATCCCTAGCATGGCAATTCGGCACAGCAACTCAACCTTAGAAATTCGGCCAGATAAACAAAGCAAAGAAAGGAAAAGCTCTAGCATACAATACTACTCGGCACTGTGAAATCCGGAAGTAAGAAAGAAAATCGAAGCTTGGAACAACTCCTTCCACAGGTGAGTAGTACTTACATGGATTTGCTTGGACTTACAACCGAAGGAGAGGAAGGAGACTTCTAGGGTTCGGGTGGAGCTCTAAATCTCGACATTTCCTTTGTGTCCGCGTCTCTTCTTGACGAGAGGAGCTCAATGGTGTTATGACCCCTCGGAGATGAGTGCTCGCCGGCCACCGGAATGCCCTAGCCTCGCTGCATTTTCGTCCGAGAAGGGTTGGCGCCGTCGCGAGTGAGAAAGGAGAGGTTTCGGGAGGAAGAAAAATAGGTTTAGGGAAAAGAAATCCAATCCTTATACTTAGGGTTATTTCCATTATAACTACATCTTAAATTTCTTTCTCCTCATACTTGGTTAACAAAACGAGCGCAACCCAGTTGGTTGGCTGCGTCCGGTTAGGTCGGGTTCGGCCGGAGGTCATGGGTTCGAGTCTCACCTTCAACATTTTTGGTCAAAACTTCTTTCTTTTTGTAACATACTAAACGACCTCTAAAAATTACGTAAAAATACTCTAAAAATATCTAAAAATCTCTAGAATATTTTAAAAGTATTTCCAAATATTTTTATTGACTTTTAGAACTTGAAATAGGGAAAATTGGGTCGTTACAATCCCCCATACCTTATAAAAAGTTCGTCCTCGAATTTAGAATAGTTCTGGATACTTCTGTCTCATACTGTCCTCCCGCTCCCAAGTGACTTCCTCGTGCTTCTGGTTCTGCCAGATGACCTTCACTAGTGGTACTTCTTTATTTCTTAATCTCTTAACTGCTCTGTCCACTATCTGTGTAGGTCTGCTCTCATAACTAAGATCCTCTTGGATCTGCACTGACTGAGGCTGAATCACTTGGCTAGGGTCGTGGAGACACTTCTTTAGCATGGAGACATGAAATACATTATGTATTGCTGACATGTCTTGTGGTAAGTCCATATGCTACTTTCTCAATCCTTTCTGTGATCAGGTAGAGTCCTACATAAAGAGGACTTAATTTGCCCTTCTTGCCAAATCTCATCACTCCCTTCATTGGAGCAACCTTGAGAAAAACTGAATCCCCTGATAAAGAATTCCACTGTCTGATACTCGAAACTTTGTATCTTCTTCTTTTTGTATCCCTTGCTTGATCTTCTGAATATCTGGATCTTCACTTTGCTTTCTCTGTATATCCTCAAGCAAAGTAGACTCTAAGGTCAATGCAGAGAGTTGCACATAAATAATTTCCATTCCAAAGTCTGACAACTCCTTCTGCAGTGGTAGGGCTAATGATGACAAAGACATCAAGGATGCACTCGATTTCCTGCTTAGTGCATCTGCCACTTTGTTAGCTTTGCCTGGGTGATAGAGGATTTCACAGTCATAATCTTTGACCAACTCTAGTCACCTACGCTGTCTCATGTTTAACTCCTTCTGAGTGAAGAAGTACTTAAGACTTTGATGGTCTGTGAAGATTCTGCACTGGACTCCATACAAGTAGTGTCGCCAGAGTTTCAGTGCAAAGACCACAGCTGCCAGCTCAAGATCATGAGTGGGGTAGTTCTTTTCATAATCTTTGAGTTGTCTGGAAGCATAAGCTATAACCTTTCCTTCTTGCATGAGTACAGCTCCTAGGCCCATCTTGGAAGCATCACTGTAGATGTCAAAACTCTTATCACTTTCTGGGGCTGTCAGAATAGGAGCACTGGTCAGTCTCCTCTCGAGCACTTGGAAACTCTGCTCACATTTGTCTGACCATTCAAACTTCTTGTTCTTCCTGATTAAGGCCGTTAGTGGAGATGCTATCCTGTAAAAGTCCTCCACGACTTTCCTATAGTACCCAGCTATACCAAGGAAGCTTCTGATCTCCCTGGCATTCTTGGGTCTATGCCATTTGTTGACCATCTCTATTTTGGCTGGGTCCACTTAAATACCTTCTTTAGAAATCATGTGACCTAGAAACGCCACCTGCTCTAACCAGAACTCGTACTTTGAGAATTTAGCATAAAGCTGCTTTTGCTGAAGGACCTACAATACTATTCTCAAGTGCGTGACATGCTCCTCTGGGGTTCTTGAATAGACTAGAATGTCGTCGACGAATACGATGACAAATTTGTCAAAGTATTCTCTGAACACTCTGTTCATTAAGTCCATAAAGACCGCTGGTGCATTAGTCACACCAAAAGGCATGACTACAAACTCGTAGCGTCCAGATCTGGTCCTGGAAACTGTTCTGGGTGTATCACTTTCTTTCACTTCTAACTGATAATACCTAGAGCACAGGTCTATTTTAGAGAATACAATTGCCATTTTTAGATCATCTATTCTGGAATGAGGGTACTTGTCCCTAACTGCTACTTTGCTCAGCGCTCTAAAATCTATGCACATTAGCATGGATCCGTCTTTCTTCTTAACGAACAACACAGGAGCTCCCCAAAGTGAATGACTAGGGCGGATGTAACCCTTGTCAAGTAGCTCCTGAAATTGTTCTTGTAACTCGTTTAGCTCTGCATATAGGTTTTGGTAAATTGGTTTTTCTTTGCTCCTTGCCGTAGTACTAAACCTGAAGCAGGATTGTTACTTTTGTTGGGTTCCAGTAGCAAATTCTATACTATTTGTAATTGTACACATTGCTATGTGTTTATTGGGTTCTTCAGGATTTGGATTTCGGGTCTTTCCTTCTATACAGCAGTGGGTGGCTGCATTTCATTTGATTGGGTGTGTAGCAACTTGCAAGAGATGAGTTTAAGAACACAAATCATTAGATAAGCGATGTTTAGAGTATTAGTGGTTATAACTTAACTTTATTAGTTTGCTGCCATGGAAACTTACCAATTGGTACCACCTGAACCAAGTCTCTGATAGCTTAAAATTGATAAGAACAATTTTATTAGATGTTGTTTTTGTTTAGAGCCTTAGCTACTGCTGTGAACTTATATTAACCCTTACGGATTCTGTTGGTTATTCCAGTAAGCACGAAGTTTCATTTTTCCCTTAGCTGCAGTTTGGTGTCCTTCCTTTTGTGGCTGCCGTGAGCAGGATAGTCCTTGTTCATGTTCCAGATTTTGATATAAATGCATATATGTGTCCATTGCTATTTGATATAAATGCATATATGTGTCCATTGCTTCTAATAGTTCTTTAAATTGGAGCATACAGTTAGTTTTCCTTGCTATTTTAATAAGCATGAGCAGCCATGTATTTATAGTGCAGATTTTCTTTATAAGTATTGTACGCAGATTTTCATAAGTATTGCTAGCAGATTTTTGTAGCGTAGTATGCAGAACTTTAGTGCAGTTTAGATCTCTTGGTTGTTTTCTGAGTTGGTTTCAGTTTGCTGGACAATTGGAATTGATGTGTGAGTTATAAGATGGTTAATGAAGAAACTAGAATTAACTAACACCTGGGATTGCTTTATGCATCTAGATCAGTATACACCCTAAGAAAGCATACAATTCTAGTTTATCGTCAGCTGTTCCAAAGGCATTCCAATCAGTAATGAGTACGAAACCAATTGTGTTGTTCATGTGAAGAATGTTAGGTTTGGAGTTTCATCTTTTTGTCCAACAACCATGTTGTATGTATCATGAACAATTAGAATTGTAGCCTATATTCTACCATGCACAAACAGTTTTTTTGAAGCTTGCTGTGAGGTTTCGGTTTGTAGTAGATAAAATGGATTTTCAAAGTGTTAAAGAAGGTTCCTAGTGTGCATTGTATTCCTTGGGTTGACTGCAGAATTTCCGGACAGATTAGAAGGAATAGATTTAGGTGTGGTAGCAGATTTTAGATAAGCTTAAGATGCAGATTTTTGATAAGTTTAGTATGAAGATCTTAGATAAGCTTAGTATGCAGATTTTGTTAAACTTAGTATGCAAATTTTAGATAAGCTTAGTATGCAGATTTTAGATAAGCTTAATATGCAGATTTTAGTTAAGCTTAATATGCAGATTTCTGTTTAAACTTGTATGCGGATTTTGTTTAAGCATTGCAGTGTTAGAATTTGTTTAAACATTTTAGTTTTGTAAGAAGCATTCTTTTATAAGAAAAGTATAAGAAAGATTAAGAAAAGAAAGAAAAAGGCCAAGACCTTAAGTAGATCCCAAAGTCAAGACTTTAGGGATTTTGGCACACAAGGTGCTTATTAAAATGCCAAGGTATTATATATTAGAAGTATTAAAAGATAACAAGTATTTTACTTTTATCAGTGGCACTGTACTAGACTCTCAGTTGTCCTTAGGTTGGGCTCCCATAGTCGTCCCTAGGTTTAGATAACCTAGTAGTAACGGCACGGCCGACGGTCGACGGTCGACGACCCGAGGGTCGCCAAATGGGCCGCCAAATGGGTCGGGTCGTTACAAAAGTAAAAGCAAGTACAGTTGCCGGGCCCAATAAGAAGTTGATTATTATTTTGAAGTATTATAAGTATAAGTTTTTGAATAAGTAAAACGAGTTTTACATAAACATAAAGTATTAAAGATTAAGTTTAGAACAAATGAAATAAGTTTCATATAGTTTTAAAAATCAGTAAGTTTAGTTCTTTATTCTACCATGTTTATCTAGTAGATGAGTAGTTTTTCATGTTTACCTATTAGATGAGCAGCATGATTAGCTATTAGAATTACATGAGTAGATTCCTTAGCTTTTCTTTTCTATTAGTTTGACATGAGCAGTTATGTTTATGCTTTACTTTCTTTTAGAGCATATAGTTTCTAGTTCTTTCTGTACACATGCATATTCGTGTTTTTGTGAGTTAGATAGCACTTACTAAGCAAATTTTGCTTATAGACTGCATTTCCTCTTACTGCAGATAAAGGAAAGGAAAAGATTTAGCAAGGAAGGCGACAAGGTGGTGCGGATGGTATGTGATGCCAGGACTATGGAATCCTTGGGACTTAGTTAAGGATTTGTCTAGATTAATTCTTTATTTAGGGTGATAAGAAAATTAGGAAGTAAGAAGTTGTATTTCATTATTAAGTTTCTGCATTTTAGTAATTGGGATGATATATGTTATTTTGATGTTATTAGGACATAGTAAATGATTTGGGATCTTGAGTAATATAGTTTTCTTTTGTTTTGGATTATTTACTACGTGAGTTGTTGATATATGTTCCAGCCGCCTGTGGCTGATGTATACTTTGTATGTATATCAGTTTAAGGTCACCGGTACAGGGGAGACTCTGCCAAAATTTTTCGGTAGGGTTTCCATTTGGATTTAATCATACCGGTTAAGTAGAGTTAGTAGTTAAGTAATAGTCACTCTTAAAGAGTAGTAGTAGTAAGAAGGGTGGTCGTTACAGTTGGTATCAGAGCAGTTCACATTCTCCAGCATCACACATCAGCACCATCCTTGCCGTCTTCAAGTAAGAAAGTATTTAATTTTCTTTTATGCTTTCTTTATTATTTGCAGTATAGAGTATCTGCTTATATGTGCTTAGGAAAGAAGAAAATTCATGTTTAATTTTTTATGTTTTGATACATATGCTTAGAAAGAATAGAGACAATTTTAGTTGTGTTTCTCTTATATTCATATATACATAAGTATGTTTAGAAAGGATAGAGAAGATATCAGGTATTATTCTTGGCATAATTGGATGTTAAGATAGAGGACAAGACAGTGGAGAGTCAGAAACCCTAGTTAAGTAATTAGAACTAGAAGGACAATGATAACAAGAAAGACCCAAGCAGGAAGACGTTCGAGTAGTCTGCGAATACCCAGAGGTATTTCTAGAAGAGCTACCTGGACTATCTCCCAACAGAGAAGTAGAGTTTGAAATTGAGTTGTTTCCTGATACCAGTTCAATTTCAAAAGCTCCATACCGAATGTCTCCAGCAGAGTTAAAAGAGTTACAAGAACAATTTTAGGAGCTACTTGACAAGGGTTCTATCCGCCTTAGTCATTCACCCCGGGGAGCTCCAGAGTTGTTCAATAAGAAGAAAGACAGATCTATGCGGATGTGCATAGATTTTAGATCACTGAGCAAAGTAGCAGTTAAGGACTAGTACCCTCTTCCCAGAATAGATAATCTATTTGATTAGCTAAAGAGGGCAATAGTGTTCTCTAAAATAGATCTGCGTTCTAGGAACCATCAGTTAAAAGTGAAAGGAGAATGAAGAGTCCAGAACAGTTTCCAGTATCCGATATGGACATTACGAAGTTGTAGTCATGCCATTTGGTGTGACCAGTGCACCTATGGTCTCCAGAGACTTTATAACAGGTCTTCCAAGGACCACTAATGGATATGATTCGATATGAATGATAGAGGACCGAGAAGTTAAGAGACTAAGGAACAAAGAGTACCATTAGTGAAAGTTATTTAAAACCAGAAGCATGAGGAAATTATTTAGGAGCGTAAGAATAGTATGAGACAGAGAGATCTAGAATTATTCTAAGTTCGAGGACGAACTTTTTATAAGGTGTGAGGAATTGTAACGACCCAAATTTCCTTATTTTGAGCTCCAAAAATAATTCAAAAATATTTTGAAATGCTATAGACAAATTCTAGAGATTTTTAGAAATTTTTAGATTATTTTTACACAATTTTTGGAGTTCGTTTGGTATTTTTACCAAGAGGAAGAAGTAAAAATAATAATAATAATAATATATGTTGAAGCCGGGTTTTGAACCCAAGATCACGGACCCAAACCTAAGTCTTAACGAACTCAGCCCAACCATCTGGTCTACGTATGTTTTGTTAATCATATATGGAGCGATATATATTTAAGTAGTAGTTAGGAACAGTAAAATAAATTGGAAATAAAAGTGCGCGGCTGAGGAATCGAAACCGAGATCTCTGACTTGGTTAAAACCTGGCTAACCAAGTGTGCTGCGGTTGGTTTTGTTTAAAAATAGATAGTAAAATTATTTAAGGTATAGTTGATAATGAAACTCTAGTTTTAAAAAGGAATTGTTTTATTTTCCCGAACCCTAAAAATATTTTCCTCCTCTCTCGCTCCCGACGCCGCGATTTCCTCTTCTCGGGCGGAAACAGAGAAAAGGCTAGGGCACGTCTCCGGCGCCGGCGAGTGGCTAACTTTGAGGATCTCCTTCACCTTCGTGATCCCCTCGTCGAGAAGAGTAAGTAAGCACGAAGGAAAGGTTGAATCTTCAAGTTCTCCGAACCCTAGAGGCTTTCTTTTCCGGCTGTGAGTTCAAGAACGGCATGGTAAGTCACTCCTCACCTGCGGTAAGATAGTTTCGAGCCTTTGATTTAGAGTATCTCTTGTTTTGTGAATGTGCCGTGAGGAATTTCGGATTTCCAAGAGTTTTGTTTCGTTTTGTTTCCGAATTTTGTTATGGAGATTGTTGTTTAAGGCTTGCTGCCGTGGGTTTCAAAGAAAGAACATGAGGGGGATTAGTATGTGGAGCATGTAGGTTTTGGTAAATTGGTTTTTCTTTGCTCCTTGCCGTAGTACTAAACCTGAAGCAGGATTGTTACTTTTGTTGGGTTCCAGTAGCAAATTCTATACTATTTGTAATTATACACATTGCTATGTGTTCATTGGGTTCTTCAGGATTTGGATTTCGGGTCTTTCCTTCTGTACAGCAGTGGGTGGCTGCATTTCATTTGATTGGGTGTGTAGCAGCTTGCAAGAGATGAGTTTAAGAACACAAATCATTAGATAAGCGATGTTTAGAGTATTAGTGGTTATAACTTAACTTTATTAGTTTGCTGCCATGGAAACTTACCAATTGGTACCACCTGAACCAAGTCTCTGATAGCTTAAAATTGATAAGAACAATTTTATTAGATGTTGTTTTTGTTTAGAGCCTTTACTGCTGTGAACTTATATTAACCCTTACGGATTCTGTTGGTTATTCCAGTAAGCACGAAGTTTCATTTTTCCCTTAGCTGCAGTTTGGTGTCCTTCCTTTTGTGGCTGTCGTGAGCAGGATAGTCCTTGTTCATGTTCCGGATTTTGATATAAATGCATATATGTGCCCATTGCTATTTGATATAAATGCATATATGTGTCCATTGCTTCTAATAGTTCTTTAAATTGGAGCATACAGTTAGTTTTCCTTGCTATTTTAATAAGCATGAGCAGCCATGTATTTATAGTGCAGATTTTCTTTATAAGTATTGTACGCAGATTTTCATAAGTATTGCTAGCAGATTTTTGTAGCGTAGTATGCAGAACTTTAGTGCAGTTTAGATCTCTTGGTTGTTTTCTGAGTTGGTTTCAGTTTGCTGGACAATTGGGATTGATGTGTGAGTTATAAGATGGTTAATGAAGAAACTAGAATTAACTAACACCTGAGATTGCTTTATGCATCTAGATCAGTATACACCCTAAGAAAGCATACAATTCTAGTTTATCGTCAGCTGTCCCAAAGGCATTCCAATCAGTAATGAGTAGGAAACCAATTGTGTTGTTCATGTGAAGAATGCTAGGTTTGGAGTTTCATCTTTTTGTCCAGCAACCATGTTGTATGTATCATGAACAATTAGAATTGTAGCCTATATTCTACCATGCACAAACAGTTTTTTTGAAGCTTGCTGTGAGGTTTCGGTTTGTAGTAGATAAAATGGATTTTCAAAGTGTTAAAGAAGGTTCCTAGTGTGCATTGTATTCCTTGGGTTGACTGCAGAATTTCCGGACAGATTAGAAGGAATAGATTTAGGTGTGGTAGCAGATTTTAGATAAGCTTAAGATGCAGATTTTTGATAAGTTTAGTATGCAGATCTTAGATAAGCTTAGTATGCAGATTTTGTTAAACTTAGTATGCAAATTTTAGATAAGCTTAGTATGCAGATTTTAGATAAGCTTAATATGCAGATTTTAGTTAAGCTTAATATGCAGATTTCTGTTTAAACTTGTATGCGGATTTTGTTTAAGCATTGCAGTGTTAGAATTTGTTTAAACATTTTAGTTTTGTAAGAAGCATTCTTTTATAAGAAAAGTATAAGAAAGATTAAGAAAAGAAAGAAAAAGGCCAAGGCCTTAAGTATATCCCAAAGTCAAGACTTTAGGGATTTTGACACACAAGGTGCTTATTAAAATGTCAAGGCATTATATATTAGAAGTATTAAAAGATAACAAGTATTTTACTTTTATCAGTGGCACTGTACTGGACTCTCAGTTGTCTTTGGGCTGGTCTCCCATAGTCGTCCCTAGGTTTAGATAACCTAGTAGTAATGGCACGACTGACGGTCGACGGTCGACAACCCGAGGGTCGCCAAATGGGCCTCCAAATGAGCCGCCAAATGGGTCGGGTCGTTACAAAAGTAAAAGCAAGTACAGTTGCCGGGCCCAAGAAGAAGTTGATTATTATTTTGAAGTATTATAAGTATAAGTTTTTGAACAAGTAAAACGAGTTTTACATAAACATAAAGTATTAAAGATTAAGTTTAGAACAAATGAAATAAGTTTCATATAGTTCTAAAAATCAGTAAGTTTAGTTCTTTATTTTACCATGTTTATCTAGTAGATGAGTAGTTTTTCATGTTTACCTATTAGATAAACAGCATGATTAGCTATTAGAATTACATGAGTAGATTCCTTAGCTTTTCTTTGCTATTAGTTTGACATGAGCAGTTATGTTTATGCTTTACTTTCTTTTAGAGCATATAGTTTCTAGTTCTTTCTGTACACATGCATATTCGTGTTTTTGTGAGTTAGATAGCGCTTACTAAGCAAATTTTGCTTATAGACTGCATTTCCTCTTACTGCAGATAAAGGAAAGGAAAAGATCTAGCAAGGAAGGTGACAAGGTGGTGTGGATGGTGTGTGATGCCAGGACTATGGAAGCCTTGGGACTTAGTTAAGGATATGTCTAGATTAATTCTTTATTTAGGATGATAAGAAAATTAGGAAGTAAGAAGTTGTATTTCATTATTAAGTTTCTGCATTTTAGTAATTGGGATGATATATGTTATTTTGATGTTATTAGGACATAGTAGATGATTTGGGATCTTGAGTAATATAGTTCTCTTTTGTTTTGGATTATTTACTGCGTGAGTTGTTGATATATGTTCCAACCGCCTGTGGCTGATGTATATTCTGTATGTATATCAGTTTAAGGTCACCGGTACAGGGGAGACTCTGTCGAAATTTTTCGGTAGGGTTTCCATTTGGATTTAATCATACCGGTTAAGTAGAGTTAGTAGTTAAGTAACGGTCACTCTTAAAGAGTAGTAGTAGTAATAAGAAGGGTGGTCGTTACAATTTATAAAAAATTTCTCCAATAATTTTTCCCTTCATGGTAGATTGTAAAAAAGAATTTTTATAAATTAAAATCTTTCTTTTAAACATGTGGATAATTTTCAAAAAGGAAAGTTATCTCTAAAAATTAAAATCTCCTTTCAATCTACAAATACGGAAAGATATCAAATCTTTTCTTAATCTTTTGTAGAAACTTATAAAAGAAATATTTAATTTTTAAACTCTCTTTTAAATCATAAACATGGTTAAAAAAGGAAAGTTTTCTTAAAATTAAAACCCACCTTTCAATCTACAAATAAGGAAAAATTTCAAATCTTTTCTTAATCTTTTGTAGAAAGCTATAAAAGGAAAGATTTAAATTTTAAACTCTCTTTTAAAATCATGATATCCACATTAAGAAAAGATTAAAAATAAAATCCCTTTTAATGTGATGTGGCCGACCACACCAAGCTTGGGTTCAAGCTAGGGCAGGCCACACCAACTCAACTCACCCTATTTACTTGGTCGGCCCAAGCTTGGGTTCTAAGCTTGCTTGGCCTGCTCCAATAGGATGGGTATAAAGGTGGGTAAGAAGTGGGTATGTGGTAGATATAAATCTCTATATACAAGAGGCTACAATAGGGACCGAGAGGAGGAATTGATTTTGGTCTCCCGATGAAATTAAGCTTCCCGTGTTCGCCCCGAACACACAACTTAACTTCATCAATAATAATTCATACCACTAAAGAATTATTATTGAACTACCGCATCAATCCCAAATTATATTTTGAGCTCCTTCTTATTATGAGTGTGTTAGTCTCCCTGTATTTAAGATAATGAATGTCCACTAATTAAATGAGTTACTGACAACTCACTTAATTAATATCTTAGTCCAAGAGTAGAACCACTCAACCTTATTGTCATGTCGGACTAAGTCCACCTGCAAGGTTTAACATGACAATCCTTATGAGCTCCTCTTGGGGTCATTCTCAACCTAGATTACTAGGACACAGTTTCCTTCTATAATCAACAACACACACTATAAGCAATATCATTTCCCAACTTATCAGGCTTATTGATTTATCAAACTAAATCTCATCCATTGATAGATTAAAGAAATAAATATCAAATATATGTGGTTGTTATTATATTAGGATTAAGAGCACACACTTCCATAATAACTGAGGTCTTTGTTCCTTTATAAAGTCAGTATAAAAAGAAATGACCTCTAATGGTCCTACTCAATACACTCTAAGTGTACTAGTGTAATTATATAGTTAAGATAAACTAATACCTAATTACACTACGACCTTCCAATAATTTATTCCTTTCCATCTTGGTCGTGAGCTACTGTTTATAATTTATAAGGTACTGATAATATGATCATCTGTGTGTGACTCCACACACCATGTTATCTACAATATAAATTACATTTATCATAAATGTAGATATTTGACCAATGTGATTTTTATTTCTAGATAAATGTTTATACCAAAAGCTAGGCTTTTAGTATACATCCTAACAATCTTCCACTTATAATAAAAGACTAAGCTGCCATATCTGCTGCCATACATCTGATTCCAACCCTTCAACATGACCATCAAAAATCTCTTGCCTTAAGGGCCTTAGTGAAAGGATCTTCCAGGTTATCACTTGATGCAATCTAAGCGGCAACAACTTCTCCTCGTTATACGATTTCTCGTATTGGGTAGTACTTGCGCTCTATTGTGTTTACTTGCCTTATGGACTTATGGTTTCTTCGAGTTTGCTACTGCACCAAATTATTTTGGGCAAACCAGAAATCATATCTAAGTCTATCTTGAAGTATCTGAGCCATACAACTTCTATGGCTACCTCAGAGGCTGTCATATACTCAGCTTCTGTGGTGGAGTCCGAAAAAACACCTATGCTTAACACTCCTCCATAGTTATAACTTCATCTCCTAAAGAAAACACAAAACCCCGAGGTTGACTTACTATTGTCCCTATCTGATTGGAAGTCAAAATCCGTGCAACCCACAGGGAGCAAATTATCTGCCTTGTAAGCTAGCATATAATCTCTAGTGCCTCTAAGGTACTTCTATATATGCTTTACCGCAGTTCAATGTCCTTGTCCAGGGTTACTTTGATATCTGCTAACCATGCCCACGGCAAAGTAGATTTCTGATCTTGTGCATATTAGGCTTCCGACAGCCGAAGCATAAGGAACTGCCTTCATTTCCTCTATCTCCTTTGATATCTTCAGAGACATCTCTTTAGATAAAACTACTCCATGCTGAAAAGGTAAGAAACCTTTCTTGGAGTTTTGCATGCTTTAAAACGAGCAAGGATTGTTTCGATATATGAAGCTTGGGATAAGTAAAATATATTCTTTTCTTGCGATCCCTTTGATCCCATGAATATATGCATTCTCCCAAGTCCTTCATATCGAATTGTTTGGACAACCATACCCTTACTTCTGACGACACTTTGATATTGTTTCCAACTACCAAAAATGTTATCTACGTATAGTACAAGAAATACCACCACGTTTCCATCACACTTCTTGTATACACAAAACTCATTAGGTTATAAATCCATAGGTCTGGATTACTTTATTAAACCGGATGTACCAAGACCTTGAAGCTTTACTTCAGTCCATAGACTAATTGAGCTTACACACAAGATGCTCTTTGCTCTTCGCAATGAATCCTTCTGGTTACTATATATGGATGTTTTCTTCAAGACTTCCATTAAGGAAAGCTATCTTGACATCCACTTGCTAAATAGATAAAAGAATCAGGATAGACTTAAGCATGGCTACCGGTGAAAAAGTTTCTTTTTTCAACAAACCTTGCTTTGATAGTTTCTACCTTCCTGTCTATCCCTCTTTTTCTATTGTGGACATCTTTACACCTAATGACTTTTACACCATCTGGTGGTTTTATAAGCTCCCGGACTTTATTAGAATACATATATTCTAATTCTGTATTTATTGCTCTTTGCAAAGATGCTGCATCTTTATCTTGGAGTGCTTTGTCATATGTCCGCGGATAAGGTTCATGTTCACAAGGGATCAAGTCCAAAGACTCTCCCAAAACATGAATCTTTTAGGTTGCCTAACAACCCTCCCACTACGACGAGGCACTTTCTGCAATTGTGTATCATTTGTGATACGTGTTGTAGTTTTTTGTGATATTTCATCTTGTACAGTTGGTACTAGTTTAGACATGTCATTTCTTTAAGAACAATTTTACTTATGGGCTTGTGGTTCATTGTATAGTCCTTTTCTGAAATCGGGCATTGGTGCTAACAATGACCTTCTGATTTTGAGAATTATAAATCTCCTTTCGTTTCTCTAGGATAACTCTCAAACAAGTGAACTCCTGCCCATCTTATCAGTGTCTCTCATGTGCTAGACCACCCAAATCCAAATATGCTTCAGACTAGGCTTACGCCCATTCTGTAATTCTATGGGAGTAGAGAGTTCTGACTTAGAAGGTACTATGTTCACTTCCGTTTCCAGTGTATATCCTTAAAACGAATTTGGTAATTTTCTGAATAACTCATCATCGATCTAATTATTCCATAAGAGCCTCATACCTTCTTTCCACTACACCATTCTGTTGGGGTGTACCAGGTGCAGTTAGTTGGGATCGAATCCCTTCTTCTGATAAGTGACTCCTAAATTCTCCTAAGAGGTACTCGCCACTACGATATTACCATAGTGACTTGATACTTTTACTTTGACGTTTCTCCGCATCAGCCTTGTACTCTTTGAACTAATCAAAGCACTTAGTCTTGCGGTGCATCAACTAAATGTATCTATATCTCAAATAGTTGCCTATAAAATAGACAAAATTTTCAAACCTTCCTCTTGTCTGGATAGTCATAGGACCACACAAATCAGAATAAACCAATTCCAACACATCCTCGGCTTTATACCCCTTAGACTTTAAAAGCTTCTTGGTTATTTTTCCTTTCAAGTAAGACCCGCAGGATTGGAAAGATTTCCACTACCAATGAACCTAAGATTTTATTGGTTTTTATCCTTTGAATCCTACTCAAGTTAATATAGCCTAGCCTTATACTGCCAAGGATATGATTGGTTCATTTCCGAAGGTTCCTTTCTCTTATTAAAGTTAGAAGATGTGTTACTAATTTCCATTTATTGCATTGTGGGAGTTATTGGATTTATAAATTGTCAACCAACATACCAGAACAGATATCTTTCCTATTTTCTTGATAACAAGTTTGTTATCAAAATAGATAGAATATCTATACTTTGATTAGTTTAGAAACCGAAATCAAATTCTTTCTAAACTTGGTACGTAAAGATAATTTCTTAAAATCCATATTTTATTCCTATCAGAGGATAAGCATCTCCACTGCAACAGCTACCACTTTTGCAGAGTGCCGATGTAGACGGTGACTTCCCCTTCATATAGTTATCGGGTTTCCTGGAACCTCTGCAATGAATTGAAGACATGATCAATGGCTCCCGTATCTACACACCAGGTACCAGTAGATAACACCACTAATCATGTATTAACTAATGAATGAAATACACCTATTTTGTTCTTAGTTCTAAGAGGGCAGTCTACCTAAATGTCCAAGTCCTATTTCCAATCATTACAATTGAGACTACTAAGTCTATTCTATAGTATAACAACTAGGGGATTGACAAACATTTTAAATCCTAAGAATCACAAAAATATTTGGTCAAGACCAACACCTTAAAATCTCCATGAATTTTGTATGCCACGATAGTGTGGACGTATACAAAATCAAAGAGGAGATTTTATTTATTAATTTTATTATCTCGTCATCCTAACTTTATGACAAATAAAATTAATAATTGGTCTTGTCTTTGATCAAATATTTGGTCAAAACTTTGAATTTAAAATAATATTGATTCCTCAAAAAAATATCATTTAAATTCACCAACACCTCTAACACCGTGAATTTTGTATGCCACGTTAGTGTAGACGTATACAAAATCAAACATTTGTAAGAGGAGGGCCTTACCCATTAATTATCTTGTCATCCTTAAATTACCTCAAACGCTATGAATTTTGTATGCCACGTTAGTGTGGACGTATACAAATTCATTTGTTTATTAGTGGAGGTTTTACCTAATTTATTTTGTCAACCTAACTTTATGACAAAATTACTTTAAACACCGTGAATTTTGCATGTCACGTTAGTGTGGACGTATACAAATTCAAACATTTATAAGAGGAGGGTTTCACCTAGCTTTATGACAAATTAATAGTTGGTATTTCTTTAGTCCCGCAAAACAATAACAGTGACTCTGTTGGGGAGGATACTATTGAATACGTCTAAGTGTATACCATTACTTGATACTTAGTCCATTAAATAGGATTATGCCCCTTCAGTTGGATAAGATCACACGCTCCTAAATAATTTCCTATAACCATCCATAAAGGAAGTTTGATCTAGTGATCCACAACAAACTCATCCGTTGTGGAGGGAGGCACTCAGAGCCAACACGCAAACTTGTTGCATCACTTACAAACCAGTAATGGAGACCGTGGAATTTATTTAAAATCCCTCTCCCACTTAGTTATTTAAGGTGAGGAATTTTATCCTATGCTAGCATATAAAACATGCACACACACACAGTAAATAAAAGCAATAAATTTGGAAATTAATTTTCCAACTATTATGACATTTTCATCACTGTCCTCCGTGTGCTTCAACCCTAGCTGCTGCCATCTTTAGCCACCACCATCGGGTCGAGTTGTCGCATCTATCTTGCTTCTTATTCCGCTGCGCCTCTGGTCCTCCAATAGCACCACGCCTTGCAAAGATACGATCCGCGACAAAAATAGAATTTTACATATATCGATCCTATATTCTATAAAGGAATGTACATGTATTCTAGATCGAACAAAAAAGTAAAATTCTAAAACTAATACAGCTCCTGCTGTATTTAATATATACAATCATGCACACACAAAATAATGCCCTTGACATGTCCAAGGGTCCAATCACATACAATATCTATATGCCATAATAGTTGGAGTCTGTAACCATAAAGTTAGCACATCCTACTATTATCCTGCCTAAATTATGTATGACATGTGCATAATCTATTTGAAAACCAAACACACAGAGGCAAACCCTAGCTCTGATACCAATTGTTGGTTAGTCCTAGGAAAATCGTACCGGTTCCACTGTACAAAAATTTTGTACAAGTGTTGAACCTTTCCTTAAATAACCTATTGTGTTCTTTAAAAGTTAAATTAGGAATCATAGACAAAACTTAACATCATTGATTCCAAATTTAACTTATCTGTTCTTGATGGTTTAGATTTGGATCGCAAGCGGAATTTAACACTATTGATCTAAATCCACCTATGTTATTAATTCCAATAAATATTAATTTCTAAAATTGGCTTCCAGGACTGCATGGCGAGGCACATGACCTTCTTGGGTATGGGAGTATCCACCACCGCCTAGACAAAGACTTTTAAGGAAAGCTAATATTTAATTTCCTTAAATAACTCTAGGTTAACAAAAAAGAACAATCGAATCACAAATTCAAAAAATAAAACAAAAGAAACACAAATTCGAAACAAATCTGAAAACTCTAGAATCATATGCCTCTTGTGTTTGGTATTTCTAAAAATAACTATACAAAGAAAACTAGTATGATGTGGAAAATAATTACTAGTTATACCTTTCTTTGTAAGCAAATAACCTTTTGATCTTCTACCGTATTCCTCTTCTTATCCCGGACGTTGTGTGGGCAACGATCTACCGAGATGAGAATCCACCTAAGCCACCTTCTTCTCCAAGCAAGATTCGACCACCACAATTCTCCAAGAGAAGTAGAGGTCCGGCCACCACCACCAAGCTCCAAGGGATGCAAGAAGCAAAACCTCCTTTCTCTCCTTCTCCTAGCTAGAACTGACCACCATCAAGAGCTCCAAGAGGGGATAAAACCGGCCACTAAAGAAGAAGAGAAGAGGAGAAGGAGAACCTCTAGGGCCGACCACACCAAAGAGAAAAAGAGAGGAAGAAAAGAATAGAGTTAGCACCCATGAAGGCACCTCTACCCCCTCTTTTATAATCCTTAGTCTTGACAAATAAGGAAAATTTAAATAAAAACTTTCTTATTACTTTTCCATGAAAGGGAATAATTTAATTAATTAAAATTAAAATCCTTTTCACAATTGTAATGGCCGGCCACTTTAATCCCCAAAACAAGGAGAGTTTTAATTAACACAAGAATTAAAACTTCCTAATTTGTTTCCGAAAATTCATAAAAAATTTCTCCAATAATTTTTCCCTTCATGGTGGATTATAAAAAAGAATTTTATAAATTAAAATCTTTCTTTTAAACATGTGGATAATTTTCAAAAAGGAAAGTTATCTCTAAAAATTAAAATCTCCTTTCAATCTACAAATAAGGAAAGATATCAAATCTTTTCTTAATCTTTTGTAGAAACTTATAAAAGAAATATTTAATTTTTAAACTCTCTTTTAAATCATGAACATGGTTAAAAAAAGAAAGTTTTCTTAAAATTAAAATCCACCTTTCAATCTACAAATAAGGAAATATTTCAAATCTTTTCTTAATCTTTTATAGAAAGCTATAAAAGGAAAGATTTAAATTTTAAACTCTCTTTTAAAATCATGATATCCACATTAAGAAAAGATTAAAAATAAAATCTCTTTTAATGTGATGTGGCCGACCACACCAAGCTTGGGTTCAAGCTAGGGCATACCACACCAACTCAACTCAATAGGATGGGTATAAAGGTGGGTAAGAAGTGGGTATGTGGTAGATATAAATCTCTATATATAAGAGGCTACGATAGGGACCGAGAGGAGGAATTGGTTTTGGTCTCCCGATGAAATTAAGCTTCCCGTGTTCACCCCGAACACACAACTTAACTTCATCAATAATAATTCATACCACTAAAGAATTATTATTGAACTACCGTATCAATTCCAAATTATATTTTGGGCTCCTTCTTATTATGAGTGTATTAGTCTCCCTGTGTTTAAGATAATGAATGCCCACTAATTAAATGAGTTACTGACAACTCACTTAATTAATATCTTAGTCCAAGAGTAGTACCACTCAACCTTATCGTCATGTCGGACTAAGTCTACTTGCAGGGTTTAACATGACAATCCTTATGAGCTCCTCTTGGGGTCATTCTCAACCTAGATTATTAGGACACAGTTTCCTTCTATAATCAACAACACACACTATAAGCAATATCATTTCCCAACTTATCGGGCTTATTGATTTATCGAACTAAATCCCACTCATTGATAAATTAAGGAAATAAATATCAAATATATGTGGTTGTTATTATATTAGGATTAAGAGCACACACTTCCATAATAACTGAGGTCTTTGTTCCTTTATAAAGTCAGTATAAAAAGAAATGATCTCTAATGGTCCTACTCAATACACTCTAAGTGTACTAGTGTAATTATATAGTTAAGATAAACTAATACCTAATTACACTACGACCTTCCAATGGTTTGTTCCTTTCCATCTTGGTCGTGAGCTACTGTTTATAATTTATAAGGTACTGATAACATGATCCTCTGTGTGTGACTCCACACACCATTTTATCTACAATATAAATTAATTGAACAACTACATTTATCATAAATGTAGACATTTGGCCAATGTGATTCTTATTTCTAGATAAATGTTTATACCAAAAGTTAGACTTTTAGTATACATCCTAACAACAAAAAGGCCGACCGAGCAGACAGATAGAGGCCGACCAGGTAGTAAGGCTGACCGGGCAAAGTAGTTAAGCCTAACAGCAGGCTGGTTAGGCGAACAGACAGGCAGGTCGAGTAAGTTGATGTCGGTCGGGTGAACAGATAGGTAGGTCGAGTAAGCTAATGCCTGTCGAGAAAATAGATAGGCAGGTCGGGCTAAGCAGACAGGTCGGTCAGGTAGACAAGCCGGTCGGGCAGACTGGTCGAACGAAGCAGACAGACCGGGCGAATAGGTGCCGATCGGGTGAAGATTCAGAGCGGGCGTAGAGATCGAGCAAATGGTCGAGGCCAGCAAGAGTCGCAGTTTCCTTGAAACATATTCGCCCCACCTCCGACTGTGCTTCGAGGCTTACTAGGGTCATCTGTTTCCCAGGATACAATGGCTATCCGTGATTCCCACCAAGCACTGGTGGTCACGGTGAACTGAGTGGCACCCGACTGCTATAACGGACTTTCCACCGAGCAGGAGTTGCACGCTAGAGGAAGAGTGAACACAGGTAGAGAGCTTCTGCTTGTGTTTTTCTGTGTATCTTCTGCCTGTAATCGTAGCCTCCTTATATAGGAGCTTAGATCAACGACAACGTTAATGGACTATTAATGACCAATACTCGTCGAGCAGTGAAACACCCACCGATTCACTCATTATCACACGACTATTTTGATTTTGCATTAATCTCGAATTTAATGCATCCGTTATACAGTAGCAAAATGTTTATGTGGCAAAATATTGGTTGTTCCACTTTGGCAATTTTTGCCCCGACCGGTCCGACATTCGGCGCGCACAAGTCATGCCCGTACACGAGTCAACATGGTTCAGTGCAATCCAAACCCTGGATTTGCACCCCCTTGCGCATCAACGCATGAGAGAGAGCCTGTCCCTATGCATTTGTTCACATTCTCAATGCATGTGAATCAATATAAACCAACCAACATGTCATGAAACTCCTAATGTGGGACTAAAGTCTCATTCACAATGGAGCTTTTATCCTCTTCCACCGCTTCTTCATTCACACATATTCTACAATCCCCCACATGAATGAAGATAGGGTATGTGATAGCATTCAGCAGTTGAGTCAAGTATAGGATAGGTAGGTTTTACCCTTTGAACCTTCCCTTGTGAAGATCTTGTTGCTTACTAGCATATAGTAAACACGATGTCCTTGAACTATACTGTCGTTTGTGTAAGCAGTGACAAATCTCACCCAAGACTCTCCCTGATACAACTCAGTTCTCATAAGTGTGTTCACTCTTGGCCATGAACACACCTGGTTCTGTGAGAAGCTTTAAGAATTGTGTCTCAAATTCTCTTCGAAGCGGACTGACTTCTTTCTCACATAGGTGATCCCTTAAGAGTTGCCATCTACTCTTCTTGATCATTAAAAGCCTATCGGCTTATCCTGGTCTAGTCACTATTTCATTGGGCTATCCCCCACAGTGTGTCTAGTTAGTGCAGATTAGTTGTCCCTTTGAACTTAGTTCTTGAGATCTCTAGTCAGCATAGGTTGGGTGTCCTCTGCACTGATCGCTAACAATGACATCAAGCTCATTATTTGTGATGAGTTTGCAACTAACTCTCAATTTAACCCTTTGGTTAGCGGATCCGCTAGGTTATCCTTTGACTTCATATAGTCAACAGTGATAACTCCCGTGGAAAGTAGTTGTGTAATGGTATTATGTCTACTACATATATGTCTAGATTTACCATTATACAGATGACTTTGTTCCCGACCAATTGCTGATTGACTATCACAATGTATGTAAATTGTCAGCACAGGTTTTGGCTATCTAGAAATAACTTCTAAGAATTGTCGTAGCCATTCAACCGTTTCACCACATTTATCAAGAGCTACAAACTCAGATTCCATCGTAGATCTGGTTATTACGGTTTGCTTAGAAGATTTCTATGAAATGGCTGCACCTGCTAGAGTGAAGACATATCCACTCGTAGACTTAGAGTCTTTTATATTAGATATCCAACTTGCATCGCTGTATCATTCGATCACAGTAGGATATCTTGTATAGTGCAGTCCATATTTACAAGTATACCTCAGTACTCTTGTTATCCCTTTCCAGTGCTCAACACCGGGATTACTCGTGTATCTACTCAGTTTACTAACTGCGTAGGCCAAGTCTGGTCGTGTACAACTCATCAAGTACATCAGACTTCCAATCACTCGAGAGTACTCTATCTGAGAGATACTTTCACCTCAATTTTTTGATAGATGTTGACTCGTATCTATCGGCGTTCGTGCCAACCCAGTATCACCCTTTGTGAATTTCTCAAGAATTTTGTCCACATAATGAGACGGACTAAGAATAAGTCCTTCTGTGGTTCTAAGAATTTTGATTCCTAGAATCACATCGAGTAGGCCCATGCCTTTCATGTCAAATCTTGAGTTCAACATATCTTTAATGGATTTGATTATTTTATCATTACTCCCAATGATAAGTATGTCGTCTATATAGAGGCATAAGATGACATAGTCACTCTCTTTGACTTTCATGTAGACACATTTATCACATTCATTAATCCTGAATCCACATTCCTTCATGGCATTATCAAATTTATCATGCCACTGCTTTGGTGCTTGTTTCAAGCCATATAATGACTTTACCAATCTACAAACCTTGTTTTTTTGTCCTGTCACAGAAAACCCTTCAAGTTGCTTCATGTAGATTTCTTCTTCTAAATTCCCATTTAGAAAAGCTGTCTTTACATCCATTTGATGTATTTCAAGATTCCATAGAGCGACAATAACCAACAATACTCTAATGAAAGTTATTCTCGACACTGGAGAATACGTATCAAAGTAATCGAGGCCTTCTCGTTGTCGGTATCCTTTGATTACCAATCTGGCCTTATACTTATCAATCGTGCCATTTGACTTCAATTTCTTCTTGAAAATCCACTTGCAACGTAGTGGTTTATTTCCTAGAGGAAGATCCACAAGTTCCCAAGTGTGATTTTGCAAGATAGATTCTATCTCAGATACAATTACCTCTCTCCAGTGAGGTCTATCAGAAGAGCCTACAACTTCTTAATAACTTCGGGACTCACTCTCCAACATGAAAGTAATAAAATCCAATCCATAAAATTTTTTTCCCCGAGCTCTTTTACTCCGTCTATGCTCAACCTCCACAGGTTCCTCATCATCATCTTCATCTTGTGTTTCATATGCCCGTTTTGAGGAGCTAGCATCCTCACGAGGCTTATACGAAAACACATGCTCTAAGAACGAGGCATTTCTCGATTCTATTATCTAATTTTTGTGTATCTCCGGTATTTGTGATTCATACACAATAAACCGATAAGCACTGCTGTTCTATGCATATCCAATAAATACGCAATCAATAGTCTTTGGTTCTATCTTAATCATTTTCGGATCAGGCACCAATACTTTGGCAAGACACCCCCCATATTCGTAAATATTTGTAGGACGATTGTCTTCCATTCCACAACTCATAAGAGCTCTTATCTATTTTCTTCTGGGACACCTTATTTAAAAGGTAATTAGCTGTTAACACAGCTTCCCTACACATGGACTCTGGCAATCCAGAGTTCAATAGAAGAGCATTCATCATCTCCTTGAGAGTTTGATTCTTTCGCTCAGTAACTCCATTTTGCTTAGAAGTATAAGGAGCTGTTGTTTCATGTCTGATCCCATATTCAACACACAACTAAACAAACGGTGATACATATTCACCGTCTCGGTCACTTCAAACCACCTTAATATTTCTATTAAGCTGGTTTTCAACCTCAGTCTTATAGAGAGCAAATTTCTCTATAACTTTATCCTTACTTTTGAGAAGATACACATAACAGTATTTTGTGTTATCATCTATAACAACGATGAAGTATTTATTACCACCACGTATTGGCGTACCTTTTAGGTCGCACATATCAGTGTGGATTATGTCAAGTGGTTCGTTACTTCCTTCAATATGTTAAAAGGATGACCTTGTCATTTTCATTTCAACACAAATCTCACACTTGTATTTTGTGTCAAGGTGGAATGTAGGTATGCTTTGCATATTTATTAATCTACGCAATACATCGTAGTTAACATGTCCTAGTCTACCATGCCACAAACACGAAGACTCAAGCATATAAGTGGAAGAGCTTTTAGTTTTATTTATCTTAGGCCTAATCGCCATTACATTGAGCTTAAACAACCCATCAGATATATAGCCCCTTCCTACAAATACTCTATTCTTGGACAATACAATTCTGTCCGACTCAAAAATAATACGAAAGCCATGCTTGCTTAGCAATGATCCGAACACTAGATTCTTTCGAATCTCCGGAACATATAGCACATTGTTCAAAGTAAGGTCCTTGCTCGAAGTTATCTTCAGCACCACCTTTCCTTGGCCTATGGTATCCGAGGTTGCTGAGTGTTGGGTTCGTCGGGCCACGAAAACCACTTTTTCGCGTCGCGGAAACCCCGAGTCACCCAAAGCCATGGATCTCGTGTAAAGATTCGTAAACAAAACTTTTCGAAAAACCTTTTCTTGTACGAGTTTGTTAAAAACTTTAGATCTACACTAAAGTTAAGATCATTACCCTTGATGCGCGCCCCACGCGAATCCCGCTCGTCCAAATGGTGCCGGATCTCAAGACCGTCAAGCGTACGGTCCTCTAGAAGTATCCACACGGACACACTAGATGGAGGTGACCAAAAACCAAGGTGTGCTAGCACCTATGTGGTTCGGCCAAGGAAGGAGGAGAGGGAGAGTGCAAGAAGAATTCTAGGAGGAAGAAGAAGGAATGAATGATGGAATAATTTCAAAATGAAATTATTCTACACATTCAAGTGGCCGGCCACCTTCACATGTGTAACTCCCATTTCCACATTAAGTGCAATTAATGTGGAGCCATTAAAGAGTTGTAACCCCCATGAGGTGGCACTCTAGGATGATGTGGATCAACACTATTGGTCCACATCTTGCCACCTCACTAAATGACATGGCAACAAGTGTAACTCCTCATTTAATGTGGGCCGGCCACATTAAATGCTATGGAGACTTGTAACCTCCATGAG
Source organism: Zingiber officinale (assembly GCF_018446385.1). Taxonomy (NCBI): domain Eukaryota; kingdom Viridiplantae; phylum Streptophyta; class Magnoliopsida; order Zingiberales; family Zingiberaceae; genus Zingiber; species Zingiber officinale. The sequence goes on from NC_055988.1 coordinate 104,057,434, forward strand.
GTGGCACACATTGATGATGTGGAGCAATCCTATTGGTCCACATCTTGCCAACTCACTAGTGATGTGGCAAAAAAGTCAAGTCAAACATGACTTTTTCTCTTCCTCTCAAATCAAGTCAAACTTGATCAAATCTCTCTCATGGTTGATCTAATCCAACCATATGATTCAAGCCAACTTAATATAATGAATCTAATTCATTAAATTAAGTTGATTTAATGAGTCATAATCTAAATTAGACTCATTGAATACATGAATCAACTTAAGTCCAACTCAATTAGCCCAATTTGGATTACTCTTAATCCAATATGATTCATCAAATGAATCTAATCCTCTTAGTTCATCATATGAACCAAATCTCCATCTAATTGTCCTTCGGATAAACTTCTAAGCTTGGTGAGTCACATGGACGTCATTAGAAGTAACCAACCTTTCGAGGTTTTCCGAATAGTCCTATCCATAGAGCTTAGTACTAAATCTTGGTCTAACTGGTTAGGATTCATTTAAGGGTAACTTCGGTCAGTTCCACTTGGCCAAATGCACCAGATCGAAGCCATATCTTTCTAGACATGCGATGCCCAAGTTTCCCTAACGTACTATCATCCAAAAACTTCACCGGTACCATGATTCAAGTTAAACTTGGTCTCTAATCCTAATTACCCTGCCGGGTTAATTTGTTTTGGGTTACCCTGTCGGGTAAGTTAGTTTTGGAAGTGCCAGCTATTCTGGAGCCTCCCCCTGAATTATTGGCCATTGATTTTAAATTTTGGTTTTAGGTTTGTGTCGATTCTTTTTATAGTTATGGTTAACTTGGTGATAATTTTGTTGATTTTTAAAGTGTTTAGATTTTGAATTTGATTTAGGTTTGTATTTTGGATTTTGGTTTGGTTTATTCGATTTTATATAATGTATTTTTTCTTTAGGTATATAATATTGATTAAGTCCTACTTGCGTGGTCAGACACGCTTTCGGAACCCAAGTTAGATTGGTTGATTTGTATTGGGTTATTAATGATTTGAAGGTTTTATTTGAATTCGACTTATATCCTAATCCGGTTTTATTATAACATGCTTTTTGATTATTCAGGATTAAGTCTAAATTTTTTGATCTTGTTGTGAATTTTTCTAACATTTCTTTTAAATTATTAATCTCATTTTTTAATGATAAATTCTCCTCCTCAAGTGTTAGATCTTGAGTTGGATTTGAATTTTTGATTTGTTCCTTGAGGTTTTGATTTTCCTCAAGAAGTGATTTGTTTTCATTTTCTGTTTTAATTAATTTATTGTTTAAACAGGAAATAATTCAAAAAAATTTTTTGTTTAAATTAAAGTATACCTCATTCGGGCCTTCGGAAACGAGTACGGACTCGTGGCTTGTTTCGGGTTCAGACCAGTCTTCATCTTCCGACTCGTCTTCTGTTTCAGCTTCGTGGTCCATCAGTGCGAGGTGGCTCTGATGTTTCTGTTCTTCTTCCTCCGATTCGTCCGAGGAGTCGTCCCACGTTGCTTTGAGTGCCTTCTTTTTGGTTGGCTTCGGTTTGTCGAACTTCAGTTTTAGGCATTCGTTCTTGTAGTGTCCCTTTTTATTGCAGCCGAAGCAAGTAACGTTCCTTTGTTCTGTGGGAGAGCTGATCTTTTGAAGGTCCTTTTTACTGAAGCTCTTCTTTCTCTTGGTGAACATTTTTCTTACCAAGTTCACCAGGTGTTCTTCGTCTTCGGAGTCTTGGTCGGAATCTTCTTCAAATTCAGGCTTGCTTTTCTTTTCTTTGGTGGAACCTGCAAATAAAGCTATACCTTTCTCGGCTCCAGCATTAGTTTGTTCATGTAATTCTAATTCACAGAAAAGCTCATCTAATTTTAACTTAGAAAGATTTTTTGAAATTTTGTAGGCATCCACTATTGATGCCCACAAACTATTACGTGGAAAGACGTTTAATGCGTACCTTATTAAGTCTCTGTTTTCCATCTGGTGGCCTATCGCATGAAGCCCGTTGAGGATGTCCTTGATCCTCGCGTGGAGCTGATTCGCCGTTTCTCCTTCCTGCATTTTTATATTAAAAATTTTATTTAAAAGCAGGTCTTGTTTTGTTACCTTGGCGTCGCTCGTTCCCTCGTGCAGCTCGATCAATTTGTCCCACAGTTCTTTAGCATTTTTGTGTGGACCGACTCTGTTTAGTTCTTCTCTTGTTAATCCGCACTGTAGAGTGTTGATCGCTTTATTTTCTGTTGATGCCTTTTTCTTTAAGTCTGCTGTCCAGTCTTCAGGATCCAGTAAATTCCCGGAGTTGTCTACTGGAATTTTGTAGGGTCTCGTAATGCTCATCCACTGGTCGAAGTCTGTCTTGAGGTAAACCTCCATCCGCTTTTTTCAGTACGGAAAATCGTCCCCGTTGAAGAGTGGAGGGCGTACTGTGCTGAATCCTTCTGTCTGAGACATTTTAGTCCTGCGTACAGACGAAAGAAAAGAGACAAAAAAAATCCCAAGACTTGGTCTTGGATTAGTAGTGCGGGACGAAAAAAATAGTAGACAAATCTAGATTGGTGTTGCACCAATTTAGATTTAATTGCAAAAAAAATGATATACCAATTTAGAATTAGAAAAATTTTTTTAAGAGGAATAAAAAATAAAGGAAAGGTTTCACCCCCAGTCTGATTGGTGGTTGCACCAAATCAGAGCGGTACCTGTTCTGATACCACTTGTAGGACCGTGATCGTTCGATAGAGGGGGGGGGTGAATATCGATTCGAAAAGTTGAGTTAAAATACGCAGCGGAAAAGTAAATGAACACAGTTGTTTTTACTTCGTTCGGAGCCTGTGACGACTCCTACTCGAAGGCCCGTGGTCCTTGACCACTTTCGTTGGGCAATCACTATCAATTCGAATATAGTTACAAAATAAGTACAGGAAATGCTAGTGAAAAAATACCGACAAGGAAATTAACTAAAACCCGAAGGGGCACTTTGTTGGAGCTTGTTGGCGTCGCAAGAACGTAGAGCAGCAGGACCAGTAGTAGAGGAGTTCTCAGATCTGTTTTTGAAGTTCCTGCCTGGGGCTTCTTTTATATGTTGCTCCGGGCGCCTGGATTCCTTCCGGGCGCCTGGAATGTGACGTAGCTGCTCAAACCGAGATGCTCCATGTGGCGACGACTTGGCTGGATATAATTTGCCTTCCGGGCGCCCGAATCCCCTCTGGGCGCCCGGACCACCTTGTTCCAGAAAACTCCCTTTTCCTGCAAAACAAAGTTAGTCCGAGGCAATATGTTTCCTGCAAAATAGTTTGTTAGCACATTTTATAATAGTATGAATTAGCACAAATAGTATGACTTAGATTCCGTCTTTCCGAGACCGGAATCTAGTCACGATCTCGACTTAGACATCCGAAATGGATCTAAGCCGGATGGACGCCTAATGTTCCCTTCCCGGGAACGCGTCCTCGCAGTCACTCACCTCCAGTGACTTACTTCACTTACCTGCCAGACGTCCGGTCAGCCCTTCGACCCGTCTAGACTTCTCACCAGCTATCTAGTCAGCCCGTCGACCTAGCTGGACTTCTTGCCAAGCGTCCGGTCAGCCCGTCGACCCGCTTGGACTTCTCGCCAGCCATCCGGTCAGCCCGTCAACCTAGCTGGGCTTCGTGCCATACATCCGGTCAGCCCGTCGACCTGTCTGGACTTCTCCTGCACACTTGATCAAAGTGTCAGACAACAACAAAACTAACTTAACTTATTTGTCATTCATCAAAACCTAGGTTAGACCGTTAGTGCTACCCGCACCAACACAAAGAGGCCAAGAGACGAGCGACCTCCGAGAAGCAGACCATCGCTTCTCGACCTTACAAGATGCCGACAATTTCTAAGGAGCCGACCCATGCTTCTGATAGAGGGCCTAAAAGAAAGCAACATAAGGAGTTTCCCTCGGCCTTCTATCGAGAGCTTGACCTCGATTGCCATCACAAGGGCTCGAGCGGCTATAATAAGAAAGAGTAATCGCAGGCTTCTGAAGCAGAAAGCTTCCCACCCAGGAATTCTGAGAAGAGTAAAGCTATAGTTCTCAAGGAGGAGCTCAGAATGGATCCTGAGGAGCAAGTGCCCTTCTCTACAAGGGTGCTCTACGAAAAGTTACCTAAGGGATACCGACCTCTCGCTATCAATGAATATGACGGTAGTCAGTGTTAGTATTAGCCCTAATACTAATTATGAGATGATTGTAAAGGGCTCATATTGTATCATATATCATTATTAATAAAAGGTAAAAGTTGGTTATTATATGTATTGCAGTTCAGTGCCGATTGAATAAATATAATAATATCCTTGGGTAGTAGGTTCTTATCTACAATATATCAATTGGTTGAATTGATAGTGAGATATTATAGAGAACACTACTCTTAACTATTCTTAGTCGATCATTAATATACAAGGACAATATTAATGCATTGAGACTAGCATATAGGTCAACGGATGACTTGATCTCACAAGTCATGGATATGAGATATCAGGTTGACACATGGGTATATATTAGAGAATATATAATGAATGACCCGCCATGATAATATTTCATGGATCGTCGTATGAGTGTCATAAATATTCTCATGTGACTATTGGTATGAATAGTCCTTAGACTTGAAGTCACTACGGTTCCCTACATATGGAGTTGTATACTTTGGTATCATCAAACGCCATCCATAACAGGGTGGACTATAAAGTCGATCACTGGGAATGTAATTAATTATGCGAAGGGATGTGAGTGATGTAAATGAGATCTATCCCTTCCATATGACGAAATGCGATATCTATGGGCCCCTTGATTAGTAGGACACAAGAAAGCATGTTCATGCGTAAATAAGTCAATATGAGATATTGAGCTTATTTGATAAGTGTGTCTACTTGGAGATAAAGAAACACAAAGATTGATAAGAGGATGACACGGTCTATGCCTCATTGATCAATCTAGATATCAAGCATAGAGGGACCAAGTCATACATGATGATAGCCACGGACAGGTTAGGTCGGATCTCGACTTTCTTGTCACTTGGGCAGCAATGATGCCTTGCTAGATGCCACTCATTATTTATGTATCACAAATGTTGATTTGGGTACATTGCCAACATTACGAGAGCCTATAGGGTCACACACAAAGAACAAGTTGATATGGAGATAGGTGCATGTGATGAATCAATGGATTAAGTGTAATCCGAATTTGACTCATTGAGTTAGACTCAAAGGGGTCCAATTGTTAGATTGAGTTCAATTGCATGAGAATCAATGGGTTAGACTCATTGGGTGAACTTGAGTTCACAAAGGAAGTTGAATGGTCAAAATTCAACCATTGGATTGAATGGTCAAAATTCAACCATTGGATTAAATGGTTGATTTTGATCCATTGGATTAGAAGATGAAGACTCTTGGTATACCATGGGATGGTTATATAAATCATTTTGGAAGTGATTTTCATTAGATGTGAATGTGAAGAGACCCTTGGCATTCTTTTTCTTCCTTCCTCCTCCTCTTGGCCGAAATCACCATTGTGGTTGCTAGCACAACCTTGTGATTTCTTCTCCATCTTGCTTTGTTTGTGAGACAAGCAAAGACAAGGCTTGTTTGTGTGGATACCGTAGAGGCGCGGACACTTGAACGCGCTGAAATATGCATCTAAAGAAAGGTTGCTATCGGGACTGCGAAGGGCACGCAACAAAGGTATAATCCTATCATGTAGCTTAGTATAGATTATGAATAGAAAGTGTTTCTGTTGGATCGTGATGTTTCGATAGAGGGGGGGCGGTGAATATCGGTTACAAAAATTCTTTCGAAAAGAGTTAAGCGTAGTGGAAAAAATAAGCAATGCTAACACAGACCAATTTTACTTGGTTCGGAGCCTGTGTCGACTCCTACTCCAAGGCCCGCACTCGTTGAGTGCTTTCGGTGGGCAATCACTAGCAGTTCGAAAATTATTACAAATTAAGTACAGAAAATGCTAATGAAAATAAAAGCAATACCGACGAAGGAATAAATTGAAAAGAAAAACGTGCGTTGTCGGAGCTTCGTTAGCATCGCAGGAGCGCAGAGCAGCAGAGCAAGCAGTAGAAGATCTTCTTGTCAGTTCTTGTTTTGAGCTCCACCCCTGACCCTCCTTTTATATGAGGCTTGGGGCGCCCCGGATCCCTTCCGGGTGCCCTGGTGAGACGTGGCAGGTCCAACCAGCGAGCTCCACGTGGCGATGACGCGATCATGATAAAATTGCCTCCCGGGTGCCCGGACCTGTTCCGGGCGCCCGGACCACCTTTCTCCAGAGATTCCTTCTCCTGCAAGACAAGGTTAGTCCGACTTTCCTGCAAAACAAAGTGTTAGCACAGTTTTATAAATTCAATATCAAGAGTATGACTTAAATTCCGTCTTTCCGAGACCGGAATCTAGTCACGATCTCGACTTAGATATCCGAAATGGATCTAAGCCGGATCGATGCCTAATGTTCCCTTCTCGGAACACGTCCTCACAGTCACTCCCTTCCAGTGACTTACCTTTACTCACCTGCCAAACGTCCGGTCAGCCCTTCGACCCGTCTGGACTTCTCGCCAGCTATCCAGTCAGCCCATCGACCCGCTTGGACTTCGTGCCAGACATCCGGTCAGCCCGTCAACCTGTCTGGACTTAACCTGTACACTCGATCAGAGTGTTAGATTACGACAAACCTAACTTAACCTGATTTGTCATTCATCAAAACCTGAGTTAGACCGTTAGTGCTAACCGCACCAACAATCTTCCTCTTTTTGACGGAATGACAACCTGGTTAAGCTAGTGAAAATATATGCAAAAACGAAGCATGATTTTTGAGGTTTTTAAGGTTTTAAGTTAGTTTTTCAAATTTGTATTTAGTTGCTCTAACTTAACCACCTATCCCTCCCCCTTTGACATTCATCAAATAAGGACATAATCAACAATACAGAGTATAAACAAAGTAAAAAGTTTTAAGAAATAATGTCAAGTTAACTTGGGAGAGTTTAAATTTTAACACATAGTAATTTAGTTTTGAAAAATAACTAAGTATTTAGTATATTTTGAGTAATTTTTAAAGATAATGAACTCAACAAGAATTTTCAAGTATAAGTTTAGGAAAGCTAAGTTTTAGATAGACTAATTTTCAAATATAAGTTTTAGTATACTTTGAAACATTTTACAAATATGAGTTTTCAAGCCAAGGTTTCAATTTTGAAACACTTTTCAAACATGAAAAATTAAAAATTTCAAGGCTGAGTTTAAAAACTATTTACTTTTCAAAACTGATTAAAACTAAGTTTGCAACAGATTCAAAATCTTTGTTTATAAAATCTAATTGAAGAATTTAGTTTTATAGAAGTTAGTTTTCAAAACTAGGTTTATAAAAAAATTTGAAACATAAGTTTTCAAAATTAAAGATTTCAAAACTAAGTTTGAAAAATCTATTTTTCAACACTGACTAAGTTTGTAAAAACTTTAAATTTGAAAACCGAAATACAATCTCAAAACTGAAAAAATTTTAGAAAAAGATATTATGTTTAAGGTGGAGAAAATAATTTTAGTGCTAATTGTTGATTTAATCCCCCCCCTAAACTTGACATCTAAAATAGCTGTCTAACCAATTAGGTACTTACTGACTATTAAAATATAGCAGCTTTCACTTGGTTAGTCAAGTTAAGTGCGTTGTAATCAGTTAGTGTTTGACTAAACTGAGTAACTTAACTTGATCACTGTATGTTTGGTATTTAACGCCTAGACTTATTTTGATGCACTGACATAAGCATCTTAAGTCCAGGCAACTAGCCTATACATCTCACCCCTTTCTATGTTTGTCAATCACAAGCAAGGTAAACCTAGGGTGTGGTGAGATGCTCAGATACTAGTCCTAGGGGAACATGATTTCCAAAGGGATTTTTTCTAGTCTAAGGCTAAAATTGTTTTGAAATTCTAAAAGTAGGAAAGTTTAAAAAAAATAAAACAATTTTAACCTAGAATTTGAAGCAGTCAATTTTAAAACAGTTTTGAATTTTGAAAATCCTAGTCTATTATACACATCCCTAATTTTCTACGCAGATTACTAAATTCACTTTCAGGGAGTGATTTTGTGAATATGTCAGCTAAATTGGACTTGGACTAAATGTATTTGAGTTCAATGTCACCTTTAGTAACATGATCCCTGATAAAGTGATGTCTAATTTCAATGTGTTTAGTTCTGGAATGATGCACTGAATTTTTTGTTAGGTTAATTGAGTTAATGTTATCAATTAAGACTTTGACATTTGTAAGGTTCAAGTTAAAATCTTTTAGAGTGTGCATCATCCATAATAATTGTGCAACACACTCTCCTATTGCTATATATTCTGACTCAGTTGTGGATAGGGCAACACAGTGTTGCTTTCTACTAAACCAGCTGACAAGTGATGGACCCAGTAATTGACATCCGCCACTTGTGCTTTTGCAGTCTAATTTGCATCCAGTATAATCTGAGTCAGAGTACTCTATTAATTCAAAATTATTAGTCCTAGGATACCAAATACCTACATTTGTTGTTCCTTTAAGGTATCTAAAGATTCTTTTGACTTGAGTCAAATGAGATTCTTTAGCACAGGTTTGGTATCTAGCACACATACTAACTGCAAATAAGATATCTGGTCGACTTGCAGTTAAGTATAGTAGGCTACCTATGACACTCCTATAGTATTTTAAATCAACTGGTTTTCCATTGGGGTCATCATCTAGAATTGTGTTTACTGCCATAGGTGTTTTTATCTCTTTGGTGTTTTTCATTCCAAATTTTTTAAGTAATTTCTTAGTATATTTTTGTTGATAAATGCTGTCAGGGAATAATCACTGTCTGTCAGAGAATATGCTTATGGTCTGGTGCTCACCGCCCGCTGATTCCTTCCTAGACCTATAGGAGAACGCCACGTGTCATTCACCGCCAGACAAAGCCTGACATCCGACATTCCCTGACACCCGACAAACTCCAGAAGCATCCATCGCAGTATAAAAAGGGATGCTTTGTCCCTTATGCAGGTACGCTCACTCCTCATTTCACACTCGTCTCTTACTTTTCGTCCTTTCTCTTTATTTTTTGGGGAAAAAGTAACTGACTTGAGCGTCGGAGGGCCTGACCCGGGGACTTTTTTCTTGGTTTCTGGTCTCTAACGACTGGCGGGATCGTCTGAGAGTGCGCAGGACCTTTGCCCCGTCACCATCCTCCTGTCATCCGCTGGCGTAAGCTCTCACGATGGGTGCCAGATTGACCAGGCTTCGCAGCGACTTTCCGTCAACACCGACTCCAGCACCATCCGCCTCTGTCTGACCCAGCTTCCGGACGGGATCACATGATCTTCCTACTATCCAAAGTGAATTGATCCCATAAACAAACATATAAGAAGCATTCACCTTGAGAACCAAGCGAACATCTAATGATCCGATCAAGCCTCTGATACACAGAAGGCATTAACAAGAAATACTAAACAGATAACTCTCAAGCCATCGATTAAACAACAAAAACCAAAGACTAATCACAAATTTTTATTTTCCGACTCGAAGCATAAAGAAAGCATGAGGGAAAACTCACTTTTATCCTTGTTAGCGAACATAAAGAAATCTACATTGGGAATAAAGTTATAAACTTCGAGTGCAGGATTCAATTAGTTCAGCATAAAATTGCAAAAAACGCAGGCATAAATGCACACCTATCCAAAATTTTAAAAATCGCGTTGGAATTCCAGAGGCAAAAAAATGAAGAATTGCGTTGGAATTCCAGAGGCAAAAATGACAAGTGCATCCATCACAAGAGAACAGAGCCAGTTTCTATGGCTGCAAAAATTTTCTATGTAAGGAATTCTCTATTTGACAGAGCTTGTCTGCCACAGGAATCAATGTTCTATGTGAAACAGTCGATTCGTAGTGTGGGTGAAAATAAATGTTGATCGTAAATACAAATCAGAGCTTCATATGATCTGAATCCTTCTCTCATTTGTTTCTGCTGCAAAGTCGACTGGATCAGCAGCAGCAGCAGCAAGATAAATGAATTCGAATAGCTGTGCCCGTGGTAATTTGTCTCATTTGTGAGAAATTGCATGCGATAGACGAAGGATTTCTGTTCTCAGCTCTCTTCGGCAGCCTATCCAAACAAAAAAACAAAAACTAAAAACTAAAAATAAAAGACAAAAAAATATGAAAAAACCAAAAAAAGAAAAAACACGCAAAACGAAAGGGAAAAAAAAATCTGCGTTTCCTGGTAAAAATGTGTGTAACAAGAAAAGAAAGCGGAAAATGCCGTATAAAACAACTCGCCGTCTGTGGGAATCGAACCCACGACCACGTGGTTAAAAGCCACGCGCTCTACCAGCTGAGCTAAGACGGCCGATATTCTTTAATTATCAGTATTTGATAATATCATTGAAATTAAAGAGTATCCTTACAAATTTTAATCGATAGTTGTATACTCCAATCGGCCCTAGGTCAATTTTTGATAAGTTTAAAATGCCTTGTTAAGTGTTTAGTATTTTCATGTAAAGAGTTGTTGTATTAGAGTAAAGTACCTCTTATGATTTATTAGTCTTTATCATGTTGTGGAGTTATCGTTTGAAATGAACGACATCATTTTTTTATTTCAATTGAATAAAAAATTTTATATCTCTATACTATCTTCCTCTCTCTCATGCATGCTTCTTTTCTCCCACCGTGAATCTAAGTTTTAGCTCCTCTATGTTACTTGTAGCTCTTCCTCAACGTTAATAGACCCTTAAATTAAAACCTCGATACACTAATATGTGATTTTGCCTGGCTGGAATATATTTTTCATACTAAATATACCCTTGCGGTAGGTCATTGTAGTTATCATAGAGTAGCTACTAGAATATATAAAATTATTTTTAAAAAAATAACTTTTAAATAGTTGTTATAATAATTATAACAGCCTAAAATTTGATCAAAATTATATTTAAATTTAGTTAAATCCTTTTTATATTTTTAAAAAGACAATTTTTTAATAATTCAAATAAATAAAAGTAACTTTTGCTCATAAAATGATTATGCAAATTGGCAGTGTTATCAATTGTGCCACTAATAGCTAGTATGATTTGTTGATAGCTAAGAGTCTCTTACTTATGTCCCTTACACTCACTGTGACTATAATTGAGCCGAGCCCGAGCTAGCATAGCTTGAGAAAACAACATAGGCTCAAATCAAGCTTGAGTCGGACTTGGAAAAATAAATTAAAAACCTATGCAAGTGGGATTCAAACCGTAGATCTTAAATACATCAAATGACATACTTTAGTCATAAATTTCTCCTTAACTTATTCCAAGTAATAATAATTTTAATTATTAAAATCTTAAATTAACTTGACTTGACAAGGCTCGACGATCTCTTGAGTCAGTGTTAAATGAGTTCTAGCTTGGCTCGAATGTTAAATGAGCCGAGCTTAGTCAAATTCGAGTTCGAGTCGAGCTATGATCGAGCCGTTTGTGAGCGGCTCACGAGTAGCTCGGCATATTTGCACCCCTAACACTCACTCTTATCTAAGAGCCTCTTGCAAGGGAGCAAGCTCCCCTAGTCATCCTCAACACCCTTAGCAACCTCCTCTTTTGAGAACAAGGTAAGGAAGATGTTAATCTACTTGAGCTTTAGCCTGAGAGCTCATTTAATTATTTATTATATGTAATTGTTTATCCGATTAACCTGAGTAGATTATAATTTTTAACTCCGCCACGCCACGGTATGTGAAGGACCCTCTATGATAATGCTCATGGCATCGACCTTCGGACCCCCTAACCTCCTCCTTGGTGTCCTTGGCTTCACCTCCCTCATGCCTTCTTAAATGGAAGCTCAATGTATATATTCTTAAGGTAATTCAAAAGTGTTATTTGTTGGTGCAATATCCCTCAGGTCAAGGTTGACCTGGGTAACCAAGCTGAGTCTTGGTTTGGGTTTAGATGTTTGACAATAAGATATTGATTGAAGAAGAGTCAAGTAGGTCAAGGTTGACTGGATACTTGACTGGGAAGTCCTAACTGGGATGTTAGGCAAAATGAAAGACCTAGTGAGTGAAGCTAGGCAGTAGAAAAGTCCTGGTGAGTGAAGCCAGGCAGAAGGAAGTCCTAGTGAGTGAAGCTAGGCAGATGGAAATCCTGGTGAGTGAAGCTAGGTGAAAGTCCTAGTGAGTGAAGCTAGGCAGATGGAAATCCTAGTGAGTGAAGCTAGGTGAAAATCCTGGTGAGTGAAGCCAGGTGAAAGTCCTAGTGAGTGAAGCTAGGCAGATGGAAAACCCTAGTGAGTGAAGCTAGGTGAAAGTCCTGGTGAGTGAAGCCAGGCAAGGGGAAATCCAGATGGATCAAGGATGATCGGACATCTGGTGCTGGGAAGTCCAAGTAGGTCAAAGGATTGACTGGATACTTGGCATGAAAGAAAAGTCCAAGTAGGTCATAGGGATTGACCGGATACTTGGCACAGAGAAAAGTCCAAGTGGGTCAAAGGGATTGACCGGACACTTGGTAAGGGAGTCCTAGCAGGTCAAGGGAGTGACTAGATGCTAGGCATGACATACCAACAGGTCAAGGTTGACCGGATGTTGGTTTGGGAGGTTTGGGACTTGGTTTTGGACAAAAATCAAGTGCTGGATCGATCAGTGGATCGATCCAGGCTCTGGATCGATCAGTGGATCGATCCAGACCTGTCCCAGCGAACAGAGAGCTTCTGGATCGATCCGTGGATCGATCCAGAGGTCCCAATCGATCAGTGGATCGATTGGGACGCGGCTGCTTCGCGCGATAAGCGCTGGATCGATCCGTGGATCGATCCAGGCGCGTTTCCAGAGCACAGAGGCGCTCTGGATCGATCCAAAGCCTCCCCGATCGATTGGGAACATTCGAATCGATCGGGATCCGACCGTTGGCGTCGTTTATAGCCGCAGGCGTTCATTTCCTTCGGCATCGCTTCTCCGATTCACTCCAAATTACTCGCCAGCTCCTCCACAGCGCTCTCAAAGATCAGATCGCCAGTTCTTGAAGGATCTTGGAAGCTTTCCAAGTCAAGAGGCGGATCAAAGGCAAGAAGAGAAGCTAGGGTTAGGGTTTATACTCATTGTAAGCTTGTAAGCTTGTATTTCTTGTATCCTTTCCCTCTCTTCTTGTATTGAGTCTTGTAGGGCTTCTCCGCCCTTGGTAGTTACCATAAAGGAGAGTTTTATTTAGTGGAGGGTGTGTGTGTTGGTGTGGATCCTTGGATTAGTCACCTCTTGTGAGGTGGATACCAAGTAAAACCAACCGTGTTAGCGTTGTGTGTTTGTTTCTGTATTTTCCGCTGCACATCTTTGAAGGAACAAGCAACGCCGAGCACCGAGCGAACGCGACGAGCTATTCACCCCCCCCCTCTAGCTACTTTTGGTCCTAACAAGTGGTATCAGAGCGAGGTTGCTCTTCACCGGAATCACCGCCGGAAGGGGCAAACATATCAAGAAAAGCTAGAGGGTGAAGAAGTTGGAGCAAATTCTTCAAGTTCAAGACTTTATCAAGCTCAACTTCAAGATGCAATTCCAAGATGGACTTGGATTTGACACAAGGGTGGCTCCACCATACACATCGGCAAGCTTCGATTCTTGGAGATCAAGAATCGAAAACTTTCTTATGATGGAGATAGAGCAATGGTTTGCTCTAATGGAAGGCTTCAAAGCTCTAACAAACTCCAAGGGCAAGCTTCTAAAGAAAAGCAGATGGAGCTCAGAGCAAATTCAAAGGGGCGAGGCAAATGACAAAGTGACCAAGCTTCTGGTCAACTTATTGCCTAGCCACATCTTGGCTCGAGTTGGAGAATTCGAAGATGCCAAGGAGCTTTGGAGCAAATTGGCCAAGCTTCATGAAGAGATCCCCTCCACTGTACAAGATCATGAAGAATCCAAAGAGGGTGACTCTTTGGAGCAAGACCAAAAGGAGGATTCCGAGGTTGATAGATGCTCAACCTCCGAAGAAGAGGAAATCCAAGATGCTTCATCCTCAAGGGAATGCAACGAAGGGAACAAGGAGGGAGCATACTCCTTGTTTCATATTCAAGATGATGAAGCCTCCACCTCTAGGATTGAGGGGGAGCAATCCTTGGTGACGCCGGATCAAGAAGAAGGAGAAGCTTCTACATCCGGGTCAAGAGACGAAGAGGAGGAAGTAGATTCCACCTCCACAAGTCAAGAAAAATCAAATGGAGGAGCATCACTATCGGATCAAGAGGAAGCCCCTACATCCACATCACATGGAGGAGAAAGCACCACCCCTACACAAGAAGGTATAAATGTTTCAATTAAAAATAAAAATCATATAATATGTTTTGAGTGTAGGGAAAGTGGGCACTACAAGAGCAAGTGTCCCAACTTGACCAAGAAAAAGGGTCAAGTGACACAAAAGGGCAAGGAGAAGCCCAAGGAGACCACCCCCGGGACAAAGAAGAGCAAGGAGCACATTGTGTGCTTCTTGTGTCAACAAAAAGGGCATTACCGAAGTCAATGCCCCAAGGGGAAGAAGATGGTCAAGGCTCATGGAGGAAGCTCTAGTCAAGGGGGAGCCTCTAAGGTAAAGAAGAAGGTAACATTTATTGAGCCTACTCCTTTACATTATGGTAAAAAGCATGATAGTTCAAATTTATATCATTTTAATGCTATTTACCATGAAAATAGAAAGCATGATAGTGTTAAAGAAAGACATATAGCTTTTCATGCTAAAACTACTACACCTAAGGCTAGGATTGTAGGTAAAAATCTAGGCGAAAACTCTAAGGATTTTAGATACAAGCCTAGAAACAAAAATGCTCATGGGTCAAATACTAAGGACTTAGTGAGAGAAAATCAAGTCTTGAGGTCAAGACTTGATAAAATGGAAAAGACCCTAAAAAGGATGGAAAATATCCTATTAGGGCAAAATGAGCATAACCTAGGTCTAGGAGCACAAAGGTCATCTAATGGCCATAGAGGTTTGGGATACAAACCAAAGGCTAAGAAGGATGTGCCCTCTTACCATAGAGTTCCATATAGTTATGGAACAAACCCTAGGTCTAGTGGTCAAGCCAAAAATACTAGGGAAGTCATCCCTAAGAGTATTTTTGCAATAAATCCTGGTGAGTGAAGCCAGGTGAAAGTCCTAGTGAGTGAAGCTAGGCAGATGGAAAACCCTAGTGAGTGAAGTTAGGTGAAAGTCCTGGTGAGTGAAGCCAGGCAAGGGGAAATCCAGATGGATCAAGGATGATCAGACATCTGGTGCTGGGAAGTCCAAGTAGGTCAAAGGATTGACTGGATACTTGGCATGAAAGAAAAGTCCAAGTAGGTCAAAGGGATTGACCGGATACTTGGCACAGAGAAAAGTCCAAGTGGGTCAAAGGGATTGACCGGACACTTGGTAAGGGAGTCCTAGCAGGTCAAGGGAGTGACTAGATGCTAGGCATGACATACCAACAGGTCAAGGTTGACCGGATGTTGGTTTGGGAGGTTTGAGACTTGGTTTTGGACAAAAATCAAGTGCTGGATCGATCAGTGGATCGAAGCCCTGGATCGATCGCTGAATCGATCGGAGCAGGTCGGATCGATCCGTGGATCGATTCAGAGGTCCCAATCGATCGATTGATCGATTGGGACGCGGCTGCTGCGAATGGCCGGATCGATCCGTGGATCGATCCAGCGCTTATCAGCGATCCGTGGATCGATCCAAAGCCTCCCCGATCGATTGGGAACATCCAATCGATCGGGATCCGACCGTTGGCGTCGTTTAAGCCGCAGCGTTCATTTCCTTCGCATCGCTTCTCCGAACTTCAGATCTTCGCCTTCCTCCACAGCTCTCTCAAAGATCAGATCGCGTTCTTGAAGGATCTTGGAAGCTTTCCAAGTCAAGAGGCGGATCAAAGGCAAGAAGAGAAGCTAGGGTTAGGGTTTATACTCATTGTAAGCTTGTAAGCTTGTATTTCTTGTATCCTTTCCCTCTCTTCTTGTATTGAGTCTTGTAGGGCTTCTCCGCCCTTGGTAGTTACCATAAAGGAGAGTTTTATTTAGTGGAGGGTGTGTGTGTTGGTGTGGATCCTTGGATTAGTTACCTCTTGTGAGGTGGATACCAAGTAAAACCAACCGTGTTAGCGTTGTGTGTTTGTTTCTGTATTTTCCGCTGCACATCTTTGAAGGAACAAGCAACGCCGAGCACCGAGCGAACGCGACGAGCTATTCACCCCCCCCCCTCTAGCTACTTTTGGTCCTAACATTATTGCATCTATGAAAATGTGCAGCCCATTTCGATATGACAATGTAACAATTCAGATCTTTGATTTTGCTGCAGAAATCGAATGTCATTCCACATGCATCCATTGTAACTATCTCTCTGTTTAATCATTTAGTTAGTAGATATGTTAGGTGATTCTTTGACTTCATATAGTCAACAGTGATAACTCCCGTTGAAAGTAGTTGTTTAATGGTATTATGTCTACACCGTATATGTCTAGACTTACCATTATACAGATGACTATGTGTTCGACCGATTGCTAAATAACTATCACAATGTATGTAAAATTGCCAGCACCAATTTCAACCATCTAGAAATATCTTCTAATAATTGTCATATCCATTTAGACTCTTCACCATATTTGTCAAGAACTACAAACTCATATTCTATCATGGATCTAGTTATTACGGTTTGCTTAGAAGATTTTCATGGAATGGCTGCATCTCCCAGAGTGAATACATATCTACTCGTAGACTTAGAGTCTTCTATGTCAGATATCTAATTCACATCACTGTATCCTTAAATCACAGTAGGATATCTCGTATAATGCAGTTCATATTCACAAGTATACCTTAATTATCTCAGTACTCTTGTTATCCCTTTCTAGTGCTGAACACCAGAAGTACTCGTGTATCTACTCAGTTTATTTACTATATAGGCTAAGTCTAGTCTTGTACAACTCATCTAAGTACATCAAATTTCTAATCACTCGAGAATATTATATCTAAGAGATACTTTCTCCTTGGTTCTTTGATAAATGTTGACTCATATTTATTGGCGTTCATGCCAACACAGTATCACCCTTAGTGAATTTTTAAGAATCTTGTCCACGTAATGAGACTGACTAAGAACAAGTCCTTCTATTATTTTAAGAATCTTGAATCCTAGAATCATATCATCTAGGCTCATGTCTTTCATGTCAAATCTTGAGTTCAACATGTCTTTAGTGAATTTGATTATCTTATCATTACTCCCAATGATAAGTATGTCATTTACATATGGGCACAAGATGACATAGTCATTCTCTATGGCTTTTATGTAGACACATTTATCACATTCATTCATTTTGATTCAACATTCTTTCATGACATTGTCAAATTTCTCATGTCACTGCTTTAGTGCTTGTTTTAAGTCATATAATGATTTTACCAATTTACAAACCTTGTTTTTCTGTCCTGACATAGAAAACCCTTTAGGTTGTTCCATGTAGATTTCTTCTTCTAAATCCCCGTTTAGAAATATTATCTTAACATCCATCTGATGTATTTCCATATTCCATAGAGCAGTAATAGTGAACAACACTATAATAGAAGTTATTCTTGCTACTGGATAATACGTATCAAAGTAATTAAGACATTCTTGTTATTAATATCCTTTGATTACCAATCTGACCTTGTACTTGTCAATCTTGTTATCTGACTTCATTTTCTTCTTGAAGATCCACTTACAACCTAGTAATTTACTTCCTGGAAGAAGATCCACAAGTTTCAAGTGTGATTTTGCAAGATAGAATCTATCTCTGATGCAATTGTCTCTTTCTAGTGAGGTTCATCAGAAGAGTTCACTACTTCTGAGTAACTTTGGGGCTCACTTTCCAATATAAAAGTGATAAAATATGTTTCATAAGATTTTTCCACCCGAGCTCTTTTACTTCATCTGAGTTCAACCTCAACTGGCTCATTATCTTCTTCTTCTTGTGTTTCATATACCCGTTTTGAGAAGCTAGCATCCTCTCGGGTCTTATAGGGAAACACATGCTCAATTCACTAGACATTTCTTGATTTTATTATTGAGTTCTTATGTATATCCGTATTTGTGACTCATATACAAAAAAAAAAATCGATACACACTGCTGTTATGTGCATATCCAATAAATATGCAATCAATAGTTTTTGGTCCTATCTTAATCCTTTTCGGATCAGGCACCAAAACTTTAGCAAGACACCCCTACATTCACAAATATTTATAGAACGGTTGTCTTCCATTCCACAACTTATAAGGGTCCTTATCTATTTTTTTGGGGGCATCTTATTTAAAAGGTAATTAGCTGTTAAAACAACCCCCCCCCCACATGGACTCTTGCAATCTAGAGTTCAATAGCAGAGCATTCATCATTTCCTTTAGAGTTCGATTTTTTCACTCAACAACTCTATTTTACTGAGGAGTATAAGGAACTGTTGTTTTGTGTCTGATTCTATGTTCAACACACAACTCAGTGAACGATGAAATATATTCACCGTCTCGGTCACTTCGAACCACCTTAATCTTCTTATTAAGTTGGTTTTCAACCTCATTCTTATAGAGACCGAATTTCTCTATATCTTCATCTTTATTTTTAAGAAGATACACGTAGCAGTATTTTGTGTTATCATCTATAAAAGCGATGAAGTATTATTCCCACCACGTGTTGGTGTACTTTTTAGGTCGCTCACGTCGGTGTGAATTAGGTCGAGTGATTCGTTGCTTCTTTCAATATGTTGAAAACCTTGTCATTTTTGCTTCAACACAAATTTCACACTTGTGTTTTGGGTCAAGGAGGAATGTAGGTATGCTTTGCATGTTAATTAATCTACGCAACACATCGTAGTTAACATGTCCTAGTCTAACGCACCATATGTTAGAGTGTATACTAAACGCCTAGCTTTTTGTAAATATTTATTTTGAAATAAAGAATCACATTGGTCAAATGTCTACATTTATATGCTAAATGTAGTTGTTCAATTAATTTATATTGTAGATAACATGGTATGTGGTGTCACACACAGAAAATCATGTTATCGGTTCCTTATAAATTATAAACAATAGCTCACGACCAAGATGAATAGGAACAAACCATTGGAATAGTCGTAGTGTAATTTGGTATTAATTTATCTTAACTATAAAGTTACACTAGTACACTCTGAGGGTATTGAGTATGGCCATTTGAGGTAGTATCTTTTTATACTAACTATATAAAAGAACAATACCTCTGTTATTATGGAAGTGTGTACTCTTAATCATGATATAATAACAAGCACGCGTGTACTTAATATTTATTTCTTTAATTTATCAAAGGGTGCGATTTAGTTCGATAAATCAATAGGCCTGATAAGTTGGGAAATGATATTATTTATATGGTGTATTGTTGATTATAAAAGGAAACTATGTCCTAGTAATCTAGGTTGATGATGCCCCCTTGAGAAGCTTATAAGGATTGTCATGTAAACCCTACATGTAGACTTAGTCCGACATGACGATAAGGTTGAGTGGTACTACTCTTGGAGCTAGATATTAATTAAGTAAGTTGTCAGTAACTCATTTAATTAGTGGACATTCAATATCTTAAACACAGGGAGACTAACACACTCATGATAAGAAGGAGCCCAAAATATAATTTGAGATTTGTGTGGTAGTTCAATAATAACTCTTTAGTGGTATGAGTTATTATTGATGAACTCAAGTTGGGTGTTCGGGGTGAACACGGGAAGCTCAAGTTCATCGGGAGACCAAAACCAATTCCTCCTCTCGGTCCCTATTGTAGTCTCTTATATATAGTCTTTTATCCACCCAAAGCGTAGCCTCTTAGCCCATGCTAGGGGTCGGCCCCTATCCTTTCTTGGAGCCCAATCAAGGGGTCGGCCAAGACAAGTTTGAAGCTAAGGCTAGGGCCGGCCAAGCCTTGCTTGGTGCCCAAGCAAGGGGCCGACCAAGTATTAAAAGGGAAGAGGGTTTTATTAAAAATAAAATTTTGATAAAATTTTTCCTTTTATGTTTTTATCCACATGGTTTTAAAAGAGAGTTTTAAATTTTAAAATCTTTCCTTTTATAGATTTTCTACAAAGGATTAAAAGAGATATTAGATATCTTTCCTTAATTGTAGTTATCTATAATATAAAAGAAAGATTTTAATTTTTTTGACAAAACTTTCCTTTTTTTTGTAACCATGATATAAAAGGAGTTTTATTTTTAAATCTTATCTTTTATAGATATCCATTAAAGGATTTAAAAGAGAGAGATTTTAATTTATAAAACATTCCTTTTATAGCCAACCACAAAAGATATTTATAAAAGAGAGATTTTAATTTTTGTTTAAAATCTTTCCTTGTATGATTAAACAAGGCGTGGCCAGCCATAGAGAGGAATAAAAGAAAGTTTTATTTTTGTTATAAAACTTTCTTTTTTTGGATTTACCAAAGAATATAAAAGAGTGGGAGAGGGTGCCTTCATAAGACACACAACTTATTCTATTGTTCCTCTCCTCCATCCTTGGTGGTCGGTCCTACCTCTTCTCTTTCTCTTCTTCATTGTGGTCAGCGGCATCATCTCTTGTGGAGCTCTTGGTGGCCGGTAGCTTGGAGGTGAAGAAGTAGAGAAAGGAGACATTTTTTTCTAGCATCCCTTGGAGCATTGTGGTGGTGGCCGAAACTTGGAAGCAAGGAAGGCTTTGGTGGTTTTCTTCTTGGTAGATCGTTGCCCACACGACGTCCAAGAAAAGAAGAGGAATACAATAGAAGATCAAGAGGTTGTTGCTTACAAAGAAAAGTATAACTAGTAGTTTTATTCCGCATCATACTAGTTTTCTTTGTATGGATTTTGAAATACCAAACACAAGAGGTTAACGATTCTAAGTTTCGAATTTATGATTCGAGTTTGTGTTTCTTTTATTTTTTAGATCTTGTGATTCGATTGTTCTTAATGGTTAAACTTAGGGTTACTATAAGGAGATTAAATAATGAATTTCGTTGAAAGGCTTTGTCTAGGAAGTGGTGGATGATCCTATACCCAAGAAGGCCTAGTGTCTCGCCATGTTTAACCTAGAAGTCGATCTCTGAAATAAATATTTAATTGAATTTATAACATAGGTGGATTTGGATTAATAATGTTAAGCATCATTTGCAATCCAAGTCTAAACCTCTAAGAACAGATAAGTTGAATTTGGAATTAATAATGTTAAGTTTTGTTTGCGATTCCAAATTTAATTTTTAAAGAACACAATAGGTTGTTAGGAAAGGTTCAGGACTTGTACAAAATTTTTATACAGGAGAACCGGTACGATATTCCGGGTAGCAACCAATAATTGGTATTAAAGCTAGGGTTTGCCTCTGTGTATTTGGTTTTCAGTTTAATTATGCACATGTCATACATATTTTAGGCAGGATAATAATAGGATGTGCAAATAGATTTAACTCTGTGGTTGCAGGCATCCTAGATCCAACTATTATGGCCCTAATGTGATTGTGTGTGATTGGACCCTCAGACATGTCGAGAGCATTTTATGTGTGTGCATGATTGTATGTATTAAATACAGCAGGAGCTATATTAGTTTTAGGCTTTTACATTTTTGTTTCGATCTAGATTACATGTACATTCCTTCGTGGAATATAGGATAGATAAATGATCCTGTCCGAAAGCTGAATCGACGGACGCTGGGCATGTGGCGCTCTCCAAGCGGCTGACTTAGATCTCCCGACTATCCGCCCGGACCTCCGGTGAACCTGCACAGAAGTCGGGCCGGGAAGGGGTTCCCGGCGACGACCCTCCGACGCTCAAGTCAGGCAAAGCTCAACAACAAGAAAGTGGCTCCAAGAATCGTAGAACGCGTACCTCCGGCGAAGAGTGAGGGCCTTTATATAGGGCTGTGGAGAAGCGAGTGCACACACACCGAGATGTACACGTGTCCTTCCCCATACCGTAGTGTGGGCTTGTCAGAGAGCTTACTTGACTCCATACTGCTACAGTTTGGGCACGTCTCTGATGGGACAACGGATCCTTCTGTCGTACGATTCTGAGTATGGCCTTATGTCTTCGGCTGAGCTCGCCATCCGCTTAGCCTTACCATCTTGTTCAACGAGCGCCGGGGCCCAACTACCTGCCAGGGCGCCTTTTGCCATCAGTTAGACACCGGTTGGCCGGCCGGGCGGTCGACCCACCCTTCTCCGGTCGGCCGCCTGCCCTTTGACTTCCACGTGGCGTTGACTCCCAGAACGGGGGTCCCTTGTTCTTACCGCCGGATCACTTGCCTCCCCTTCAAGTCTAGTCGAAGGAGGGGATTAGTCCGACTGACTGGACTAAGAGTTTAGCCGGGCGGCGCCTTCGTGCCATTATCCTCCGCTCGGCCTACCGCCGGGATGGCCTTGCTGTTAGGTTAGTCAACAGCAACATTCCTTGAACCTCCTCGCACTCTGCGCCACTATTCGACATTAAGGTTGAGCGTGCGCTCATTAAATGCTTCAAATGGCTGAATGCCACGTGGCGCGCTGTCGTCATCATACGACGGCGGTGGCGTGGTGCTTTGATGGGATCGAAGCGGTTCGAAATGGACGGTGCGATGCACGCTTTGATTCTCGTGACCTGGATCCAACGGTGGAAGCCGCTAGGCCTCCACCCTATAAAATCTTCGTTTTCTCCTCCACCGCCTCACTCCTTCTTTCACGTGCTCCTGATTATCCCTTACATTCTAGAGCTCCGGCGATCGTGTTCTCCTGCTTCCGTCAATCCCCGGTGTTCTTCCTTCGATCCTCCTTTTTCTCGTAAGGTTCTCCCCTCTTCCTTCTTGTTTCCGGTGTTTTCTTTACATTTCTTTCCCCAATTTTCGCTCCCAGGGTACTCCTTTCGCTTGCTGTCGTCTTTCTTCTGCCTTTTTGCCTTTTCAATTTCTTCCGCTCGGACCATGGCTAGTTCTTCTCATCCTGAAGACCAGTCGCTCGGCCCATGGTACACTACCATGCAGTCACGATTCGACCAGCGTGATTTTGATATTCTGACCGATAATTTTGAAATCCCCGATGATTTTGAACTTCTTTTAGCCGGCCCCTCCGCTCGGCCACACAGGCCGCCGCGCGGAGCTTTCTGTGTCTTCCACGACCAGTTTACTGTCGGTCTGCGTTTCCCTGTACATCCCTCCATTGTAGATGTCTGTAACTTTTTTGGTGTTCCGCTGGGCAGTCTAATACCCAACACCTTTCGCCTTCTCTATGGTGTTGTTGTTTTGTTCAAGATCCACAACATCCCCCTCCGACCGGAGGTCTTTAATTATTTCTATTACCCCAAGCAGTCTGAGCCGGGCACCTTCATGTTCCAAGCTCGGCCCTACCTAGTCTTCTTTAATAAACTGTCTTCTTCCAATAAACATTGGAAGGAGTATTTTTTCTATATTCGTATGCCCGATCAGGCCAATTTCCGGACCAAGTGGCAGGTCGACCTACCCCCCACTCCTGAGCTGAAGAAGTTCAAGACCCGACCGGACTACCTTCATGCTGCAACTATGCTAGCCGGTCTGCGACTCGACATCAATAAGCTTCTTCACGAAGGAGTGATGTACATCTTCGGCCTGAGTCCCATACGGACTCCCCTTCCGAGCAGCTTCGGTAAGAATTTAACTTGGGCATATGCTTTGATTGCTAACTGATTTCTCTTCTTTCCTTTGCAGCGGACATCGTCATGGAGTCGGTAATGGCCGACATTTTGAAGAAAAAGGCGGCAGCGCTTGAAGCCGCGGCAGCAAAGGAGATGGAGGCGCTCGGCATCCAGCCGGTCGGCTCGCATGAAGGAGAGAGCGGGACTCATGAAGAGTCGGCCGCTCAGGCCTCTCAGCAGAATGTGGCAAGCGGAGCCACCCCCAGCGGAGGACCAACTGTCCAAGAAGAAGGTTCTGCTCGGGCAGAGGGACAACCCGGCTCAAAGAGGCGCCGAGTGGAGACTCCAATCCGATCGGCTACGTCTGCCGTTCAACCGTCCGCCTGAGCTACTACACGTGCTCGCGGCAAGGCTCCATAGATCGAAGCTATTTCGTCTGACCGGACGCCCTCTGAATGGGGCGAGCCGGTAGCCCCTCTTGAAGTTATTCCGATCAACACCCTTCCGCCCGCTCGTCAACCAGTCCAACGGTCAACCATCCGATCTCAGTTTTCGGCGCCGGCCTCTGATCCTCTTCCGACCGCCGGTCGGACGACCCCCGGTCGGACGACCCCCGGTCACGGCCGCACTGTACAGGTCACTCTTCATCTCCCGACTGAAGAGCTGCTGTCAGAGGCCGACCGCCCAACCGCGCCCGAGCATACCATCACCTTGAAGGGGCCCCTAGCTGAGATGTGGGCCGACGCTTAGGCGTGCGTCGCGCTGATCCCCCTCCGAAATTTGGCCAATAGCCATATGCAGGAGGCCACGGGGGTAAGTTTGCTTTCTCCGAAGTTTAGTATGCATTATCTCCGCTCGGACACTAACAACTTCTAATTTTCTCTTGCCAGAGATGGGTGGAGGAGATAGTTGTCTCCAACCGCCTGGCGATGGTGGACGAGGAATTAAGACAACTGAAGGCGGCTGGCGGTCCGTCCGGCTCTCAAGGCCCTTCGTATGCCGAGCTGCAAAAGGAGCTGAAGAAAAGTCAAGATTTGTTGGCGGCCGAGCAAAAGAACACTGCCGATCAGGCCCACGCCTTGGCCGAGTCTGAGCGGCAGGTCAAATCGCTCGACACAAAAATAACCCTGACCACTACTCGTAAAAACACGGCCATCTTTGACCTGGAGAAAAAGAATGTGGAGGCTCGGGGTCTAGAGCAGAAAGTAAAGGAGCTGATGGACCAGTTTGATGGCGAGAAGGCAGGCCGTTCGGCTGATGCAGTTAAGCATACAGGCGAGCTGAAAACTCTGCAGGAGTCCCTCGCTGCGTCTCAATTGGCCTTCAAAGAATACCAAGAGGCCGAGCCGAGCCGGGTCGCTACTCTGAGACAAAATTACATCCGCTCGCCCGAAGTTTCTGAGAAGGTTTATGAGCGGATGTATACAGCCTTTGACCTCGCCATGACCGCCACCACCACATATATGAAATCTAAGGGTCTTCTTCCGGACTCCACTACTATTCCGGCCGTCGATCAAGTGGCGCTCCTGAACAACATTCCTAAGGACCTTTACGATTATATCGAGTAGACGCTTTTATATGTATTTGGGTCGCTCGGCCAAAAATGATCCTTTTTTGTACTTAAGTCGTTCGGCTTAAAGTTTTATTTTTAATGCAATGCTTTCCTTTAGCGTACTTTGCTCTTTTGCTAGCTAATGTATGTGTTGTCTGCTCATCTATTATCACACCTCCATCACTCGAAAGGGATTTTTACGAAGTATTTGGCGTGACCCTTCCGCTCTGCTAAATAGGTAATGTCCCGCTTTGATAGCAGAGATCGCTCGCTATATGCCGATGAAGTATTTTTGGGTTCTAAGCCGAGTGGAACGTAGAGATGGTCGAACGATATTGACGGCGAGTTTCTTACACTTCAGTCCTTTTTATTGGCCTCCTCCGCTCGGAGGATTTATAGACGCCGGCTCGTCTCTCGATTTTTAACGTCAGAGCTCGACGGTCTTCCGCTCGGAGGGTTTATAGACGTCAGCTCGTCTCTCGATATTTAACGTTGGAGCTCAACGGTCTTCTGCTCGGCGTATTTATAGACGCCGACTCGTCTCTCGATATTTAACGTCGGAGCTCGACGGTCTTCCGCTCGGCGGGTTTATAGACGCCTGCTCGTCTCTCGATATTTGACGTCGGATCTTGACGGTCTTCCGCTCGGCGTATTTATAGACGCCGACTCGTCTCTAAATATTTAACGTCGGAGCTCGACGGTCTTCCGCTCGGCGGGTTTATAGACGCCGGCTCGTCTCTCGATTTTTAACGTCGGAGCTCGACGGTCTTCCGCTCGGCGGGTTTATAGACGCCGGCTCGTCTCTCAATTTTTAACGTCGGAGCTCGACGGTCTTCCGCTCGGCGGGTTTATAGACGCCGGCTCGTCTCTCGATATTTAACGTCGGAGCTCGACGGTCTTCCGCTCGGCTTATTTATAGACGTCGGCTCTGTTAGAGTGTATACTAAAAGCCTAGCTTTTGGTATAAACATTTATCTAGAAATAAGAATCACATTGGTCAAATGTCTACATTTATGATAAATGTAGTTGTTCAATTAATTTATATTGTAGATAACATGGTGTGTGGTGTCACACACAGAGGATCATGTTATCAGTACCTTATAAATTATAAACAGTAGCTCACGACCATAATGGAAAGGAACAAACCATTGGAAGGTCGTAGTGTAATTAGGTATCAGTTTATCTTGACTGTATAATTACACTAGTACACTCAGAGTGTATTGAGTAGGATCATTTGAGGTCGTTTCTTTTATACTGACTTTATAAAGAAACAAAGACCTCTGTTATTATGGAAGTGTGTGCTCTTAATCCTAATATAATAACAAGCACATATATTTGATATTTATTTCTTTAATTTATCAATGGGTGAGATTTAGTTCGATGAATCAATAAGACCGATAAGTTGGGAAATGTTATCACTTATAGTGTGTGTTGTTGATTATAGAAGGAAACTGTGTCCTAGAGATACTAGGTTGATAATGTCCCCAAGAGGAGCTCATAAAGATTGTCATGTTAAACCCTGCAGGTGGACTTAGTCCGACATGACGATAAGGTTGAGTGGTACTACTCTTGAACTAAGATATTAATTAAATGAGTTGTCAGTAATTCACTTAATTAGTGGACATTCGATATCTTAAACACAGGGAGACTAACACACTCATAATAAGAAGGAGCCCAAAAATGTAATTTGGGATTGGTGCGGTAGTTCAATAATAGTTCTCTAGTGGAATGAATTATTATTGATAAAATTAAGTTGTGTGTTCGGGGCGAACACGGGATGCTTAATTTTATCGGGAGACCAAAACCAATTCCTCCTCTCGGTCCCTATCGTAGCCTCTTATTTATAGAGTACTATACCCACCTATACCCACCTTCTATACCCACCAATAGGGGGCCGGCCAAGCTAGCTTGGGAACCAAGCTAGGGCCGGCCTAGGTATAAAATTGGCTTGAACCCAAGCTAGTGGGGGCCGGCCAAATTAAATTAAAAAGGGATTTTAATTTTAATTTTTATTATGTGGAAGAAATAATTTATTAAAGATAATTAAAATTAAAATATCTCTCTTGTAAAAGATTAAAGAAAGAGATTAAATCTCTTTCCTTATTTGTAGATTGGTGAGATATTTTATTTTCTCTTTAAAATTATCCACATGTTGATAAAATTAAAATTATAGAAATTTCCTTTTATCAACCATGAAGAGATTTTTAAAGAGAAATTTTATTTTTAAAATTTCCGGAAACAAATTAGGAAGTTTTAATTTGTTGATTAAAACTTGTCTAATTTATTTCCTCTTGATGTGGCCGGCCATTAGAGATTAATTGGGGAAATATTATTTTATTTTTCTCAATTAAATCATGTCAAAGGAATTAAGGAAATTTTATTGTAATTAAATTTCCTAATTTGCCTAGGCCAAGGAATATAAAAGAAGGGGTGAGGGTGCCTTCACAAGACACAACCTCTATTATTCTCCCTCTCCTATTCTTTGGTGTGGCCGGCCAACATCTTCTCCTTTTCTTCTTCTTTGTGGTGGCCGAAATTCTCTATTGCTTGGAGCTCTTGTGGAGGCCGGATACTACTTGGAGAAGAAGAAGAAGAAGGAGAGAAAGCTTGCATCTCTTGGAGCTTGGTTGGTGTTTTTCTTCTTCCTTGGTGAAGCTTTATTTTTTGTGGCCGAAACCTAGAAGGAAGAAGAAGGTGCTTGGTGGTTCTCATCTCGGAAGATCGTTGCCCACACAACGTCCGAGGTTAGAAGAGGAATACGGTAGAAGATCAAGAGGTTTTTCTAAAAGGTATAACTAGTAATTTTTCTTTCCGCATCATACTAGTTATTTTTGGAAATAATACTAAATACAAGAGGCATACGATTCTAGAGTTTCGAATTTGTTTTCGATATAGTGTTCTTTTGTTTTTCCTTTTCTTGTGATTTGATTGTTCTTTTCGGTTAACCTAAAGTTATTTTAGGAAATTAAATATTAGCTTTCTATAAAAGGTTTTGTCTAGTCGGTGGTGGTTGCTCCCATATCCAAGAAGGCCATGTGCCTCGCCACGTCAGTACTGGGAACCGATTATGGAAATTAATATTTAATGGAATTAATAACTTAAGGTGACTTGGGTCGAATGTGTTAAGTTCCGCAGGAGATCCAAGTCAAAACCTAAAAGAACAAATAGATTAAGTTTTGGATCAAACGTGTTAAGTTCCGCAGGCGATCCAAAATTTAATCTAAAAGAACACATGGTAGCTAGGAAAAGGTTCAGACCTTTGTACAAAATTTTTGTACAGTGGAACCTCTAGGCTTTCCGAGTAGCAACCAACAGGCTCGTCTCTCGATATTTAACGTCGGAGCTCGACGGTCTTCCGCTCGGCGTATTTATAGACGTCGGCTCGTCTCTCGATTTTTAACGTCGGAGCTCGACGGTCTTTAAGGCTAACTTTAACGCTGCCGTTCGGCGAAGCTATTTGTCATTCTTTGATCATTTTTGCTTCCTGCATTACAAGTACATAGGCGACCCAAGTATATGTAAAATTACATCAGCGCACCTCTTACCCAGCTCGGTACGGCTGGAGATGATTCGCGCTCCATGGTCGATCCAGCTGCCGCCCGTCTTCATCTTCCAAATAATAAGCACCCGAGCGGAGCTTTTCGATGATTTTGAAGGGGCCTGCCCAGGGAGCTTCCAATTTGCTGACGTCGCCGACCGGCTTTACCTTCTTCCAGACAAGGTCGTTGACCTGGAATGATCTAGGGATTACGCGCCGGTTGTAGTTTTGCTTCATCCGTTGTCGGTACGCCATCAGCCGGACAGACGCCTTGGCTCGCTCTTCTTCGACCAAATCCAGCTCCATGTTCCTCCGGTCGGCGTTATCATCATCATAATTCTGGATCCGGGCGGACTCGACGCCGACTTCGACAGGAATAACCGATTCATCGCCATACACCAGATGGAAAGGCGTGACACCCATTCCTTCCTTTGGGGTGGTTCGGATGGCCCATAGGACGCCCGACACTTCATCTACCCAGCTTCCTCCCAAATGGTCGAGCCGAGCGCGCAGAATACGAAGAATTTCCCGATTGGCTACTTTGGCTTGACCATTGCTTTGGGGGTATGCCACGGACGTGAAGTGGTGCTCAATGCCATAGCTTTTGCACCAATCTTCGAGCAACTTTCCTGTGAATTGCCGCCTGTTGTCTGAAACAAGTCGACGAGGGATGCCGAACCGACAGATGATGTGTTGCCAGATGAACTTCTTGACCATCTGCTTGGTGATCTTGGCTAGCGGCTAGGCTTCCACCCACTTGGAAAAATAATCAACCGCCACCAGTAAAAATTTCCGTTGTCCGGTCGCCATAGGAAACGGACCTACAATATCCATTCCCCATTGGTCGAACGGACAGGACACAGTAGCTGCCTTCATTTCTTCCGCCGGTCGGTGAGAGAAATTATGATACCTTTGGCAAGATAGGCACGTCGCCACGGTCCGAGCGGCGTCTGCTTGTAGGGTTGGCCAGAAGTACCCGGCCAATAGGACCTTTTTGGCCAACGATCGTCCGCCCGGATGCCCTCCGCACGATCCTTGATGCACCTCTTGGAGGATGTACGCCGCGTCTTCCGAGCTTACGCATTTCAACAGTGGGCGGGAGAAGGCCTTCTTGTAGAGCTGGTCTCCAATAAGCGTGAACCGACCGGCTCTCCTTCTTAATTGCTGGGCTGCTTCCCGATCGGACGGTGTAGCACCCGAGCGGAGAAACTCCATGATGGGTGTTCGCCAGTCGCTCGGGAAAGAGAGGCCCTCCATCTGGTCGACGTGCGCCACCAAAGATACTTGTTCAACCGGCTGCTGGATGGCGACCGACGTTATTGAGCTTGCGAGTTTGGCTAACTCATCGGCCGCTTGGTTCTCCGCTCGGGGTATCTTCTGGATAATAACCTCTCTGAAGTCGGCCTTGAGTTTCTCGAAGGCTTGAGCGTAAAGCTTGAGCCGAGCGTTGTTGATTTCAAAAGAGCTTGAGAGTTGTTGAGCGGCCAATTGGGAGTCTGAATGTAGCGTCACCCGTCCTGCCCCTACATGCCGGGCGGCCTGTAAGCCGGCTATAAGAGCCTCATACTCCGCTTCATTATTTGTAGCTCGATAATCTAGCCGGACGGACAAATGCATCTTTTCTTCTTGAGGAGAGAGTAATAATACGCCAATCCCGCTTCCGAGCCGAGTGGATGATCCGTCCACGAATATTTTCCACATGACTTCGGGTTCTGGCCTTTGTACTTCGGTGACGAAATCTGCCAAGGACTGCGCCTTTATCGCTGAACGGGGCTGGTATTGAATATCAAACTCGCTCAACTCCGTTGTCCATTTGATGAGCCACCCGGACGCTTCTGGATTCAACAGCACTCTTCCCAGTGGGTTGTTCGTCCGGACGATGATAGTATGAGCCAAGAAATAGGGACGGAGGCGCCGAGCGGCGAGGACAAAAGTGAAAGCCAGTTTCTCGAGCCCAGTGTAGAGAGATTTAGCATCGTTTAAAATATGGCTCAGAAAATATATAGGCTCTTCTTCGCTCGCCCTTACTAGTGCCGAGTCGACGGCTTGCTCGGTTGAGGATAAGTAGATACAAAGTGGCTCACCCGTAGCTGGCTTGGCTAGTACCGGAAGTGAATTCAAATATGTCTTCAGATCTTCGAACGCCCGATCGCATTCTTTGTCCCAGTGAAACTTGGTGGCTTTGCGCAAGATCTTGAAAAAAGGCAGGCTCCGATCGGCAGTCTTGGAGATGAATCTGGACAGGGCAGTTATCCGACCGGTCAAGCGCTGCACTTCCCTCAGATTTCTTGGAGGCGGCATATCTTGTAAGGCTTTCACTTTGCTCAGATTTGCTTTGCTGCCCCGCTCGGTCACTGTGTAACCCAAGAAACGCCCTCCTTTTGCTCCGAACAAGCACTTCTAAGGGTTTAACTTAACGCCATATTTCCGCAGCGTTCGGAATGTTTCCTCCATATCTTTAAACAGGTCGGCCGCTCGGACGGATTTGATAAGAATGTCATCCACATATACTTCGAGGTTTCGCCCGATCTGCTCCTTGAACACTTTGTTCATCAAGCGCTGATAAGTGGCTCCCACATTCTTCAGTCCGAACGACATCACATTATAGCAATAGGTGTTGTCGGCTGTGACGAAGCTAACTTTTTCTTGATCTTCCCGGGCGAGCGGCACTTGATGATATCCCTGATAAGCGTCGAGCATGCATATCAACTCGCAGCCGGCCGTAGAGTCCACCAGTTGATCGATCCGGGCAGGGGATAAAAATCCTTTGGGCACGCCTTGTTAAGGTCCCGGAAATCGATGCATACTCTCCACTTGTTGCCAAGCTTGGAGACTAGCACCACGTTCGCCAGCCAGCTCGGGAACTGGACCTCGCGTATGTGGACGGCCTCCAAGAGTTTCTCGACCTCCGGCCGGATGATTGCATTCTGTTCGGCGCTGAAGTCCCTCTTTCTCTGCTTCACCGGCCGAGCGTCCGGTCGGACGTGGAGCTCATGCTGCGCTATACTCGGTGAAATTTCGGGCAGCTCATGCGTCGACCAGACGAAGACATCACGGTTTCTCTGGAGGCATTTGATCACCTCCTCTTTCTGGTTGCCCTCCAGATCGTATGCAATGATTGTCGTGGCTTCCAATCGGGTCGGGTGAATCTGCACTTCCTCTTTTTCTTCATAAACCAAAGAGGGAGGCTTTTCAGTTATAGCGTTCACCTCGATCCTGGGCGTCTTCCGAGCGGCATTGGCTTCTGCTCGAACCATCTCGACGTAACATCACCGAGCTGCTAGTTGATCTCCTCGTACTTCTCCCACTTTGTCCTCGACGGGGAACTTGATCTTCTGGTGGAAGGTGGAGACGGCCGCTCGGAATTCACTGAGAGCTGGTCGCCCCAATATGACATTGTATGCCGACGGAGAGTCTACCACCACAAAGTTTGCTGTTCGCGTCCTCCTGAGCGGCTCTTCTCCCAGCGAGATAGCCAGCCGGATTTGTCCGACCGGCTAAACTTCGTTGCCCGTAAACCTGTAGAGGGGGGTCGTCATGGGCAGCAGCTCGGCCCGATCAATTTGTAGTTGATCGAATGCCTTTTTGAATATGATATTGACCGAGCTTCCTGTGTCAATAAAAACGTGGTGAATAGTATAATTGGCTATTACCGCTTTGATGAGAAGAGCATCGTCGTGAGGAACTTCAACCCCTTCCAAGTCCCTGGGCCCGAAACTAATTTCGGGTCCACTCACCCGTTCCTGGTTGCAGCCGACCACATGGATCTGGAGCTGTCGAACGCTCGCCTTCCTTGCCCGATTAGAATCTCCTCCGGTCGGACCACCAGCTATGATGTTGATTTCGCCTCGGGAAGAGTTGTTTCTATTCTCTTCTTCCCGAGCGGACGGTCTAAGTCGCTCCCCAGACCTCCGAGGATTGTCTTCACATCTTAGAGTATGCTGCCACTCGGGAGTTTGTCTTTGTCGGCGATCAGGTATAGTCCGACCGGCTCCGTGAATTCTCTGTCGCCTATCGGACGATGGCGATCGGCGGCCGCCACTCCGGGGAACGGGATGGGCGATCAAGGGAAGACTCCGACAATCTCTGGTGTTATGTGTGTCCGTCCGGTGGAAGGAGCAGAACATTGGGGTTCATTTCTTTTTTGGCTTGGGTCGCACAACAGCTACCTCTTGCACGTGGGACCTAGCATGGGAGGAGCGGATTGCTTCGGCCCTCGGTCCTCTGGGTGGCTGATGAGCAGCGTGCGGGTTCCGCTCGGCAGGAGGAGCCCGCTCGGTTGGAGTTTCTTTTTTCCGGGCCGCTTGGGCTTCCTCTACGTTGATGTATTAGTTGGCCCGGTGTAGCATGTGGTCGTAGTCTCGGGGCGGCTTCCGAATGAGTGATCGGAAGAAATCCCCATCCACGAGGCCTTGTGTGAAGGCATTCATCATGGTCTCCGAGGTGGCCGTTGGAATATCCATGGCCACTTTGTTGAACCGATGGATGTAAGCTCGGAGCGATTCGCGGGCTTCCTGTTTGATGGCAAACAGACTAACACTGGTTTTTTGATAGCGTCGACTACTTGCGAAGTGGTGGAGGAAGGCCGTTCGGAAATCTTTGAAACTTGAGATAGATCCGTCCGGCAATCTCCCAAACCACCATTGGGCCGATCCCGAGAGGGTGGTAAGAAAAACTCGACACTTCACTCCATCTGTGTACTGATGAAGAGTAGCTGTGTTGTCGAACTTACCCAAATGATCATCCGGATCGGTGGTTCCGTTGTATTCACCGATCGTCGGAGGCACATAGTGCTTTGGCAGAGGGTCTCGTAGAATAGCCTCTGAGAATTGACGGTTGATCCGTTTGGGCGAGGCGTCCGCTTGGGGGCTTTCCCTTTTTTGCTATCTCGTCTGGGCACTTCATCTGAAGAGGATCCTCGATCGCGATTTGTGGCTACGGCTTCAGGAGGAGTGCGGAATAGGGCCCGATGGAATGCAACTGTGGCTTGCGGTGCTTCCGCTCGGCCGCCTGATGCTGATGTCGCTTGCTGCTCCGCCCTCTCGGCTTGTAACTTTTGTCTTTGTTCCATAAGCTTGTTGGCTCTTGTGTCGATCAAAGCATCGAGCTCCTCTGTGGAGAGCATCACCGAGTGCTGTCGTCCAGCTTC
Source organism: Zingiber officinale (assembly GCF_018446385.1). Taxonomy (NCBI): domain Eukaryota; kingdom Viridiplantae; phylum Streptophyta; class Magnoliopsida; order Zingiberales; family Zingiberaceae; genus Zingiber; species Zingiber officinale. The sequence continues at coordinate 104,091,252 of NC_055988.1, forward strand.
GTCCATTGCTTCCGATCGGATGCAGGAGCGTTCCCACAGACAGCGCCAAATTGATCCTGTCCGAAAGCTGAATCAACGAACGCTGGGCACGTGGCGCTCTCCAAGCGGCTGACATAGATCTCTCGACTATCCGCCCGGACCTCCGGTGAACCTGCACAGAAGTCGGGCCGGGAAGGGGTTCCCGGCGATGACCCTCCGACGCTCAAGTCAGGCAAAGCTCAACAACAAGAAAGTGGCTCCAGGAATCGTAGAACGCATACCTCCGGCGAAGAGTGAGGGCCTTTATATAGGGCTGTGGAGAAGCGAGTGCACATACACCGAGGTGTACACGTGTCCTTCCCCATACCGTAGTGTGGGCTTGTCAGAGAGCTTACCTGACTCCATACTGCTACAGTTTGGGCACGTCTCTGATGGGACAGCGGATCCTTCTGTCGTACGATTCTGAGTATGGCCTTATGTCTTCGGCCGAGCTCGCCATCCGCTCGGCCTTACCATCCTGTTCAACGAGCGTCGGGGCCCAACTACCTGCCAGGGCGCCTTTTGCCATCAGTTAGACACTGGTCGGCCGGCCGGGCGGTCGACCCACCCTTCTCCGGTCGGCCGCCTGCCCTTTGACTTCCACGTGGCGTTGACTCCCAGAACGGGGGTCCCCTGTTCTTACCGCCGGATCAAATGTAAAATTCTATTTTTGTCGCGGATCGTATTCTTATGAGGCATGGTGCTGTTTAAGGACCAGAGACGCAGCGGAAAAGGAAGCAAGATGGATGTGGTGACTAGACCTGATTGCGGTGGCTAAAGATGGCAGCAGTTGGGGTTGGCAGCACACGGAGGACAGTAATGGAAAAGGCCATAATAGTTGGAAAATTATTTTTCTATATTTATTGCTTTATTTGCTGTGATGTGTGTGTGCATGATAAAATCCTCATCTTAAAAAACTAAGTGGGAGAGGGATTAGTAAAAAAAATTCCACGGTCTCCATTACTGGTTTGTAAGTGATGCAACAAACTTGCGTGTTGGTTCTGAGTGCCTCCCTCTACAACGGATGAGTTTGTTTGCAAATCACTAAATCAAACTTCCTAAATGGATGATTATAGGAAATTATTTAGGAGCGTGTGATCTTCTCCAACTGAAGGGACACAATCTTATTTAATGGACTAAGTATCAAGTAATGGTACACACTTAAGCACATTTAATAGTATTCTCCCCAACGGAGTCACTGCTATTATTTGTGTGACCAAAGGAATACCAACTATTAATTTTATTTGTCATAAAGTTAGGATGACAAGAATAAAATTAATGGGTAAAACCTCCTCTTACAAATGTTTGATTTTGTATACATCCACACTAACATGACATGCAAAATTCATAATGTTTTGAGGTGTTGGTAAATTTAAATAATATTGTTTGAGAAAACAATATTATTCTAAATTTAGAGTCTTGACCAAAAGTTTTTTTGTGATTCTTAGGATGACTTTCAACCCGCTGTCTATTATACTGAAAGAGAACAAACTTACTGGTCCCAACTACATAGATTGGAAAAGAAACCTAGACATTATCCTAACTGATGAAGGCTATAAGTTTGTACTGTTAGAGGTCTACCCTAATGTGCCTAACGGAGATTCTAGTGAAGAGGAGATTGAGCATCATAGGAAATGGGTCAAGGTAGATGAGATGGCGCGATGTTACATTTTGGCTTCAATGTCAAATGTACTGCAACATCAGTATCAGGACTTGCCAACTGACTATGACATGATGAACAATCTCAAGGAACTCTTCGGATACCAGAATCGGACTACTAGGTAAGAGGCAATGAGAAAATTAATGACAGCCACCATGTCAGAGGGGACACCCGTAAGAGATCATATCCTAAAGATGATGGCTTATTTGAACGAAATACAAATCCTTGGAGCTGAAATCGATGGGGAAACCCAGATCGATATTATTCTCCAAACGCTACCCAGAAGTTTTGAGCAGTTCCACATAAACTATAACATGAACAAAAGGGCTTATACGTTGGCGGAACTTCTAACAGAACTTCAGACAGCAGAAGGTATATTTCGTCATAGTTCTCAGAATCACTTTGCTGAAAATGTTTCTACTTCTAAGTTGAAAGGCAAGAAGAAGAAGAAACAGGTTGGCTCAGCAAAGAAGGTGAATAGATCTCTAGGTACTGGACTAAAAGCTGAAGTGAAGAAGCCAAAGGGCAAGTGCTTCATTTGCAAGCAGTCGGGACATTGGAAGGCGGACTGTCCTCGTAGGAGAGAGAACAATAAAGGTATATCTTATTCTCTAGTAGTTGAAACATATTTAGCGGTGTTATCTACCAGCACCTGGTGTGTAGATATAGGAGCCACTGATCATGTCTGCAATACATTGCAGGGGTCCCAGGAAGCCCGACGACTATATGAGGGAGAGATAACCATCTACATGGGCAATGCTATGAAAGTGGCTGTTGTTGCAGTGGGAGACGTCTACTTATCATTCGATAAGAATAGAACTTTGGTTTTGAAAAATTGTCTTTATATATCAACTTTTAGAAAGAATTTAATTTCAGTTTCTAAACTGTTTGTGATGGATATACTATTTCTTTTGATGACAAAGTGGTTGTCAAGAAAAATAGGGTAATTATCTGTTCTGGTACATTAGTTGACAATTTGTATACTCTAAATCTAATAACTCCCATAAAGCAACAAATGGAAATTAATAGCACATCTTCTAATTCTAATAAGAGGAAGGAACCTTCGGAAATGAATCAAACATATCTTTGGCATCTAAGGCTTGGTCATATTAAGTTGAGTAGGATTCAAAGGCTAATAGCCGATGGACTCTTGGGTTCATTAGTGTTGGAAAACTTTTCAACTTGTGAATCTTGCTTAGAAGGTAAAATGACCAAGAGACCTTTTAAGGCCAAGGGGTATAGAGCCAAAGATGCGTTAGAACTGGTTCATTCTGATTTGTGTGTTCCTATGTCTATCCAAACAAGAGGTGGTTTCGAATATTTTGTCTCTTTTATAGATGACTATTCGAGATATAGGTACATTTACTTGATGCACCGCAAGTCTGAATGCTTTGATAAGTTCAAAGAGTACAAGGCTGATGTGGAGAAATGTCATGATAAAAGTATCAAGACACTACGGTCTGATCATGGTGGCGAATACCTCTTTGGAGAGTTTAGGAATTACTTATCAGAGGCCGGGATTCAATCCCAATTGTCTGCACCTGGTACACCCCAACAAAATGGTGTGGCAGAAAGAAGAAATAGAACTCTTATGGAAATGGTTAGATCAATGATGAGTTATTCAGAATTACCAGATTCATTTTGGGGATATGCTATGGAAATAGCAATGTACATTCTGAATATGGTAACTTCTAAATCAGTACCCTCTACTCCCATGGAATTGTGGAATGGGCGTAAGCCTAGTCTGAGTCATATTCGAATATAGGGTAGTCCAGCACATGTGCTAAAGGGAGATACTAACAAGTTGGAATTACATACAGAAGTTTGTCTGTTTGCAGGATATTCTAAGAGAACGAAAGGTGGTTTGTTTTATAATTCTAAAAATCAGAAGATCATTGTTAGCATCAATGCTCGATTTTTAAAGGAAGATTATGTAATGAACCATAAGCCCATGAGTGAAATTGTTCTAGAAGAAATGTGAGAGGACACGCCTACTTTAGTACCAACAGTGCAAGATGAAATATCACAAGAAACTGCAACACATATCACAAATGATACACAACAACAGACAGTGCCTCGTCGTAGTGGGAGGGTTGTTAGGCAACCTGAAAGATTCATGTTTTTGGGAGAGTCATTGGACTTGATCCCAGGTAAACATGAACCTAGTCCCTGAGCATATGACGAAGCACTCCAAGATATAGATGCAGCATCTTGGCAAAGAGCAATGAATTCAAAAATAGAATGTATGTATTCTAACAAAGTCTGGGAGCTAGTAGAACCATCAAATAGTGTAAAAGCTGCTGGATGTAAATGGATCTACAAAAGGAAAAGAGGGACAGACGGGAAGGTGGAAACCTTCAAAGCAAGGCTTGTTGCGAAGGGATATACTCAGAAAGAGGGAATCGATTATGAGGAAACCTTTTCACCAGTAGTTATGCTTAAGTCTATCCGGATACTCCTATCTATTGCTGCTCATATGGATTATGAGGTTTGGAAAATGGATGTCAAAACAGCTTTCCTTAATGGAAGTCTTGAAGAAAACATCCATATGAAGCAACCGGAAGGTTTTATTGCAAAGGGCAAAGAGCATCTAGTATGTAAACTCAATCGATCTATTTATGAACTGAAGTAAGTTTCAAGGTCTTGGAACATCCAGTTTAATAAGGTAATCCAGTCATATGGATTTATTTAGTGTCCGGATGATTCTTGTGTATACAAGAAGTGTGATGGAAATGTGGTGGTATTTCTTGTACTATACATAGATGACATTTTGTTATTTAGAAACAATATCAAAGTGTTGTCGGAAGTAAGGGTATGGTTGCCCAAGCAAATCGATATGAAGGACTTGGGAGAATGTGCACATATTCTCGGGATCAAAACAATAAGGGATCGCAAGAAAAGAATGTTGTGCTTATATCAAGCTTCATATATTGATACAATCCTAGCTCGTTTTAGCATACAAGACTCCAAGAAAGGTTTTCTACCCTTTAGGCATGGAGTATCTTTATCTAAAGATGTCTCCGAAGACATCAAAAGAGATAGAAGAGATGAAGGCAGTTCTTTATGCTTCAGCTGTAGGAAGCGTAATGTATGCTATGTTTTATCGCCGGCCACTATTTGAGCTCCAAGCCATTGCTTGGCCGACCCCCTTGCTCCAAGCAAGGTTGTGTCTGGCCCATTACTTGGATAAGAAGTGGACTTAATGGATACAAAGTTTTATAGAGGCTACAACAGGGACCGAGAGGAGAAATTGGTTTTGGTCTCCCGATGAGCTTAAGCTTCCCGTGTTCGCCCCAAACACCCAACTCAAGTTCATCAATAATAACTCATACCACTAAAGGGTTATTATTGAACTACCGCATCAATCCCAAATTACATTACGGTCTCCTTCTTATTATGAGTGCATTAATCTCACTGTGTTTAAGATATAGAATGCCCACTAATTAAATGAGTTACTAACAACTCACTTAATCAATATCTATCTCCAAGAGTAGTACCACTCAACTTCATTGTCATGTCAGATTAGGTCCACTTGCAGGGTTTACATGACAATTTTTATGAGCTCCTCAAGAGGACATCACCAACCTAGATTACTAGGACACAATTTATTTTATAATCAACAACACACTATATAAATAATATCATTTCCCAATTTATCGAGTCTATTGATTTAACGAGCTAAATCGCACCCTTTGATAAATCAAAGAAATAAATATTAAATATACGTGCTTGTTATTATATCATGATTAAGAGCATGCACTTCTATAATAACAGAGGTTTTGTTCTTTTATATAGTCAGTATAAAAAGAAACTACCTCAGATGGTCCTGCTCAATACACTCATAGTGTACTAGTGTAATTTTATAGTCTAGATAAACTAATATCAAATTACACTACAACCACTCCAATGGTTTGTCCATTCCATCTTAGTTATGATCTACAATTTATAATGTATAAGGATCTGATAACAAAATCTTCTGTATGTCTCCTCACACCATGTTATCTACAATATAAATTAAATGGACAACTACACTTAGCATAAATGTAGACATTTGACCAATGTGATTCTTATTTCTAGATAAATGTTTATACAAAAGCTAGGTTTTTAGTATACATTCCAACAATCTCCCACTTATACTAAAAGACTATTCTGCCTTATGGCCTGCCATACATGTAATTCCCAACCCCTCAACATGCCCGTCAAAAGCTCTTGCCTTAAGGGCCTTAGTGAAAGGATCTTCCAGGTTATCATCTGATGTAATCTAGGCGACAACAACTTCTCCTCATTTATACGATGTCTTGTATTAGGTGGTACTTGCGTTCTATATGTTTATTTGCCTTATGGGCTCGTGGTTCCTTCGAGTTTGCTACTGCACCAAATAATTTTGGGCAAATCAAGAATCACATCTAAGTCCATCATGAAATTACTGAACCATTCCGCTTCTATGGCTGCCTCTGAGGCTGCCACCTACTCTTCTTCCATGGTGGAGTCTGAAAAAGCATCTATGCTTAACACCCCTCCATAGTTATGGCTCCACTTCCTAAAGTAAATACAAACCCCAAGGTTGACTTACTATTGCCCCTATCTGATTGGAAGTCAGAATCTGTGTAACCCACAACGAGCAAATCATTTGCTTGGTAAACCAGCATATAATCTCTAGTCCTTCTCATGTATTTAATATATGCTTTACGACAGTCCAATGCCCTTGTTTTGGATTACTTTAATATCTTCTAGTCATATCCATGGCAAAAACAGATATCCGGTCTCGTGCATAACGTAGCATACATTAGGCTTCCTACAGTTGAAGCATAAGAAACTGCCTTCATTTATTCTATCTCTTTTGATGTCTTCGGAGACAACTCTTTAGATAAAGATACTCCATACCTAAAAGGTAGAAAACCTTTCTTGGAGTCTTGCATGATAAAACGAGCTAGGATCGTATCGATATATGAAGTTTGGGATGAGCACAACATTCTTTTCTTGCGATCCCTTATTACTTTGATCCCGAGAATATGTGCACATTCTCCCAAGTCCTTTATATCGAATTGCTTGGACAAACATACCCTTACTTTCGACAACAGTTTGATATTGTTTCCAACTCTCAAAAATGTCATCTACATATAGTACAAGAAATACCACCACGTTTCCATCACACTTCTTGTATACACAAGACTCATCCAGATACTGAATAAATCCATAAAACTGGATTACAACCGGATGTTTCCATAAAACATTTGTAAGAAGAGATTTTATCCATTAATTTTATTATCTTGTCAACCTGTCTTTATGACAAATAAAATTAATAGTTGGTCTGTCTTCGATCAAATATTTGGTCAAAACTTTAGAATTTAAAATAATATTGATTCCTCAAAAAAATATCATTTAAATTCACCAACACCTCAAACACTGTGAATTTGTATGCCACATTAGTGTGGACGTATACAAATTCAAACATTTGAAAAGGGGGTTTTACCTAACTTTATGACAAATTATAGTTGGTTTTCCTTTGGTCACGCAAAAATAGCAGTGACTCCGTTGGGGAGGATACTATTAAATGTGTCTAAGTGTATACCATTACTTGATACTTAGTCCATTAAATAGGATTGTGCCCCTTCATTTGGAGAAGATCACACGCTCCTAAATAATTTCCTATAATCATCCATAAAAGGAAGTTTGATCTAGTGACCCGCAAACAAACTCATCCAATCTGGAGGAAGACACTCAGAGCCAACACGTAAGTTTATTTGCATCACTTTCAAACCAGTAATGGAGACCGTGGAATTTATTTATAAATCCCTCTCCCACTTAGTTATTTAAGATGAGGATTTTAACATGCACGCACACACATCACAGCAAATAAAAGAAATAAATATGGAGAAATAATTTTCCAACTATTATGACCTCTTCCATCACTGTCCTCCGTGTGCTGCCAACGCTAGCTGCTGCCATCTTTAGCCACCGCAATCGGGTCTAGTCGTTGCATCTATCTTGCTTCTTATTTCGTTGCGCCTCTGGTCCTCAAATAGTACCATGCCTCGTAAGAATATGATCCACGACAAAAATAGAATTTTACATTTATCGATCCTATATTCCACAAGGGAAGTACATGTAATCTTGATTGCAACAAAAATGTAAAATCCTAAAACTAATACAGCTCCTGTTGTATGTAATACATACAATCATGCACACACATAAAATGCCCTCAACATGTCCGAGGGTCTAATCACACACAATCACATTAGGGCCATAATAGTTAGATCTAGGATGTCTGCAACCACAGAGTTAATCTATTTGCACATCCTACTATTATCCTGCCTAAAATATGTATGACATGTACATAATTAAACTGAAAAACCAAACACATAGAGGCAATATCCTAGCTCTGATACCAATTGTTGGTTGCTACTTGGAATATCGTACTGGTTCCCCTGTACAAAATTTTTGTACAAGTCCTAAACCTTTCCTAACAACCTATTGTGTTCTTTAGAAATTAAATTTGGAATCACAAACAGAACTTAACATTATTGATTCCAAATTCAACTTATCTGTTCTTAGAGGTTTAGACTTGGATCACAAACGATGCTTAACATTATTAATCCAAATCCACCCATGTCACAAAGTTGATTAAATATTTATTTCGAAGATCGGCTTCCAGGTTAAATATGGCGAGTCACTAGGCCTTCTTGGGTATGGGATCATCCACCACTTCCTAGACAAAGCCTTTCAATGAAATTCAATATTTAATCTCCTTACAGTAACCCTAGGTTTAACCACAAAGAACAATCGAATCACAAGATCGAAAAACAAAAGAAACACAAAATCGAAGCATAAATTCAATTGCCTAGAATCGTTAGCCTCTTGTGTTTGGTAATTCAAAATAGGGGAAAATATCTAGGAAAGAATTAACATAATTCCTTTTAGAAAAAATTCTTAGGAAAGAATTAATATAATTTTTTTTAGAAAATTTCTAAGAAAGAATCAACGTAATTCTTTTTAGAAAAATCTCTAATTCTGTTGAGAAAAAATCTCCCTTTTTTTCCTTTTTCTTTTCTTTTCTTTTGGTTTGGCCGACCACTTGCTTGGGCACTAAGCAAGGCTTGGCCGACCCCTTGCTTGGGCACCAAGCAAGGATGTGGCCGGCCCCTTTCTTGGGTAGGAAGCAAAATCAAAATGAGTGAATGCGAGGCTTTATAGAGGCTACAACAGGAACCGAGAGGAGAAATTGGTTTTAGCCTCCTGATGAACTTGAGCTTCCTGTGTTCGACCTGAACACCAACTCAAGTTCATCAATAATAACTCATACAACAAAAGAGTTATTATTGAACTACCGCACCAACCCCATATTACAATATGGGCTCCTACTTATCATGAGTGTGTTAGTCTCCCTGTGTTTAAGATATTGTATGCCCGTTAATTAAATGAGTTACTAACAACTCACCTAATTAACATCTAGCTCCAAAAGTAGTACCACTCAACCTTATTATCATGTCGGACTAAGTCCACCTACATGATTTACATGATAATCCTTATGAGTTCCTCAAGGAGATATTATCAACCTAGATTACTAGAACACGATTTCCTTTAATAATCAATAACACACTATATAAATAATATTATTTCCCAACTTATCAGACCTATTTATTTAACTGAATAAATCTCACCCTTTGATAAATTAAATAAATAAATACTAAGTAAATGTGTTTGTTATTATATTGGGATTAAGAGTACGCACATCCAAAATAACAGAGATTTTGTTCTTTTATGCAGTCAGTATAAAAAGAACAACCTCAAATGGTCCTGCTCAATACACACATAGTGTACTGTATAATTATATAGTCAAGACAAACTAATTCTAAATTACACTACAACCGTTCCAATGGTTTATCCCTATCCATCTCGGTCATGAGCTACTATTTATAATTTATAAGGAACTGATAACATGATCTTCTGTGTGGCACCACATACCATGTTATCTACAATATAAATTAAATGGACAACTGCATTAACATGCAACATTTGACCAGAGTGATTCTCATTTCAAAATATAAATGTTCATACAAAAAGCTAGACTTTTAGTATACATCCTAACAATCTCCCACTTATACTAAAAGACTATGCTGTCATATATGCTGTCATATATCTGATTCTCATCCCTTCAACATGCCCATCAAAAGCTCTCGCCGGAAGGGCCTTAGTGAAAGGATCTGCCAGGTTATCTGCTGATGTAATCTTGGCGGTAATAACTTCTCCTCGCTTTACGATATCTTGTATCAGGTGGTACTTGCACTCAATGTGTTTACTTGCCTTATGGGCTCGTGGTTCCTTCGAGTTTGCTACTGCACCACTATTATCACAATAAATTGTGATAATTTTGGGCAAACCAGGAATCACATCGAAGTCCATCAAGAAGTTTCTGAGTCATAATACTTCGTTGGCTACCTCAGAGGTGTTGGTGCGGGAAGCATCCGACGATCGAACCTAGTTTTGATAATGGTAAAGGGATTCAAAGTTAAGATTCCTTGTTATCTAATATGCTTAAATGAGGTTTTAGGAAAGTCCTAACTGCGGTTAGGTAGGTGAAAAAACTTAAGGGGCGGTAACCTTAGGTCCTAGGGGGTGGTAACCCTAGGTGAAGGAAAATCCTAAGGGGCGGTAACCTTAGGTCCTAGGGGGTAGTAACCCTAGGTAGAGGAAAACCCTAGGGTGCGGTAATCCTAGGTCTTAGGGGGTGGTAACCCTAGGTGGAGAAAACCCCTAGGGGGTGGTAACCCTAGGTCCTAGGGGGTGGTAACTCTAGGAAGAAAGTCCAGTCTGTTTGGAGGACCGGACTGGCACTAGGTAATCTCTCCTGAGGGGAGTAGGTGAGGACGCGTTCCCCGTAGAGGGAACAGTAGGCGTCGGGTCGACCTAGGGTTTCCAGTTGGAAATTCGAAGTCAGACCCGAATAGTCCGATGACTGTCAACCACTTAATTTATCATGTTATATCTATTCTAACTTTGTCTTGTAAGGTACGGTGCTATTTTGGGACTAACATATCTTGCAGGTACAAAAGGAACAAGTTATGCCTCGAATGAACAGTGTCTGAGGCGCCTCCATGGAGCTTGGAGGCGCCTCGGGTGCAAGCCGAAGCCAGCTGTGCAAAGGAGCTGCAGGCGCCTTCATGGGGATTGAAGGTGCCTTGGACCACGGCTAGGAGGCGCCTTGGAGTGGCTTGAAGGCGCCTTCAAGTGGATGAGGTGCGACCGGATCAATGTTGATCTACGTGGCTGACTCGGCGGGTTGAAGGTGCCTCGGATGGGCTTTAAGGCGCCTTCAACAGTGAATAAAAGGAGGTCTCGAGCAGCAATCTAGTACATCTTCGAAAAAGCAATCCTTCTGCATCCAGCTACTAACGAGTCCATCCCGAAGTGCTGCAACAACATTCCGACGACCTGGAGCTCTGAATCTGCTATTTTTCAGTGTCGTTGGTATATTTAATTTCTGTTTATTGTACTTAAATTGTAACATCTTTTTGATATTATAAGTGTTGCCCACCGTAAATGCTCAACGAGCGTGGGCCTTGGAGTAGGAGCCGCCACAAGCTCCGAACCAAGTAAACAACCTGTGTTTGCGTGTGTGTTTGCTTTTATTTTTTCGCTGCGTATTCTGACTTTGTTTTTAAATCGTACGAAATAGCCACGAGCGCTATTCACCCTCCCTCTAGCGCTTCTAAATCCAACAATTGGTATCAGAGCGGGGTTGCTTTGATTTGGTGCAACCACCAATCAAGCATCTTTCGTGGTATTTTCTGGTTTTAGGAGTCGATCGAAATCGGTATTCTTGCCGTTTTCCAATCTGTTTCTTTCGTAATTGGATTTCTTGCTCGAGGTTGGTGCAACACCACCCGAGTTCGTTTTTCATTTTATATACTTCCCGCACTACTAATCCAGGATCAAGTCCTAGAATTTTCTTGTTGTTTATCTTCTACATACTAGATCTAAAATGGCCCTTCAAGAAGGCTACAGTACAACTCATCCCCAGCTATTCACCGGAGACGACTACGGGTACTGGAAGGGTCGGATGGAGGCGTATCTCCAGACTCATTTTGAAGTCTGGATGATCGTCAAAACCGGGCTCCAACTACCTACTGATGGCGTCGACAAGCCACTACCATACGAGGACTCGGACGCGTCACTGATTAAGAAGGTGGAAGCAAATGCCAAGGCGACCTGCACCCTCCAATGTGGCCTATCAAAAGAAGAACTTAACCATCTCAGCCCCTTCACCAGTGCCAAGGAGCTGTGGGAGAAGCTCATCGAACTTCACGAAGGAACGCCCGACACCAAAGTAAGTAAAAGAGACCTAATATTCAATAAATTATTTAATATTAAATTACAGGAAGGTGAGACGGCTGCCCGACTCCACGCTCGGATACAAGATCTGCTCAACGGCCTTCATGCAATTGGACAGAAGGTAGATAACCGGGACATCATCAGGTATTCTCTAAATGCCTTTTCGAGGAATACCTTGTGGGCATCAATGGTAGACGCTTACAAGGTATCCAAGGATCTATCTACCATTAAATTAGATGAACTTTTTGCAGAATTTGAACTTCATGAGCAGATTAATGCACGCCCTGTCGAGAAAGGGTTGGCTTTGGTTGCAGGTACAAGCAGAGCACGTGAATCAAGAACAAAACACAGAACTGAACCAGAGTCAGAAGAAGAACTAGATTCGGACAACGACGACGAGCTCACAACCAAAATAGTCAACCTGGTAAAGAAACTCTACAAAAAGAAGGGCTTCAACAAAAAGGATGTCAGAAAGGTCATCCAGTCCAAAGAAGTCCAACCAAACTCAAAGGTCAAATTCGAGGTGACCTGCTACGGGTGCAATCAGAAGGGGCACATCAAGGCGAACTGCCCGAACCAAACGGATCCAAAGAAACCAAGGAGGAAAAAGGCCCTGAAGGTAACTTGGGACGAGTTATCTTCCTAGGAATCTAACGACAAAGAAGTCGAGCAAGCAAGCTTTCTTGCATTGGTGGCCAGGGACTACACCAACGAATCCGAAAGTGAGGTCGAATCGGAAGCAGAGTCCGAGAGAAGCCACGGATCCGCATCCGTTTCCGAAGGGCCAAACTCCTCTGTAAGTAAATGTCGTTTATACAGTTTAATTAATTACTTAATGCATAAAGTAGCTAAATCCAAAATTCGGATCAAGTCGCTTCTAAAGGAAGTAACTTCCCTTAAAGAAGCGACTAACTCCATAACCTTGCCTGACCTAGTTCAGACTGGAAATTCAACTCAAGTCCAAAAACTTGAGGAAGAAAATTCTAGTCTGAAAACTCAGGTCAAGGATTTGGAGAAGACCTTAGAACGATTTTCTTTGGGGTCCAAGAACCTTGACCTAATTCTTAGGACACAAAGAGTCGTTTACAATAGAACTCGATTAGGTTTCAAAACCAAGAAGAAATATCGATCCTATCTATCCTTAGTCAACAGACCAAATAGTAAACTAGTCCAAGCATGGGTATCCAAGTCCAACTTGGTCAATCAAGTTGGACTTGGTAAGTATTGGGTTCCCAAGGATCAAGTACATTACCTTGATAAACCTTATCGAGGCTATGATCAAGGGGGAGAAAAAAGAAAAATTATCTTAACTAATAAATAATTAAATAAAAAATGAAAAATTATCTTAATCTAAATTATCTTAACAACTAATTAATTAAATAAAATTTATCTTACCAAATTAATAAATAAAAAATTATCTTAACAAATTAATAAATAAAAATTATCTTAACAAATAAAATTAAAAGGAATATAATTAAAACTTTAAAAACAATTTAAAAGAAAAAATGGAGGCTCCAGAATAGCTGGCACCTCCAAAAGGAATCTACCCGACGGGGTAACTAAACACAACCTACCCGGCAGGGTAATTAGAACTAGAATAAAAAGGGCTAAGTTTAACTTGACCGACGGTACTGGTAAGGTATTGGATGATAGTACGTTAGGGAAGCTTAGTCTATGCATGTCTAGGAAGATATGACTTCGACCTGGTGCATTTGGCTAAGTGGAACTGACCGAAGCTACCCTTTATAGATCCTAACTAGTTTGACCAAGGTTTTGTACTATGTTCAGTGGATAGGACTATTTGGAAAACCTCGAAGACATGGTTACTTTAATGATATCCAAGTGACTCACTATAGCCCAGAAGTTTATCCAAAGAATGCCTATTTGTTGAGCCCAAAGCTAAACCTGAATCTAACATAAAGTTAAACCAAACCCTATAATTGAACCTAATTCATCTCACAAAATTATAGGATCCCCAGATTGAAAAACTTAGATCGGGTGAGATGATTAAGATTTAGAATTGAAATTAAATTGAAATTAAATTGAATTAAATTAAATTAAAAATAAATTAATTCAATTCAATTAAATTGAAAATCGGTTAAATTAATATTCTTTTAAATTTAATCAAATTTAATATTTTCCAAATTTAATTAACTTAATATCTTTCAAATTTAAGATTTTTCAAAATTTAATTAACTTAATATTTTTGAAATTAATTAACTTAATATTTTTCAAATCTAATTAACTTAATATTTTTCAAAATTTAATTAACTTAATATTTTTCAAACTTAATTAACTTAATATTTTTTAAATTTAATTAACTTAATATCTTTCAAAATTTAACTAACCTAATATTTTTCAAAATTAATTAACTCTTTCAAAATTAAGTAACCTAAAATTTTTTCAAAATAAATTAACTGAAAGTTCATCTCTCAAAATTAAAGTAAAAAAAAAAGGAAAACTCAAATATACCATCGGAGGCGCCTCTGTAGTAATAGAGGTGCCCTCACACTCGGCGAGAAAATTCCCGTCGAAAAACTCAAGGAGCCTCGAACCAAGTTTAAGACGCCTTAAACACGGTATTGAAGGTGCCCTAAAAGGGCTTGAAGGCGCCTTCAATGCCGAAGTATCCAGCGAATAGAACACTTTCTGTTCGTCATTTTTGCACCAAATCTCTTCGATCCAAGCCGCCCTCACGCGGATTCTCCCCGTCTAAACTCCTTCAATCATCCTACAATGCCTCCTAGGTATATCTTAAACCATCCTATTATCCTTATATGTTACTTTTTATGCACTTTTTCCTAGTTATATGTTGCCAAAAATAGGAAATGTCGCAATGTTGATCCTACTCCGGCAAGAATCTCATCCACGGATCCCAGATTCCCCTCAGAACAACATAGGATTAACTTTGCTAGATACACATTTGAAACCATCAAACCTTGGTATCTAAGAAGGTCATTTTTTGATCAGTTTTGTCACCCATCAGTCCAGATGATAGAGTACTACCAACTAGGTAGACTAGTTTACTGCAGTAATGCAGTAAATCATAATTTATGTGCACAGTTCTATCACAACCTCGAGAGGATTGATGATAATACATATTCTACCATAGTTGGTGGGACAAACATCCAGTTTACCCCCTCACTCATCTGCACTAGTTTAGAGCTTAGGGCATCTACATGTCCCTTTCTATGCTACCCTAGTAGGGATCTGCCATTTGGCAATCCCTACTCCTATATTACATTAGATACTATCTATATGTACTTTTTCGGGGAGGAGAGACCACTTGGCTTGACTGAGTTCAAGTCAATCTCTCTTAGGGTTCAAGACTATGTGATGTATAGAGTCCTGACAGCCTATATCTTGCCAATCTCATCTCGGGACGTCCTGAAGATGCGACCATGGCATTCATTCCTTTTGTATGCCTTGAGTCACCGTTTAGACATAGACATAACATTACATATGTTCCAGAATATTATTTATGCATCTAGTACAGCCACATCCCATGTAGTCCATATGTCCTACTGTCATGTTTTGACCTAAATCTTTTCGACCCTTAGGATAAACATGACCAGAGGGACAGTGATCCCTCTTACCCTATATAACGAGTTTGGGGAGCACAATCTTAGATTAGCCCGTGTTCACATCACCGATGAGGGGATTCTAGCCTGGAGGGGTCGACCACAGCCAGTCGTTGCTCCAATTGATCCAGAGGCCGAGGATGCACCTCCCGACATTGTCTTGGGTGAGGGAGAGGAGTGGCCCGACTTCTTAGCCGAGGAGTTTTTCGGAGATCCATTACCTTCCACCTCCGCTGAGCCTTCCACTTCAGTCGGGCCTTCGACTTCGGCACCACTCTCCATCGAGGACAGACTCGCTCGTCTCGAGGTTCAGTCCATTTAGGCGCGACGGGTTGTTCTAGATAGCCATCGCTCCCTCCGATCCCTCCGATCTGAGATAGCTGCCGGATTTGCCTCTCTCCGGGATGAGATACGTCGGCAGGGACAGCCTACACCCGAGCAGCCCCTTGCACCACCTCCAGTTGACGACCCTCCAGCTGACGACCCTCCAGCTGATGATCCTACTCTTTGACGCTATCATTTCATGCATTGTACCTCCCGAGCAGCCCCTTGCACCACCTCCAGCTGACGACCCTTCAGCTGATGATCCTACTCTTTGACGCTATCATTTCATGCATTGTACCTTGGATTTTTGGGCACAGACACTTTCATTTCCTGGTCTAGTTGTACTTGTGCTTAGTAGAATTCAATTACTCCGCTTATTTCTGCTTACCAATTTTTTATGTTCTTTTTTCTTAATTCTGCACACATAGGAATGTGTTGGGTATAATAGATCTTGACTTTTAAACCAATTTCTTACATCTAATTTTAAAATTTTTTTTTATCTTCAAAATTGTTTCATCTTAAAATTATCTTTCAAAATTCTAGGAAAAATAATATTTTCAAAATCCCAATCTTTTTAGTTTTTCAAAATTTGGGCGTAGCCTAAGATCTTCCCCTTAGACATCATGTTCCCCTAGCTTCAGCCAGAGCATCTCACAAACACACTAGGCATAACTTGTTTGTGTTTAAAAGAAACTTAGAACGACGTGAGATGCATAAGGTACAACCTGGACTCCAGAATGCTTATCTCTGTGCATCATAGTGAGTCTGGGCGTTAAAAACTAACTTTACATTAATCAAGTTAAATGATCTAGCCCTAGTCAACCTAACTTTGCAGCCCTATAAAAATGAACAAGAGGTTACTTCGTTCGGAGCCTATCTCGACTCCTACTCGAGAGGTTACTGATCTAGCCCTATAAAAATGCACAAACACACAAAAGACACGAGAGGTTACTTCGTTCGGAGCCTATCTCGACTCCTACTCGAAGGCCCGCAATCATTGACCGCTTTCGGTGGGTAACAACTATAAGTTCAAAAATACTACAGATTAAGTATAATAAACAGAAGTTAAAATATATCGACAACACTTAAAAATAGCAAATTTGGAATTCCGGGTCATCGAGATGTTGCTACAGCACTTCGGGGTCGTTGAGTTTGCAGCTTGTCGTAAGAGAATCGCTTAGGAGCAGTTGTTATGAGTTTCTGGTCGAGTGCTGCTTATAAAGGGTGTTCAAGGCGCCTTGAAAGCCATCCAAGGCGCCTCCAGGATGGCCAAGTCGCCCGCGTGGATCAAGCCTAAATTGGTCATGACTTATCCCTTCAAGGCACCTTTTGATCTCTCCAAGGCGCCTTCAAAGCCCGGTCCAAGGCGCCTCCGGTCTGGAACAAGGCGCCTCCATTGAGCTGCGCTGGCAGAAGCTGGCTCGCACCCGAGGCGCCTCCAAGTCCCATGGAGGCGCCTCGGACACTGTACATCCGAGCTTAGCTTGTGTTTCTTGGTACCTGCAAAATGTGATAGTCCAGAGTACCTGCAACACAGAGTTAGTGCACAATAATAATAATGAATTAAAGTTTGACAGTCTCCCTACTGGCCGAATCTGACTTCAGATTTTCGACCGGAAACCCTAGGTCGACCCGACGCCTACTATTCCCTCTACGAGGAACGCGTCCTCACCTACTCCACTCAGGAGATTTACCTGTTGCCAGTGCGATCCTCCAGATCGACTGGACTTTTGCTCGGTGCTCGATGCTTCTGGACTTTCTGCTGGACGTCCGCTTCCCGATTGGTCCAGTCTTTCACCTGATCCGCGACACCAGGACTTTCCACCTAGGATTACCCCCCCCAGGACTTTTGCCTGAAGCACTCGACCCACCAAGACTTTCCGCATAGGGTTACCACCCCCTATGACCTAGGGTTACCACCCCCTAGGGTTTTCACTTGCCTAACCACAGCTAGGACTTTTCTTGAAACACTTAAATAGACTTGTTAGATCACAACATAACCTTAACTTTGAATCCTTTGCCATTATCAAAATTTAAGTTCGATCGTCGGATGCTTCCTGCACCAACAATCTCCCCCTTTTTGATTATGGCAACCAAAATTCAAAGTTAAGTGAAACAAATGCATAAATATATTTAAAAGGTTTAAGTGAGCAAGCTTAAATATATAAATTCAAATACAAGCATAACTTAAGCTAACACTTAAACTTTGTGAACCTCCCCCTTAATATAGGGCTTTCTTTTTGAATTAGACTTTCTTTTACTTTTGAATTTCCCTACTCTCCCCCTTTGTCATTTATAAAAAATAAGTCAGTTTAAAACAAGTTTTAACATATTAGGCTTTGAAAGAAGGGAAAAAATGCTTGTGTAACACTTAGCTTATAATTAAATTTTACTGAAAAAACTGTTAGTTAAGGGAGAAAGAGGACTTAATGTTAGGATGTATACTAAAAGCCTAGCTTTTGGTATAAACATTTATCTAGAAATAAGAATCACATTGGTCAAATGTCTACATTTATGATAAATGTAATTGTTCAATTAATTTATATTGTAGATAACATGATGTGTGGTGTCACACACAGAAGATCATGTTATCGGTTCCTTATAAATTATAAACAGTAGCTCACGACCAAGATGGAAAGGAACAAATCATTGGAAGGTCGTAGTGTAATTAGGTATTAGTTTATCTTAACTATATAATTACACTAGTACACTTAGAGTGTATTGAGTAGGATCATTTGAGATCATTTCTTTTATACTGACTTTATAAAGGAACAAAGACCTCAGTTATTATGGAAGTGTGTGCTCTTAATCCTAATATAATAATAAGCACATATATTTGATATTTATTTCTTTAATTTATCAATGGGTGAGATTTAGTTCGATAAATCAATAAGCCCGATAAGTTGGAAAATGATATCACTTATAGTGTGTGTTGTTGATTATAGAAGGAAACTGTGTCCTAGTGATCTAGGTTGAGAATGCCCCCAAGAGGAGCTCATAAGGATTGTCATGTTAAACCCTGCAGGTGGACTTAGTCCGACATGACGATGAAGTTGAGTGGTACTACTCTTGGAGCTAGATATTAATTAAGTGAGTTGTCAGTAACTTACTTAATTAGTGGACATTCGACATCTTAAACACAGGGAGACTAACACACTCATAATAAGAAGGAGCCCAAAATGTAATTTGGGATTGGTGCGGTAGTTCAATAATAGTTCTCTAGTGGAATGAATTATTATTGATAAAATTAAGTTATGTGTTCGGGGCGAACACGGGATGCTTAATTTTATCGGGAGACCAAAACCAATTCCTCCTCTCGGTCCCTATCGTAGCCTCTTAATTATAGAGTACTATACCCACCTATACCCACCTTCTTACCCATCCCATAGGGGCTGACCAAGCTAGGGCCGGCCAAAGTTTGGTTCATGGGTGCTTCAAGGTGGCCGACCCTAGCTTGGGTTCAAGCTTGGTGTGGCCGGCCCAAATTTAAATAAAAGGATTTTTATTTTTAAAATTTTTCTTATGTGGATAACATGATTTAAAAGAGAGTTTAAAAATTTAAATCTTTCCTTTTATAAGATTCTACAAAAGCTTAAGAGAAGAGCTAAATCTTTTTCCTTATTTGTAGATTAAAAGGTTGATTTTAATTTTGGTAAAAACTTTCCTATTAATCATGTTTATTATTTAAAACAAAGTTTAAAATTTTAAAATTCTCTTTTATTAGTTTCTACAAAAGATTAAGAAAAGATTTAATATTTTTCTTATTTGTAGATTAAAAGAGATTTTAATTTTTAGAGATAACTTTCTTTTTATCCACATGTTAAAAGAGAGATTTTAATTTATAAAATTTCCTTTTTATTAACCAATCATGAAGGGAAAAATTATTGGAGAAGTTTTTTTTTATAAATTTTCGGAAGCAAATAAGGAAGTTTTAATTTGTGTTTAAAATTTTATTTGCTTGGAAATTTTATGGTGTGGCCGGCCATTGTAAATTGAAAAGAAAAATTGTTTTTAATTAAATAAATTTTCCTTTTCAATGGCAAAAGAATTAAGGAAATTTTTATTAAATTTTCCTTTTTTGCCAAGACCAAGGATTATAAAAGAAGGGGTAGAGAAGGCTTCATGGTGAACAACTTCTATTATTCTTTCTCTCTTTTTCCTTGGTGTTGTGGTCGGCCATCCTCTCTCCCTCTCTTCCTCTTTGTGGTGGCCGAAACCCTTCTTGGCTTGGAGCTATTGTGGTGGCCGGATACTACTTGGAGAAGAAGAAGAAGAAGGAGAGAAAGCTTGCATCCCTTGGAGCTTGGTTGGTGTCTTTTCTGTTGGGACCGAAAAGTAGCTAGAGGGGGGTGAATAGTTCGTCGTTGGCTCGTTGCTCGGCGTTGCTTGTTTCTTCAAAGATGCGCAGCGGAAAATATAGAAACAAACCACACAATGCTAACAAGGTTGGTTTACTTGGTATCCACCTCACAAGAGGTGACTAGTCCAAGGATCCACACCTACACACACACCCTCCACTAATAAAACTCTCCTTTATGGTAACTACCAAGGGCGGAGAAGCCCTACAAGACTCAATACAAGAAGAAAGGGAAAGGTAATGAAATACAAGCTTACAAGCTTACAATGAGAGCAAAAACCCTAACCCTAGTTTCTTCTTCTTGCTTTGATCCGCCTCTTGACTTGGAAGAACCTCCAAGAGCCTTCAAGAACTGGCGATCTCGAGCTTGAGAAGAGCTGTGGAGAAGCTGGTGAAGATCTGAAATGAATCGGTAAAGAGATTGCCGCAGCCAACACATGCCTGCAGCTCAAATACGACGCAACGGTCGGATCCCGATCGATTCGAAACTTTGGATCGATCCACGGATCGATCCAGAGCGCCTCTGTGCTCTGGAAAAATGCCTAGATCGATCCACGGATCGATCCAGCGCTTATCGCGCGAAGCGGCAGTGTCCCAATCGATCCAGAGGCTTTCTGTGCATTGGGAAAAGCCTGGATCGATCCACTGATCGATCCACTGCTGGATCGATCCACTGATCGATCCAGCTCTTGGTTTTTGCCCAAAACCAAGTCCCAAGCCTCTCAATCCAACATTCGGTCAACCTTGACCTATTGGTATATCATGCCTAGCATCTGATCACTCCCTTGACCTGCCAAGCCTCCCCACCAAGTGTCCGGTCAATCCCTTTGACCCACTTGGACTTTTCTCTTCGTGCCAAGTATCCGGTCAATCCCTTTGACCTACTTGGACTCTCACCAAATGTCTGGTCAACCTTGACCCATCTGGATTTCTCTTGCCTGGCTTCACTCACCAGGACTTTCCCAATTTCCTAGCTTCACTCACTAGGTCTTTTCACCTGGCTTCACTCACCAGGATTTTCCAATTTGCCTGGCTTCACTCACCAGGACTTCCAATTTGCCTAGCTTCACTCACTAGGACTTCTCTTCTGCCTGGCTTCACTCACCAGGACTTTCTTCTGCCTGGCTTCACTCACCAGAACTTTCCAATTTGCCTAGCTTCACTCACTAGGACTTCTCAGTCAAGTATCCGGTCATCCTTGACCTACTTGACTCTTCTTCAATCAACCTTGCATTATCAAACATCAAAACTCAAACCAAGACTCAAGCTTGGTCAACCAGGTCAACCTTGACCTGAGG
The DNA here is from genome assembly GCF_018446385.1 of Zingiber officinale. Lineage (NCBI taxonomy): Eukaryota > Viridiplantae > Streptophyta > Magnoliopsida > Zingiberales > Zingiberaceae > Zingiber > Zingiber officinale. Next base: position 104,112,822 of record NC_055988.1, read on the forward strand.
GATGTTGCACCAACAATCTCCCCCTTTTTGATGTTTGGCAATACCAACACTATCACTTACAATACCACATGTAAGTTAGGCTAATCCCATAGCTTAAACCTTCTTCATGCCACTAGTAATGAATACATAAGTTAAGCCCTTCATTCTCCCCCTAAGAGGGCAAACTCCCTCTAGGTAATAAAAGCCTAACTTACTCCCTTTCATTCTCCCCCTATTGGCACACATCAAACCATGCCCCATTTTTGGGCACACATCAACAAATTCACTTGTTGAAAACTCTCCCCATGAAGAGTTGATCATCATTGTTCACAACTTCACTCGTTGTGATCAACACGATAATGAAGGTCCCATACCCTTCATTATCCTTAACCCTACATTCTCCCCCAATGTAGGCGAATGCCCACCCTTGAGCATTATCCACTTGAATCCACTTGAACAATGAGGATATCCACTCCCCATTAAAGTTCAAACGCTCAACCTTGAGCATGTTCTTAACGGAAGGTTAACCACCTTCCAAGGTTTATGAAAAATAATTTTCATGTCTTTAAAGAGTCCCTCCCCCTAAAGACATGGTGGTAACTTCTGTCATTGCACCAACAATGACTTGGAATCCCTAAAACTTTAGGAAACCCTAATTTTAGAAGTTTTGAGGTTCAAATATTCAAAATTTGAAACAAACCTCAACCTAAACTTCAACTTAGCCTTCCTTAACCAATCCATCCTTGTTTTCCACACGAAAATCCCCTTTTATGTATACAAATGTATTTTCAGGGGTTTGGAATGGTTACCTAGACTAAAATAGGTTCAAAATGCTGAAAATAAGCTTTCCCAGCCAAAATCAGCATCTTCGATCGATTGGAGTTGGGTTCCAATCGATTGAACCCTGCTGAATCGATCCACTGATCGATTCAGTCTTCTTGGATCGATCGGCTGATCGATCCAGCGAGCTTCTGCTCACGAGAAATGTCTTCTCAATCGATCGGCTGATCGATTGAGGCACTCCAATCGATCCACTGATCGATTGAAGGCCTGAAATTGCTGAAATTCAATTTCAGTCAATTTCAGAAACCCCTAGAAAATTCTACAAAATTTCAAAAATCGTATAAATTTGTGTAGACATTATTTAGGGTATAATTTATCATGGAAAAATAGTTTTCTATGAAAATACATCATATTTTCAAAGATTGACACAAACTTGAAAACTTGCAAAAATTTTAGTGTTTTCTTCAAGTTTGTGTTTAACTATTCAATGATGATTACTATCAAAAGATAGCCTTCACCAAGGTTTTCCAAAAACATTTTAAAAATATTTTCAAAACCAATATCCCACCATGTTCCTTGGGCTTAATGCACATAACTTGTACATTAGCTTTCCCAATGATGGGAAAACACATAACTATGTGTTTTGATGAACTTAAAACTCAAAGAAATGCACTAACTCAGCATGTTGAGTTTTGTTCGTTTTCCTAACATCTCACTTGTATCTATTGTGCATAAAACACATACAAGTCATCTTATAGGTCTTTGTGAGATGTTAATTTTGGTTTTGCCCTAACCTAAGATTCATGCATATTTATCTAGGCATCTTGTGGATATTGACCATCCACCTAGGATGTCATTTGGTATACCACTTGATGATAACTGCCATTTGTCCTTAATTTTAAGGAAATAACATAATGCATGATAATGTTATGGCATACATCAAAAAGAAATAATTTTCAGAAGAAAATTTCCTATAACTACATGATGTATGTATGTCATGACATGGTATTTTTTGAGTTTTTCATAATAAGTCATGAATGCACAAATAAAACATGATGTCATGGCATATAATGGGCAACCAAACATGGCAAGATTTAGCATAATTAAAATATACCTAGATTATCTATCTAAGTATCCTTAACCCTTAGCTAATCCTAAAGCATAAACCCTAGATTGCCCAATTTCCTTAAGAAAATGTCAAAACCCAACTTGACATTTCTTTAATCTCTTGATTTATTTATGCCACTTAAAAATTAAGCATATCCTCAAATGTTGGCATATTCCATTTTTCCTCAAGAGTAATCACATAAATCAAGGCCCGCATTGCCTTAAATTTCTAAGAGAATACCCAAAATCCCAACTTGGTATTTCTCTAGGTTTTCCCAATTTATGCCATTTTAAGATAAAATCAATTTTCCACCATTAGGCACATTTTACTCTTTCAAGGAGTAAATAAATCCATTTCATTTTCAAAGGTTAACAAAAACCTTGAAAATGCTCCTTGAGTATCAATTTCTTCAAAGTTAGGTTAACTACCCTTCTTCTCAGAGTTGACACTCTCTAACCCATCTATGGGATAGAGAAAATGCTCTTAGGAACCCAAAACTTATTGGTGCTCCTTGGATGCTCTAGGTATTCACTAGGGATAACTTCCCTAGATACCTTCCTAGTGACCTTGTTTGGCTTCTTAGAAATCTTGGTCACTTTTTCTAGGTCAACTCTAGGGATTGCTTCCCTTGTAACCTTCTTTGTGACTTTCTTAGACTTCTTAGAAGTCTTAGTCACATTTGTTGCAAAAATACTCTTAGGGATAACTTCCCTTGTATTTTTGGCTTGACCACTAGACCTAGGGTTGGTTCCATAACTATATGGAACCCTATGGTAAGAGATTACATCCTTCTTAGCCTTTGGTTTGTATCCCAAACCCCTATGGCCATTAGATGACCTTTGTGCTCCTAGACCTAGGCTATGCTCATTTTGCCCTTTTAGGATATTTTCCATCCTTTTTAGGGTCTTTTCCATTTTATCAAGCCTTGACCTCAAGACTTGATTTTCTATCACTAAGTCCTTAGTTTTTGGTTTTCCATTAAATTTATGAGCATTTTTATTTCTAGGCTTGTAGCTAAGGTCCTTAGTGTGATTGCCTAGATTTTTATCTACCTTCCTAATCCTAGGTGTGGTAGTTTTAGCATGGTAAGCTACATTATTTTCCTTAATTTTACCATGCTCTCTATTCTTATGGTAAATAGCATTAAAATGATAAAAATTTGAACCATCATGCTTTTTACCATAACGTAAAGGGGTATGCTCAATAAATGTTACCTTCTTCTTTACCTTGGAGGCTCCCCCTTGACTAGTGCCTCCTTGAGCCTTGATCATCTTCTTCCCCTTGGGGCATTGACTCCGGTAATGCCCCTTTTGATTGCAAGAGAAGCACACAATGTGCTCCTTGCTCTTCTTTATTCCGGGGATGGTCTCCTTTGACTTCTCCTTGCCCTTAGGTGCCACTTGGCCCTTCTTCTTGGCCAATTTAGGGCACTTGCTTTTGTAGTGCCCATGTTCCCTACATTCAAAACATATAATATGATTCTTATTATTAATTGAACTATTTATACCTTCTTGTGTAGGGGTGGCACTTGCTCCTCCATTTGATATGAATGTAGAGGCTTCCTCTTGATATGAAATCGATTTCCCTCCAATTGATTTATCTTGACTTGTGGAGGTGGAAGCTTCTTCATCCTCTTCTTCTCTTGACCCGGATGTGGAGGATTCTCCTTCTTCTTGATCCGGTGTCACCAAGAGTTGCTCCCCCTCAATCCTAGAGGTGGAGGCTTCACCTTCTTCTTCATCCTCTTGTACATGAAACAAGGAATATGCTCCTTCCTTGCTCTTTTGATTACACTCTCTTGAGAATGAAGCTTCTTGGATTTCCTCTTCTTCGGAAGTTGAGCATCTCTCAACTTCGGAGTCCTCCTCTTGGTCTTGCTCCAAAGAGTCACCCTCTCTGGATTCTTCTTGCTCTTGTACAGTGGAGGGGATCTCTTCATGAAGCTTGGCCAATTTACTCCACAATTCCTTTGCATCATCAAATTTTCCAATTTTGCAAAGGATGGTGCTTGGCAATAGATTGACCAAAAGCTTGGTCACTTTGTCATTGGCCTCGCACCTTTGAACTTGCTCTTGGCTCCACTTGCTCCTCTTGAGAACTGTGCCCTTTGAGTTTGTTGGAGTCTTGAAGCCTTCCATAAGAGCAAACCATTGCTCTATCTCCATCATAAGAAAATTTTCGATTCTTGATTTCCAAGAATCGAAGCTCGTGGAAGTGTATGGAGGAGCCACCCTTGTGTCAAATCCAAGTCCATCTTGGAATTGCATCTTGAAGTTGAGCTTCTTGAAATCTTTGACTTTTAATGAATTTGCTTCAACTTCTTCACCCTCTAGCTCTTCTTGTTATGCTTGACCCTTCCGGCGATGATTCCGGTGAAGAGCGGCCTCGCTCTGATACCACTTGTTGGGACCGAAAAGTAGCTAGAGGGGGGGTGAATAGCTCGTCGTTGGCTCGTTGCTCGGCGTTGCTTGTTTCTTCAAAGATGCGCAGCGGAAAATACAGAAACAAACCACACAACGCTAACAAGGTTGGTTTACTTGGTATCCACCTCACAAGAGGTGACTAGTCCAAGGATCCACACCTACACACACACCCTCCACTAATAAAACTCTCCTTTATGGTATCTACCAAGGGCGGAGAAGCCCTACAAGACTCAATACAAGAAGAAAGGGAAAGGTAATGAAATACAAGCTTACAAGCTTACAATGAGAGCAAAAACCCTAACCCTAGTTTCTTCTTCTTGCTTTGATCCGCCTCTTGACTTGGAAGAACCTCCAAGAGCCTTCAAGAACTGGCGATCTCGAGCTTGAGAAGAGCTGTGGAGAAGCTGGTGAAGATATGAAATGAATCGGTAAAGAGATTGTCGCAGCCAACGCACGCCTGCAGCTCAAATACGGATCGATTCGAAAACTCCCAATCGATCGGGGAGGCTTTGGATCGATCCACGGATCGATCCAGAGCGCCTCTGTGCTCTGGAGAAAACGCCTGGATCGATCCACGGATCGATCCAGCGCTTATCGCGCGAACCAGCAGCGTCCCAATCGATCGGCTGATCGATTGGGACCTCTGGATCGATCCACGGATCGATCCAGAGGCTCTCTGTTCGCTGGGAAAGGCCTGGATCGATCCACTGATCGATCCAGCTCTTGGTTTTTGCCCAAAACCAAGTCCCAAGCCTCTCAATCCAACATTCGGTCAACCTTGACCTATTGGTATATCATGCCTAGCATCTGATCACTCCCTTGACCTGCCAGGACTCCCCACCAAGTGTCCGGTCAATCCCTTTGACCCACTTGGACTTTTCTCTTCGTGCCAAGTATCCGGTCAATCCCTTTGACCTACTTGGACTCTCACCAAATGTCTGGTCAACCTTGACCCATATGGATTTCTCTTGCCTGGCTTCACTCACCAGGACTTTCCCAATTGCCTAGCTTCACTCACTAGGTCTTTCACCTGGCTTCACTCACCAGGATTTTCCAATTTGCTTGGCTTCACTCACCAGGACTTCCAATTTGCCTAGCTTCACTCACTAGGACTTCTCTTCTACATGGCTTCACTCACCAGGACTTTCTTCTGCCTGGCTTCACTCACTAGGACTTTCCAATTTGCCTAGCTTCACTCACTAGGACTTCTCAGTCAAGTATTCGGTCATCCTTGACCTACTTGACTCTTCTTCAATCAACCTTGCATTGTCAAACATCGAAACTCAAACCAAGACTCAAGCTTGGTCAACCAAGTCAACCTTGACCTGAGGGATGTTGCACCAACATTTTCTTCATCCTTGGTAAAGCTTTTGTTTTGGCCGAACCTAGCTAGGAGGAGAAGAAGGTGCTTTGGTGGTTTCTCATCTCGGAAGATCGTTGCCCACACAACGTCCGAGGTTAGAAGAGGAATACGGTAGAAGATCAAGAGGTTTTTCTAAAGGTATAACTAGTATTTTTCCTTTCCGCATCATACTAGTTATTTTAGGAAATAATACCAAATACAAGAGGCATACGATTTTAGTGTTTCGAATTTACTTTCGATGTAGTGTTCTTTTGTTTGTTATTTTCCTTGTGATTTGATTGTTCTTTTTGGTTGACCTAAAGTTATTTTAGGAAATTAAATATTAGCTTTCCTTAAAAGGTTTTGTCTAGTCGGTGGTGGTTGCTCCCATATCCAAGAAGGTCATGTGCCTCGCCACGTCAGTACTGGGAACCAATTATGGAAATTAATATTTAATGGAATTAATAACTTAGGTGATTTGGATCGAACGTGTTAAGTTCCGCAGGAGATCCAAGTCAAAACCTAAAAGAACAAATAGATTAAATTTTGGATCAAACGTGTTAAGTTCCGCAGGCGATCCAAGTTTAATTTAAAAGAACACATGGTAGCTAGGAAAAAGGTTCAGACCTTTGTACAAAATTTTGTACAGTGGAACCATTAGGCTTTCCGAGTAGCAACCAACACATAAAAGGAATATTTTTCACCTAAGTTTAAAAGGCTAATATATGATTAACTTCTTTTGAAACTTAGTTGTTTTTTGAAAGATACTTAGCTAAATTTTGAAAATCTGTTAGAAGAAAACTTAGCTAGATTTTAAAGAATTTTTTGGAGCCAAAAAAATTTGAAGTCTCTTTTTACTTAGCAGAAATATTTTGAAAGCAATGAGTTAAATTTTGCAAGGATATGCTTTTTAATACTTTTAGCTAAGTAACGAATGAATCTGAGAGGTAACTTAGAAAAATATTTTAGCAAAAATTTATAAAGTTAGATTTCAAGGTTGGCTAAGTTTGAGAAAGTTAGAAAGTTGTTATATGAATCACTTAGCTAAGCCTTTTACAAACATTGAATTTTGAAAGTGTAGCTTCAGTTAAAAAAGGTACTTAGCTTAAAAAAATTTAATTTTGAAAAAATAGGAGTAAGAACTTATTAAATTTTAGGACGAAGAGGGAGTAACTTTTTAATTTAGGTTATTTATTTAAATTTAGTTGGTCCTTAAGTCCAAGCATGAGTCAGGTTAAATAGATGTTAAGTTATCCAAATTGTTTTGATCAGGTATTAGAGCCCTAAAGCATGCTCAATCTTACAATCTCCATTTCCTTCACCAACTGTCTAACCTTTAGCTATTTGCTTATTTCCTAGAGGGCAATAGCTTTCACTTGGTTAGTCAAGTTAAGTCATTTGGTCCAGTTAGATTTGACTGAGGCTGGATGACTTAAATTGATTACTGTTAATAAGGTATTTAACGGCCAGACTCATAATGATGCACAGATATAAACATACTGGAGTCCAAGCTGTACCCTGTGCATCTCACGTCGTTCTATATTTTTCAAACACAAACAAGATATACCTAGGTGTTTGTGAGATGCTCTGGCTTAAATCAAGAGTTTTAAAACATTTTCAAAATAATTTTTAAAAGGATTTTTTAAAGAATTTTTAAAAGAGTTTTAAAATAATTTTTAAAAGAATTTTTAAAAGATTTTTAAAATAATTTTTAAAAGGATTTTTAAAATGATTTTTAAAAGAATTTTTAAAAGATTTTAGAAAGAATTTTTAAAAGATTTTTAATAAAAGAATTTTTAAAAGGATTTTTAAAAGAATTTTTTAAAGAAATTTAAAAGATTTTTAAAAGATTTTTTTTAAAGAGTTTTAAAAGAATTTTTAAAAGATTTTTAAAAGAATTTTTGAAAGAATTTTTTAAAGATTTTTAAAAGATTTTTAAAAGGATTTTTAAAAGATTTTTGAAAGAATTTTTAAAAGAGTTTTAAAAGAATTTATAAAAGAATTTTTAAAAAAAAATTAAAAGGATTTTTAAAATGATTTTTAAAAGAATTTTAAAAGAGTTTTAAAAGAATTTTTAAAAGGATTTTTAAAAGAATTTTTAAAATAGTTTTAAAAGAATTTTTAAAAGAATTTTAAAATAATTTTAAAATGATTTTTAAAATAATTTTTAGAAGAGTTTTAAAAGAATTTTTAAAAGATTTTTAAAATAATTTTTAAAAGGATTTATAAAAAGATTTTTAAAAGAATTTATAAAAGAGTTTTAAAATATTTTTAAAATATTTTTTAGAAGGAATTTTAAAATATTTTTTAAAAGGATTTTTAAAATAATTTTTAAAATAATTTTTAAAATAATTTTTAAAATAATTTTTAAAAGAGTTTTAAAAGAATTTTTAAAATAATTTTTAAAAGGATTTTTAAGATGATTTTTAAAAGGATTTTTAAAAGAATTTTTAAAACAATTTTAAAATAATTTTTAAAAGGATTTTTAAAAGAATTTTAAAATAATTTTAAAAGAATTTTTAAAATAATTTTTAAAAGGATTTCTAAAATGATTTTTAAAATAATTTTTAAAAGAGTTTTAAAATAATTTTAAAAGTGTTTTAAAATATTTTTAAAATAAATTTTAAAAGTATTTTTAAAATGATTTTTAAAAGAATTTTTAAAAGAGTTTTAAAAGAATTTTAAAAGAATTTTTAAAATAATTTTAAAATAATTTTTAAAAGATTTTTAAAATAATTTTTAAAAGAGTTTTAAAAGAATTTTTAAAAGAATTTTAAAAGGATTTTTAAAAGAAATTTTTAAAGATTTTTAAAAGATTTTTGAAAGAATTTTTAAAAGGATTTTTAAAATATTTTTGAAAGAATATTTAAAAGATTTTTAAAATAATTTTTAAAATGATTTTTAAAATAATTTTTAATAGAGTTTTAAAAGATTTTTAAAATAATTTTTAAAAGGATTTTTAAAAGCATTTTTAAATGGATTTAAAAAAAATTGAAAATGATTTAATTTGTTTTTAAATTAATAATTAGTAATTTGATTTGATTAATTTGATTTGATTAATTAATTAGTAATTTGATTTGATTAATTTAATTTAATCCTTAGTCATCTCACCCGATCTAAATTTCAAATCAGGGAATCCTATAATTTTGTGAGATGAATTAGTTTCAATTATAGGGTTTGGTTTAACTTGGTGTTAGATTTAGGTTTAGTTTTGGGTTCAACAAGCAGGTGTTCTTTAGATAAACTTCTAGGCTATGGTGAGTCACAAGGATATCATTAAAGTAATCATGCCTTCGAGGTTTTCCAAATAGTCCTACCCATTGAACTTAGTACAAAACCTTGGTCTAACTGGTTAGGATCCATAAAGGGTAGCTTCGGTCAATTCCACTTAGCCAAATGCACCATGTCGAAGTCATATCTTCCCAGACATGCGATGACTAAGTTTCCCCAACGTACTATCATCCAATACTTCACCAGTACCGTGGGTCAAGTTAAACCTAGCCCATTTTAATCTAACCCTATTTACCCTGCCGGGTATGTAAAGTTCGGTTACCCTGTCGGGTAGATTAAGTTCGGTTACCTAGTCGGGTAGTTTAGTTGGGGGTGCCAGCTATTCTGGATCCTCCTTCTATTTTTATTTGATTTAAGTTGAATTTTACTTTTAATTTTGAATTAATTTCAAATTAAATTTCAAATTTTGAGTTTTTAATTTAATTTCTAATTTTTAATTGAATTTTAAATTTAATTTCAAATTTTTAATTGAATTTTTAATTTTTAATTTTTAATTTTTAATTTTTAATTTTTAATTTAATTTCGAATTTTTAATTTAGTTTTAAATTTTTAGTTTGAATTTTTAATTTAGTTTTAAATTTTTAATTATGTTCGTTTTATTAATATCGTCTTTCTTTTTGCTCCCCCTAGATCATAGCCTCGATATGGTCTATCGAGATAGTGTATTTGATCCTTCTGTTAGAGTGTATACTGAAAGTCTAAGCTTTTGTAGACATTTATTTTGAATAAAGAATCACATTTGGTCAAATTATCTACATTTATTTGTAGTTGTTCAATTAATTTATATTGTAGATAACATAATATGTGGTGTCACATATAGAAGATAATGTTATCAGTACCTTATAAATTATAAACAGTAGCTCACGACCAAGATGGAAAGGAACAAACCATTGGAAGGTCGTAGTGTAATTAGGTATTAGTTTATCTTAACTATATAATTACACTAGTACACTTAGAGTGTATTGAGTAGGACCATTAGAGGTCGTTTCTTTTATACTGACTTTATAAAGGAACAAAGACCTCAGTTATTATGGAAGTATGTGCTCTTAATCCTAATATAATAACAAACACATATATTTGATATTTATTTCTTTAATTTATCAATGGGTGAGATTTAGTTTGATAAATCAATAAGCCAGATAAGTTGGGAAATGATATCACTTATAGTGTGTGTTGTTGATTATAAAAGGAAACTGTGTCCTAGAAATCTAGGTTGAGAATGTCCCCAAGAGTAGCTCATAAGGATTGTCATGTTAAACCCTGCAGGTGGAGTTAGTCCGACATGACAATAAGGTTGAGTGATACTACTCTTGGACTAAGATATTAATTAAGTGAGTTGTCAGTAACTCATTTAATTAGTGGGCGTTCATTATCTTAAACACAGGGAGACTAACATACTCATAATAAGAAGGAGCCCAAAAATATAATTTGGGATTGGTGCGGTAGTTCAATAATAGTTCTCTAGTGGAATGAATTATTATTGATAAAATTAAGTTGTGTGTTCGGGGCGAACATGGGATGCTTAATTTTATCAGGAGACCAAAACCAATTCCTCCTCTCGGTCCCTATCGTAGCCTCTTAATTATAGAGTATTATACCCACCTATACCCACCTTCATACCCATCTAAAGGGGGTCGGCTAAGCCTTGCTTGGAGCCCAAGCAAGGGGTCGGCCAAACCATGTTGATTGTGGCCGGCTCAAGCATAGGTTCAACCTATGTGTGGTCGGCCATTAAAAATAGAAAAGGAATTTTAATTTTTAATTTTTTCTTATGTGGAATACATAATTTGAAAGAGAGTTTAAAAATTAAAATATTTCCTTTTATAAGATTCTACAAAAGATTAAGAGAAGAGTTAAATCTCTTTCCTTATTTGTAGATTAAAAGGTTGATTTTAATTTTGGTAAAAACTTTCCTTGTTTATAAATCATTCACATGTTGAAAAGATAAATTTTAAAATTAAAGAAATTTCCTTTTATAGCATCAATCATGAAGGGATTATTAAAGAGAAATTTTATTTTAAAATTTTTTCGGAAGCAAATTAGGAAGCTTTAATTTTTCTAGCGAAAAATTTCCTTGTTTGCTTGTTTGATATGGCCGGCCATAAGCAAGTAGAAAAGGATTTTAATTTTAATTAATTAAAATTTTCCTTTTCAATGGAAAAAGAATTAAGGAAGATTTTATTAAATTTTCCTTATTTGCCAAGGCTAAGGAATATAAAAGAGGGGGTTTGGGTGCCTTCATTGACACAACCTCTATTCTATTTTCTCCCTCTTTTATTCCTTGGTGTGGCCGGCCCCTTCAAGTTCTCTCCTCTCCTTGGTGTGGCCGAACCTCTCATCTTTCTTGGAGATCAAGTGGTGGTCGGATCTTAGCTTGGAGAAGAAGGAGAGAAAGCTTGCATCCCTTGGAGCTTGGTTGGTGGAAAAAGTTCTTCATCCTTTGGAAGTTTTGTGCTTGGCCGAAACTTGAAGGAAGGAGAAGAAGGTGCTAGGTGGTTCTCGTCTCGGAAGATCGTTGCCCACACAACGTTCGAGATTAGAAGAGGAAAACGGTAGAAGATCAAGAGGTCATTATTCTCAAAGAAAAGTATAACTAATAATTGTTTTCCGCATCATGTTAGTTTTGTTTCTTTGTAAAAATACCAAATACAAGAGGCATGCGATTCTAGTTTTTCGAATTATTTTTCGAAGTTGTGTTCTTTTGTTTTTTCTTTTCCTTGTGATTTGATTGTTCTTAGCGGTTAACCTAGGGTTACTATGGGAAGGTTAAATATTTAATTTCCTTAAAAGGCTTTGTCTAGTCGGTGGTGGTTGCTCTCATATCCAAGAAGGCCAAGTGCCTTGCCATGCAGTACTGGAAGCTGATTTTGGAAATAGATATTTAATTGTCTTCGTGACCTAGGTGATTTGGATCGAACGTGTTAAGTTCCGCCGGAGATCCAAGTCTAAACCTAAAAGAACAAATAAATTAAACTTAGGATCAAACGTTTTAAGTTCCGCAGGCGATCCAAGTTTAATTTAAAAGAACACATGGTAGCTAGGAAAAGGTTCAGACCTTTGTACAAAATTTTTTGTACAGTGGAACCATTAGGTTTTCCGAGTAGCAACCAACACCTTCGGGATCCAATATTGACCAAGTACAACTTGATTAATCAATTTGGACTTGGAGACCCATGCTTGGACTGTTTTTCTATTTGCTCTTTGTACAAGAGATAAATAAGATTTATATTTTTTTCTTTGGTTTAAATCCTAGACCAGTTCTATTGTAAACGACTCTTTATGTCCCAAGAATTAGGTCAAGATTCTTGGAACCTAAAGAAAACCGTTATAGTGTTTTCTCCAGATCCTTGACTTGAATTTTCAGGTTGGAATTCTCTTCTACAAGTTTTTGGACTTGAGTTGAGTTTTCAATCTGAACTGGTTCAGTCAAAGATTCGGAGTTAGTCACTTCTTTAAGGACTTCTACTTCCTTTAGAAGTGACTTGACTCTAAGGTTTGATTTAGCTAACTTTCGTAACAAATAATTAACTAAATTATTGAGTCGAGAGATACTTACAGAGGGATCGGGCCCTTCGGAAACGGATACGGATCCGTGGCTTCGCTCGGATTCGGCCTCCGACTCGCTTTCATTCTCGGACAGGTTGATTTGGTCCTGTGCCATCAGCGCCAGTAAACTTGTCTGATCGAGTTTGTCGTCGTCATCTTCTGAGGAAGATTCATCCCATGTCGCCTTCAGGGCCTTCTTCCTTCTCTGCTTCTTTGCTTCCTTTTGGTTAGGGAAGTTGGCCTTGATGTGCCCCTTCTGGTTGCATCCGTAGCAGATCACCTCAAATTTTACCTTAGAATTCGGTTGGGCCTCCTTGGATTGGACTGCCTTCTTTAGGTCCCTCTTGTTGAAGCCTTTCTTCTTCTTGTAGAGTCTTTTCACAAGGTTCATGAGTTCATTGGTTAGTTCATTGTCTTCTTCATCTGAGTCAGTTTCTGCTTCCAACGCCTGTTCGGTTCTTCGATGTGATCTTGATTCGCGAGCCATCGGTACCTGCAAGCAAAGCAATTCCTTTCTCGGAAGGCTGTGTATTAGTCTGCTCATGAAGTTCGAATTATGAAAATAGCTCATCTAATCTAATTGAGGATAAATCTTTGGAGACTTTGTAGGCATCTACCATTGATGCCCATAATGTACTCCTAGGGAAAGAGTTGAGTTAATACCTTATGATGTCCCTATTCTTGACCTTTTGACCAATTGCGTGGAGGGAGTTGAGGATGTCTTGTATTCGTGTGTGGAGTTGACAGGTTGTCTCATCTTCCTGCATTTTTAGGTTATACAATTTATTAAGCAACAAATCACGTTTACTTACTTTTGTGTCGGAGGTTCCCTCGTGGAGTTCGATCAGTTTCTCCCAAAGCTCTTTTGCGCTGGAGAATGGTCAAACTCTGTTGAGTTCCTCCTTGGTCAGTCCGCATTGGAGGGTGCAGGTTGCTCTGGCATCAGCTTCCACCTTCTTGATTAGGAACAGTTCCCATTTTTCGCAGGGTGTTGGCTTGTCGTCTTCGTCGGATGGCAATTGTAGTCCGGTCTTGATTATCATCCACATGTCAAATTGTGTCTTGAGGAAGGTTTCCATTCGCCCCTTCCAATATCCGAAGTCTTCTCCGGAAAAAAGTGGGGGCGAACGGTGTTGAAACCTTCTTGTTGGGCCATTTAAAATCCTGAATGACAAAAACAATAAAATCGGTTCCAAGACTGGGTCTTGGATTAGTAGTGCGGGAGAAAAAGGGAAAACGAGCTCGAGTGGTATTGTACCAACCTCGAGCAAAACCGATCCGATAAAACAATTAGAATGTAGCTAATAAGCTAATTCTAATTTGACTTCGAAAAATCTGAAAATACCATAAAAAAATGTTTTGAATAGTGGTTGCACTGATTCAAAATAACCCCGCTCTGATACCAATTGTTGGATCGAAAGCGCTAGAGGGGGGTGAATAGCGCTCGTGACTTTCACTGTTTCGAATTCGTAAAACTATCGAGTTATAAAGCAGCGGAAATAAAAATGCACAAACACACAAAAGACACGAGAGGTTACTTCGTTCGGAGCCTATCTCAACTCCTACTCGAAGGCCTGCGGTCGTTGACCGCTTTCGGTGGGCAACAACTATAAGTTCGAAAATACTACAGATTAAGTACAATAAACAGAAGTTAAAATATACCGACAACACTTAAAAATAGCTAATTTGGAGTTCCGGGTCGTCGGGATGTTGCTACAGTGCTTCGGGGTCGTTGAGTTTGCAACTTGTCGTAAGAGAATCGCTTAGGAGCAGTTGTTATGAGTTGCTGGTCGAGTGCTGCTTATAAAGGATATTCAAGGCGCCTTGAAAGCCATCCAAGGCGCCTCCAGGATGGCCGAGTCGCCCGCGTGGATCAAGCATGAACTAGTCGTGACTTATCCCTTCAAGGCGCCTTCTAATCTCTCCAAGGTGCCTTCAAAGCCCGGTCCAAGGCGCCTCCGGTCTGGACCAAGGCGCCTCCACTGAGATGCGCTAGCAGAAGCTGGCTCGCACCCGAGGTGCCTCCAAGCCCCATGGAGGTGCCTCAGACACTGTACATCCGAGCTTAGCTTGTGTTTCTTGGTACCTGCAAAATGCGTTAGTCTAGAGTACCTGCAACACAGAGTTAGTGCACAATAATAATACTGAATTAAAGTTTGACAGTCTCCCGACTGTCTGAGTCTGGCTTCAGATTTCCGACCGAAAATCCTAGGTCGACCCGACGCCTACTGTTCCCTGTACGGGGAACGCGTCCTCAAGTGTAATCCTCCAGATCGACTGGACTTTTGCTCGGTGCTCGATGCTTCCGGACTTTCTGCTGGACTTCTGCTTCTCGGCTGGTCCAGTCTTTCACCTGGTCCGCGACATCAGGACTTTCCACCTAGGGTTACCCCCCTAGGACTTTTGTCTGAAGCACTCGACCCACCAAGACTTTCCGCATAGGGTTACCACCCCCTAGGGTTTTCACTTGCCTAACCACAGCTAGGACTTTTCCTGAAACACTTAAACAGACTTGTTAGATCACAACATAACCTTAACTTTGAATCCTTTGCCATTATCAAAACTTAGGTTCGATCGTCGGATGCTTCCCGCACCAACACTAACTGCGGTTAGGCAGGTGAAAAAACCTAAGGGGTGGTAACCTTAGGTCCTAGGGGGTGGTAACCCTAGGTGAAGGAAAATCCTAACGAGCGGTAACCTTAGGTCCTAGGGGGTGGTAACCCTAGGTGGAGGAAACCCCTAGGGCGCGGTAACCCTAGGTCATAAGGGGTGGTAACCCTAGGTGGAGAAAAACCCTAGGGGGTGGTAACCCTAGGTCCTAGGGGGTGGTAACTCTAGGCAGAAAGTCCAGTCTGTCTGGAGGATTGGACTGGCACCAGGTAATCTCTCCTAAGGGGAGTAGGTGAGGACGTGTTCCCCGTAGAGGGAACAGTAGGCATCGGGTCGACCTAGGATTTCCGGTTGGAAATCCGAAGTCAGACCCGGACAGTCCGATGACTGTCAACCACTTAATTTATCATGTTATATATGTTCTAACTTTGTCTTGCAGGGTACGGTGTTGTTTTGGGACTAACATATCTTACAGGTACAAAAGGAACAAGTTAAGCCTCAGATGAACAGTGTCTGAGGCCCCTCCGTGGAGCTTGGAGGCGCCTCGGGTGCAAGCCGAAGCCAACTATGCAGAGGAGCTGGAGGCACCTTCATAGGGATTGAAGGCGCCTTGGACCGCGGCTTGGAGGTGCCTTGGAGTGGCTTAAAGGTGCCTTTAAGTGGATGAGGTGCGACCGGATCAGTGCTGATCCACGTGGCTGACTCGGCGGGTTGAAGGCGCCTCGGATGGGCTTTAAGGCACCTTCAGCAGTGAATAAAAGGAGGTCTCGAGCAGCAGTCTAGTACATCTTCGAAAAAGCAATCCTTCTGCATCCAATTGCTAACGAGTCTATCCCGAAGTGCTGCAACAACATCTCGACGACCTGGAGCTCTGAATCTGCTATTTTTCAGTGTCGTTGGTATATTTAATTTCTGTTTATTGTACTTAAATTGTAACATCTTTTCTATATTATAAGTGTTGCCCACCGTAAATGCTGAACGAGCGTGGGCCTTGGAGTAGGAGTCGCCATAAGCTCCGAACCAAGTAAACAACCTGTGTTTGCGTGTGTGTTTGCTTTTATTTTTCCGCTGCATATTCCGACTCTGTTTCTAAATCGTACGAAATAGCCACGAGCGCTATTCACCCCCCCCCTCTAGCGCTTCTCGTTCCAACAAGAGCCTGCCATATATTTAGCTTCCATGGTGGAGTTCGAAACACATTTCTGCTTAACACTTCTCCATGTTATGGCTCCACCTCCCAAAGTAAACACATACCCCGAGGTTGACTTACTACTGTCCCTATCTGATTGGAAATCTGAATCCGTGTAACCTACAGGGAGTAAATCATTTGCCTGGTAAACCAGCATATAATCTCTAGTCCTTCTCAGGTACTTTAATATATGCTTTACGGCAATCCAATGTCCCTATCTTGGATTACTTTGATATCTGCTAATCATGCCCACGGCAAAACAGATATCCCGTCTCGTACATAGCATTGCATACATTAGGTTTCCTATAGCCGAAGCATAAGGAACTGCCTTCATCTCCTCTATCTCCTTTGATGTTTTAGAACACATCTCTTTAGATAAAGGTACTCCATGTCGAAAAGGTAGAAAACCTTTCTTGGAGTTTTGCATGCTAAAACGAACTAGGATAGTATCGATGTATGAAGCTTGGGATAAGCACAACATTATTTTCTTGTGATCCCTTATTACTTTGATCCCAAGAATATGCCAACATTCTCCCAAGTCCTTCATATCGAATTGCTTAGACAACCATACTCTTACGTTTTACAACACTTTGACATTGTTGCCAATGAACAAAATGTCATCTACGTATAGTACAAGAAATACCACAATGTTTCCGGCACTTTTCTTATATACACAAGACTCATCCGGATACTGAATGAATCTATAAGACTGGATCACTTCATCAAATTGAATGTTCCGAGATCTCGAAGCTTGCTTCAGTCCATAAATGGGTCGATTGAGCTTGCATACAAGATGCTCTTTGCTCTTCGCAATGAATCCCTCTAGTTGCTTCATATGGATGCTTTCTTCAAGACTTCCATTAAGGAAAGCTGTCTTGACATCCATTTTCCAAACCTCATAATCCATATGAGCAGCAATAGATAAAATAATCCGAATAGACTTGAGTATGGCTACCGGCGAAAAAGTTTCCTCATAATCGATTCCCTCTTTTTGATTATACCCTTTTGCAACAAGCCTTACTTTGAAGGTTTCGATCTCACATCTATCCCTCTTTTTCTTTGTAGACCCATTTATATCCAATGGCTTTTACACCATTTGGTGGTTCTACAAGCTCCCAGACCTGATTAGAATACATAGATTTTATTTTGGAGTTCATTGCACTTTGCCAAGATGCTGCATCTTTATCTTAAAGTACTTCATCATATGTTCAGGGAGCAGGTTCATGTTCACCAGGGATCAAGTCTGAAGACTCTCCCAAAAACATGAATCTATCAGGTTGCCGAACAACCCTCCCACTACGACGAGGCATTACCTGTAATTATGCATCATTTATGACACGCGTTGCAGTTTCTTGTGGTATCTCATCTTGTACCATTGGTACTAAATTAGACATGTCCTCTCGTATTTCCTCAAGAATAATTTTACTCATGGGCTTGTGGTTCATCACGTAGTCCTCTTCTAAAAATCGAGCATTGGTGCTAACAATGACCTTCTGATCTTTAGGACTATAAAATAAACCACATTTCATTCCTTTATGATAACCCACAAACAAGCGAACTTCTGTACGTGATTCTAACTTATCAGCATCTCCCTTTAGCACATGTGTTGGACTACACCAAATCCGAATGTGTTTCAAACTAGGCTTATGCCCATTCCACAATTCTGTGGGTTTAGAGGGTACTGACTTAGAAGGTACCAAGTTCAGAATGTACGCCGCTGTTTCCAGAGCATATCCCCAAAACTAATTTGGTAATTCTGAATAACTCATCATTAATCTAATCACTTTCATAAGAGTCATATTCCTTCATTCTGCCACACCATTCTGTTGGGGTGTACCAGGTGCAGACAGTTGGGATTGAATCCCGGCCTCTGATAAGTAATTCCTAAACTCTCCTAAGAGGTACTCGCCACTATGATCAGACCGTAGTGTCTTGATACTTTTACCATGACATTTCTCCACATCAGCCTTGCACTCTTTGAACTTATCAAAGCACTCAGACTTGCGGCGCATCAAGTAAATGTACCCATATCTCGAATAGTCGTCTATAAAAGAGATAAAATATTCGAAACCACCTCTCGCCTGGATAGTCATAGGTCCACACAAATCAAAATGAACCAATTCCAACACATCTTTGGCTTTATACCCCTTGGCCTTAAAAGGTCTCTTGGTTATTTTTTCTTCCAAGCAAGATTCGCAGGTTGGAAAGTTTTCCACCACCAATGAACCCAAAGGTTCATCGGCTATTAGATGCCAAAGATATGTTTGGTTCATTTCCGAATGTTGTTTTCTCTTATTAGAATTAGAAGATGTGTTATTAATTTTCATTTGTTGCGTCGTGGGAGTTATTGGATTTAGAGTGTACAAATTGTCAATCAACGTACCAGAACAGATAACCACCCTATTTTTCTTGATAACTACTTTGTCATCAAAAGAAACAGAATATCCATCGATAAATAATTTAGAAACTGAAATCAAGTTCTTTTTAAAAGATGGTACGTAAAGACAATTTCTCAAAATCAAAGTTTTATTCCTATCAAAAGATAATAAAACATCTCCCACTACAACAGCCGCCACTCTCGTAGCATTGCCCATGTAGACGGTGATTTCTAATTCATATAGTTGTCGGGTTTCCTGGAACCCCTGCAATAAATTGCAGACATGATCAGTGGCTCCCATATCTACACACAAGGTACCGGTAGATAACACCACTAAACATGTTTCAATAACTAATGAATTAGATACACCTTCATTGTTCTCATTTCTGCGCGGATAATCCAAGTTTTGTTTCCAACCAATATAATTGGGACCAGTAAGTTTGTTTTCTTTTAAAATAACAGCGAGAGGATTAAAAGCCATTTTGAAATCCTGAGAATCATAAAATAAGATATTTAGTCAAAACTTTAGAATTTAAAATAATATTGATTCCTCAAACAATATAATTTAAATTCACCAACACCTCAAAATACCGTGAATTTAGTATGCCACGATAGTGTGGACGTATACTAATTCAAACATTTGTAAGAGTAGGTTTTACCCATTAATTTTATTATCTTGTCAACATAACTTTATGACAAATACAATTAATAGTTGGTTTGTCTTCGGTCACACAAAATAATAGCAGTGACTTCGATGGGGAGGATACTATTAAATGCGCCTAAGTATATACTATTACTTGATACTTAGTCCATTAATTAGGATTGTGCCCCTTCAGATGGAGAAGATCACACAATACTAAATAATTTCCTATAATCCTCCATAGGGGAAGTTTGATCTAGTGATCTGCAAACAAACTCATCCGATGTGGAGGAGGTACTTAAAGCCAACGCACAAGTTTGAATGCATCACTTACAAATCAGTAATGAAGACCATGGAATTTATTTAAATAAACCCTCTCATACTTAGTTATTTAAACGAGAAATTTTAACATGCACACAAAACACACATGCACACAAAAGCATACACATCACATCACATGAAAGCAATAAATATGAAAAAATAATTTTCCAACTATTATGGCCTCATCCATAGCTGCCCTCCGTATGTCGCTAACCCTAGTCGCCACCAACGAGTCATGTCGTCGCATTTATCTTGCTTCCTTTTCCACTGCGCCTCTGGTCCTCAAATAGCACCACGCCTTGCAAGGATACAATCCACGACAAAAATAAAATTTTACATTTATCGATCCTATATTCCACAAGGGAATATACATGTAATCTAGATCGAACAGAATATAAAATCCTAAAACTAATACAGCTCTTGCTGTATTTAATAATTATAATCATGCACACACATAAAATACCCTCGACATACCCGAGGGTCCAAATCACACACAAGCACACAAAAAGCCATAATAGTTGGATCTAGGATGTCTGCAACCACAGAATTAATCTATCTAGCACATCCTACTATTATCCGGCCTAAACTGATGTATGAGCAGTGCATAATTTAACCAAAAACCAAACACACAAAGGCAGAAAACTAGCTCTGATAACACTTGTTGGGTGCTACTCGGAATATCATTCTATTTCTCCTGTACAAAAATTTGTACAAGAACAGAACGTTTCCTAGCAACCCATGTGCTCTTCAGAAGTTAAACTTGGATTGGAAACAAAACTTAACATTTTTACTCCAAGTTCGTTCTTTAAAGCTAAACTTCGATTGGAAATGAAACTTAACATTTTTACTCCAAGTTCAACCCTTGTGTTCTTCAGAAGTTAAACCATATTACAGAAGTTGATTAAATATTTATTTCAAGGATTGGCTTCCGGGTCGTTGGTGAGGCACTAGGCCTTCTTGGTTATGGGATCATCCACCACTTCCTAAACAAAGCCTTTCAAATAAATTGAATATTTAAACTTCTCATAGTAACCTTAGGTTTAATTGCAGAGATCTCAATCAAAGTACAAGATAGAAACACAAAAATGAAAACACGAAATCGCTAGCCTCTTGTGTTGGTATTTCAGGATCCATACAAAGAAAACAAAACTAGTTGTGCTGCGTAAAAAATAACTAGTTGTACCTTTCGTCGTAGACAAAGACCTCTTGATCTTCTGCCGTATTCCTCTCCTCTTCTTGGGCGTCGTGTGGGCGACGATCTACCAAGATAGAAACACCCGAACCCCTTTTGTTTCCAAGCCGCCTATCACTAAAAGATGCAAAGAAAGGAGCGCCTCCTTCTTCTTCTTCTCCTCCAAATCGCCGGCCACCAAGGTGTTTCGTCTCTTCATTTTCTTTTCCTCCAAGCTCCGGACACCAAGAGAAGATGGGGTGTCGGCCCTAGAGGGAAGAAAAGAGAAGAAGAAAAGAAGTGGGGCGCCGACCCTAGAGGAAAGAAAAGAAAAAATGGACGTCGGTCTTAAGGGAAAGGAGAGGGTTTTTAGTTGTGGAGAAAAACTTATCACTTCTTAATTGAATTGTTAATTTTTGTGGCACAACCTCCTCTCCTTTTATAACCCTTTGCCCCATATAAAAAAGGAGAAAAAGTAATAGATTTTTGTTTAGAAAAAATCTCTAGAAAAGAATTAATATAATTCTTTTTAGAAAAATTTCTTAAGAAAGAATTAGTATAATTCTTTTTAGAAAATTGCTAAGGAAGAATCAATATAATTATTTTTAGAAAAATCTCTAGGAAAGAATTAACATAATTCTTTTTGAAAAAAATCTTAGGAAAGAATTAATATAATTCTTTTTAGAAAATTTCTAAGAAAGAACAACGTAATTCTTTTTAGAAAAATCTCTAATTCTGTTGAAAAAAAATCTTTTTTTTTTCTTTTCTTTTGGTTTGGTCGGCCCCTTGCTTGGGCACCAAGCAAGGATGTGGTCGACCACTTTCTTAGGTAGGAAGCAAAACCAAAACGGGTGAATGCGAGACTTTATAAAGGCTATAACAGGGACCGAGAGGAGGAATTGATTTTGGCATTCTGATGGACTTAAGCTTCCTGTGTTCAACCCGAACACCCAACTCAAGTTCATCAATAATAACTCATACCACTAAAAAGTTATTATTGAACTACCGCACCAATCTCATATTACAATATGGGTTCCTACTTATCATGAGTGTGTTAGTCTCCCTGTGTTTAAGATATCGTATGTCCGTTAATTAAATGAGTTACTGACAACTGACTTAATTAACATCTAGCTCCAAGAGTAGTACCACTCAACCTTATTATCATGTCGAACTAAATCCACCTGCAGAGTTTACATGATAATCCTTATGAGCTCCTCAAGAGGGCATGATCAACCTAGATTACTAAGACACAGTTTCCTTTTATAATCAACAACACACCATATAAATAATATTATTTGCCAACTTATTGGGCCTATTGATTTAACTAAATAAATCTCACCCTTTGATAAATTAAATAAATAAATACTAAGTATATGTGTTTGTTATTATATCGGGATTAAGAGTACGCACATCCATAATAACATAGGTTTTGTTCTTTTATGCAGTCAGTATAAAAAGAACAACCTCAAATGGTCCTGCTCAATACACACATAGTGTACTAGTGTAATTATATAGTCAAGACAAACTAATTCTAAATTACACTATAATCGTTCCAATGGTTTGTCCCTATCCATCTCGGTCGTGAGCTACTATTTATAATTTATAAGGAATTGAAAACATGATCTTCTGTGTGGCACCACACATCATGTTATCTACAATATAAATTAAATGGACAATTGCATTAACATGCAACATTTGACCAGAGTGATTCTCATTTCAAAATATAAATGTTCATACAAAAAGCTAGACTTTTAATATACATCCTAACAGGGGGGTCTTTTGGCGTTTTGGCTTCGCCCCGAGGAGGAGAAAAAGAGGCATTCGACTACTTCCTAAAAAGGAGGCCAGAGGGACGAAGCCAAGGGGTGGCACCATCGCCGGAGCCTCTCATCGTCACTTCCGGCGTGGGCACCGAGCCAAGGCGTGCGGCGACAGGCGACCTTGCCATTGCTTCCGGCGGAGATCTGGTGGCCGGAGACGGCGAGCTCGACGAGCCACATGTTGGGGGCCATCTATCAGACCACGAAGCAACCCTTGCGGTGCTGGCCCTTGGAGGCAACGCCGGGAGTGCTAAGGTTGTGGTCGTGGACCCTCTCCATCCACACATGCCTGGAGGCATACATGCTCTTCGCCATCCTGCCCCACTTCGCGCACCCCGTCGTCACCCGGAACTATTGGATTATGTATTGCACCGACGACACCACCACCTTGAGTATTCTTCGACCAGCAAGTGTTTGTGGTATTTGGTGAAATTAATTGAGGGGAGACGTTGTTTCGCCTTGGAGATGCCCCCCTTCATAGGGAAGGCAGACATGTAAATAAGAGAAAAGCTCGACAGCCCGTTGAGAGATCCTGTGTGTCGATACTCATGAACAAGATTCACACTGATCCTCACCAAAGATCTCATACGCCTCTCCCTCTCTCTCGCTGTTTCATGTTTTGGGATCTCCACCACCTCTCGCACAGGAGGAGAAGGCACTTGCGCCGCCGACGCTGCCGAGATCGCCAAAGCACACCCCATCCTCCCCCTTCACTAGCTGCCACTGTCGTTGGTCAAGGATGCACGGGACAGTCGCCGACACCTACCTTTTCCGGAGTTGACGTCGCCAAGGAAGCATTGCCGTCGTAGCCGCTCCCTCCAACGGTTGTCGCTGCCTCCAGAGGTCGCCGTCGCTGCTTCTAGCGGTCGTTGTCGCCCCCAGTGGTCGCCGCTGCCACCGCCTCTAGTCGCCGCCCCCAGCAGTCGCCGTTGCCTCCAGTCGCCGCCGCCGCCGCCACTGCCTCCAGCGGTTGCCGTCGCCGCCTCATCCACAACCTTCGCCCTCTGGGCAGTCGTCGCCTGAGTTCTTAGACTCGGTACCATTTCTCTGCTTCGGCCTGCGAGTCGATAGGGTGTTCGGCCTGTGAGCCGATAGGGTGTTCGGCCTGTGAGCCGATAGGGTGTTCGGCTTGTCAGCCGATATGGTGTTCGACCTGTGAGCCGATATGGATTCCAGCCTACGAGCCGATATGATTCCGACCTTCGAGTCGTTGATATATTCACGTTCCTTGGCTCCATGGGACCTCCGACTTGTATTACCTCCAGTTCCACATCGACTCAGTTCTCCATCCAGTCCGATCCTTCAAGCTATAGAAAGTTTCGCCCTCGCGGGCCAAGGTATAGGGAGGTTACCGTTCTCCTTTTTACATATGATATTTATATTCATCATCATATTTTATATCAAAGGAGGCTAACTTGAGACGGCTTATCATCTCTATTCGCTACTACGAGCCGAGTGTTACGATCAGTTCACCGGTCTACTAGAGGGCGCCCCCCCTCGGGAACAGGGTACGCCACCGTACTCATTCTTTATTTATTTCATTGCTCTACTATTATTCGTCTGCTTATATATTTTTGGGGCATGCCTCGAGCATCGAGGTACCAGGAACCGGGGCAACCCGGTTGCTGGCTACAGGTAGCATTGACCAGAGGACTCTTGACAACTTGGTCAACATAAAAGACAAATCATCACCCCTCTTCACTTCGGGTCATGGAGATACGGTCAATATTCCAGTCACATCACCGACAATTTTGTCTTCTCAAATTTCCGATAGGATTGGACCTCTTATTATTCCTAGGTAGGAGCCTTGCTCTCGAATATGACATACAGTTCTCTTTGCCCTGATGGAAACTCACTGAAAGACGGACAAAAAAACATTTGATACTCAAAGCCATTCATTTTTCCCCTCTTAGTATGACAAATAGTAGCTCGAGCTTCATTTTTTTCTCTCTAAAACAATGGAGCATGGAATTGTTAATACAACAATGAGGGCATTTGATACATGGAAAGGCAACTTGTAACTTACTGAAACATCCCTTGGGATCTGAACTTCCAAGTCGGGTAACCTGTGACAAAAGTGGGCAAGAACACCTTGAACTGTAAGATTTCTTATAGTAATGTATACATCGACTGAATTTAAGACTACGAACAATGTCAAACAAAGAAGGGCATAGTCAAATCAACTAGTGAAGAATAGCTATGAAAGCCAAAGCCTGTAGGATTATTGCAGCAAAGTAGCTTAAGAAAAAAGAAAGAGATCCACATAAGCTCATTCCTGTCAAATTACTTGTCCACCAGAAAGAAGTACAACCGCTAACTTTTCTTCTGAAATGGCCTTCAAACCTCACTTCCACCACCTTTCTTTTTCCTCTACCGTTCTCACTTCCACAGTTGAGACACACTGGCTCAATGGCAGGCAACGGCTGGCCTGATTATTTGAAAGTAACAACAATGGTGAGACCATGATCTTCCTACTATCCAAAGTGAATTGATCCTATAAACAAACATATAAGAAGCATTCACCTTGAGAACCAAGCGAACATCTAATGATCCGATCAAGCCTCTGATACACAGAAGGCATTAATTTTTATTTTCCGACTCGAAGCATAAAGAAAGCATGAGGAAAAACTCACTTTTATCCTTGTTAGCGAAGTAACATAAAGAAATCTACATAGGGAATAAACTTATAAACTTCGAGTCCAGGATTCAATTAGTTCAGCATAAAATTGCAAAAAAACGCAGGCATAAATGCGCAGCTATCCAAAATTTTAAAAATCGCGTTGGAATTCCAGAGGCAAAAAATGAAGAATTGCGATGGAATTCCAGAGGCAAAAATGACAAGAGCATCCATCACAAGAGAACAGAGCCAATTTCCATGGCTGCAAAAATTTTCTATGAGAGGAATTCTCTATTTGACAGAGCTTGTCTGACACAGGAATCAATGGTCTATGTGAAACAGTCGATTCGTAGTGTGGGTGAAAATAAATGTTGATCGTAAATACAAATCAGAGCTTCATATGATCTGAATCCTTCTCTCATTTGTTTCTGCTGCAAAGTCGACTGGATCAGCAGCAGCAGCAGCAGCAGCAGCAGCTAGATAAATGAATTCGAATAGCTGTGCCCGTGGTAATTTGTCTCGTTTGCGAGAAATTGCATGCGATAGACGAAGGATTTCTGTTCTCAGTTCTCTTCGGCCGCCTATCCAAAAAAAAAAAACAAAAAAAAAAAACTAAAAATAAAAGACAAAAAAATATGAAAAAAAACAAAAAGAAAAAGAAAAAACACGCAAAACGAAAGAAAAAAACAAAAATCTGCGTATCCTGGTAAAAATGTGTGTAACAAGAAAAGAAAGCGGAAAATGCTTATAAAACAACTCGCCGTCTGTGGGAATCGAACCCACGACCACGTGGTTAAAAGCCACGCGCTCTACCAGCTGAGCTAAGACGGCCGATATTTTTTATTTATCGGTATTTGATAATATTCTTTAAATTAAAGAGTATCCTTACAAATTTTAATCGATAGTTGTATACTCCAATCGGCCCTAGGTCAATTTTTGATAAGTTTAAAATGCCTTGTTAAGTGTTTAGTATTTTCATGTAAAGAGTTATTGTATTAGAGTAAAATACCTCTTATGATTTATTAGTCTTTATCATGTTGTGGAGCTGATGATACTAGATCGTCTGTAATGAGCGATATCACTTTTTATTTCAGTAGAATAAAAAGATTTTATATCCCTATACCATCTTCGTCTCTCTCATGCATGCTTCTTTTCTCCCACGGTAAATCTAAATTTTAGCTCCTTCTCTATGTTACTTGTAGCTCTTCCTCAACGTTAATAGACCCTTAAACTAAAACCTCGATACACTAATATATGATTTTGTCCTGGCTGAAATATACTTTTCATACTAAATATACCCTTACGGTAGGCCATTGTAGTGGTCATAGAGTAGCTACTAAAATATATAAAATTATTTTTTAAAAAAATAACTTTAAATAGTTGTTATAATAATTATAACAGCCTAAAATTTGATCAAAATTATATTTAAATTTAGCTAAATCCTTTTTATATTTTTAAAATGATATTTTTTTAATAATTCAAATAAATAAAAGTAACTTTTGCTCATAAAATGATTCTACAAATTGGCAGTGTTATCGATTGCGCCACTAATAGTTAGTGTGATTTGTTGATAGCTAAGAGTCTCTTACTTGATGCCCCTTACACTCACTGTGGCTGTAATCGAGCAGAGCTCGAGCTAGCATAGTTTGAGAAAACAACATAGGCTTAAGTCAAGCTTGAGTCGGGCTTGGAAAAATAAAGTAAAAACCTATGCAAGTTGGATTCAAACCGTGGATCTTAAATATACCAAATGACATAATTTAACCACAAACTTCTCCTTAACTTATTCCAAATAATAATAATTTTAATTATTAAAATCGACTTGACAAGGCTCGACGAGCCCTCGAGTCAGTGTTAAATGAGCTCGAGCTTGGCTCGGATGTTAAATGAGCCAACTCGAGCTTTGTCAAATTCGAGCTCGAGTCGAGCTTTGATCGAGCGAGCCACTTGTGAGCGGCTCAAGAATAGCTCGGCACATTTGCACCCCTAACACTCACTCTTATCTAAGAGCCTCTTGCAAGGGAGCATGCTCCCCTAGTCATCCTCAACACCCTTAGCAACCTCCTCTTTTGAGAACAAGATGAGGAATATGTTAATCTACTTGAGCCTTAGCCCGAGGACCAATTTATTTATTTATTATATGTAATTGTTTATCTGATTAACCTGAGTAGATTATAATTTTTAACTCCGCCACGCCACGGTATGCGAAGGACCCTCTATGATAATGCTCATGGCATCGACCTTGGCACCCCCTAACCTCCACCTTGTTGTCGTTGGCTTCACCTCCCTCATGCCTTCTTAAATGGAAGCTCAATGTATATATTCTCAAGGTAATTCAAAAGTGTTATTACATTTATAAAAATGTGCAGCCCATTTCGATATGACAGTGTGACAATTCAGATCTTTGATTTAGCTGCAGAGACCGAATGTCATTCCACATCCATCCATTATAACTAACTCTATGTTTAATCCTTTGGTTAGTAGATATGTTAGGTTATCCTTTGACTTCACATAGTCGATAGTAATAACTCCCATTAAGAGTAGTTGTCTAATGGTATTATGTCTACAACGTATATGTCTAGACTTACTATTATACAGATGACTATGTGTTCGACCGATTGCTGAATGACTATCACAATGTATGTAAAATTGTCAGCATCAGTTTTAGCCATCTAGAAATATCTTCTAAGAATTGTCATATCTATTTAGCTTCTTCACCATATTTGTCAAGAATTACAAACTCATATTCTATCATGGATCTAGTTATTACGGTTTGCTTAGAAGATTTTCATGAAATGACTGCATCTCCTAGAGTGAATACATATCTACTCATAGACTTAGAGTCTTGTATGTCAGATATCTAATTCATATCATTGTATCCTTAGATCACAGTAGGATATCTTGTATAATGCAGTCCATGTTCACGAGTATACCTTAATTATCTCAGTACTCTTGTTATCCCTTTCTAGTGCTCAACACTGGGATTACTCGTGTATCTACTCAGTTTATTTACTACACAGGCTAAGTCTAGTCTTGTACAACACATTCGAATTTGGGGTAGTCCAGCACATGTGTTGAAGGGAGACGCTGATAAGTTGAAATCACATACAGAAGTTCGCTTGTTTGTGGGATATCCTAGAGGAACAAAAGGTGACTTGTTTTATAATCCTAAAGATTAGAAGGTCATTTTTAGCACCAATGCCCAATTTTTAGAAGATGACTATGGAATAAACCACAATCCCATGAGTAAAATTGTTCTTGAGGAAATAAGAGAGGACGCTTCTACTTTAGTACTAACGGTACAAGATGAGATACCACAAGTAACTGCAACACGTGTCACAAATGATGCACACAATTATAAGTAGTGCCTCGTCGTATTGGGAGGGTTGTTAGGCAACCTGATAGATTCATATTTTTGGAAGAGTCTTCAGACTTGATCCCTGGTGAACATGAAGTTGATCTCTGGATATATGATGAAGCACTCCAAGATAAAGATGCGACATCTTGGCAAAGTGCAATGAACTCTGAAATAGAATCTATGCATTCTAATTAGAGACTTGTGTATACAAGAAAAGTGACGGAAACGTGGTGGTATTTCTTGTACTATATGTAGATGACATTTTGCTCATTGGCAACAATGTCAAAGTGTTGTCAAATGTAAGGGTATGGATGTCCAAGCAGTTTGATATGAAGAACTTGGGAGAATGTGGACATATTCTTGGGATCAAAGTAATAAGGGATCACAAGAAAAAGATGTTGTGCTTATCCCAAGCTTCATACATCGATACTATTCTAGCTCATTTTAGCATGCAAAACTCCAAGAAAGGTTTTCTACCTTTTCGGCATGGAGTACCTTTATTTAAAGAGATGTGTCCTAAAACATCAAAGGAGATAGAGGAGATGAATGCAGTTCCTTATGCTTCGGCTGTAGGAAGCCTAATGTATGCGATGCTATGTACGAGACCGGATATCTATTTTACCATGGGCATGGTTAGCAGATATCAAAGTAACCCAGGACAGGGACATTGGACTGCCGTAAAGCATATATTAAAGTACCTGAAAAGGACTAGATATTATATGCTGGTTTACCAGACAGATGATTTGCTCCCTATAGGTTACACGGATTCGGACTTCCAATCAGATATGGATAGCAGTAAATCAACCTCGGGGTATGTGTTTACTTTGGAAGGTGGAGCCATAGCATGTAAGAGTATTAAGCAGAAATATGTTTCAGACTCCACCATGGAAACTGAGTATGTGGCAACATCTGAGGCAGCCAAAGAAGTTGTATGACTCAGAAACTTTTTGATGGACTTAGATGTGATTCCTGGTTTGCCCAAAGTTATCACAATTTATTGTAACAACAGTGGTGCAGTAGCAAACTCGAAGGAACCACGAGCCCATAAGGCAAGTAAACACATTGAGCGTAAGTACCACCTGATATGAGACATCGTAAAACGAGTAGAGGTTGTTGTCGCCAAGATTACATCAGCAGATAACCTGTCAGATCCTTTCACTAAGGCTCTTTTGGCGAGAGTTTTTTATAGGAATGTTGAGAGAATGGGAATCAGATATATGGCAGCATTTATTGCAGCACAGTCTTTTAGTATAAGTGGGAGATTGTTGTGATGTATACTATAAGCCTAGTTTTTGTATGAACATCTATTTTGAAATATTTTGAAATGAGAATCACTTTGGTCAAACGTCTGCATTTTATATTTATATATATATCAATGTAGTTGTCCATTTAATTTATATTGCAGATAACATAGTGTGTTGTGCCACACAGAAGATCATGTTATCGGTTCTTTATAAATTATAAATAGTAGCTCACAACCAAGATGGATTGGGACAAACCATTGGAACAGTTGTAGTGTAATTTAGTATTAGTCTGTCTTGACTATAAAATTACAGTAGTGCACTATGTGTATATTGAGTAGGACCATTTGAGGTTGTTCGATTTATACTAACTACATAAAAGAACAGAACCTCTGTTATTATGGATGTGCATCCTCTTAATCCCGATATAATAACAAGCATGTATACTTAGTATTTATTTTTTAACTTATCAATGGATGAGATTTATTCGTTAAATCAATAGGCCCAATGAGTTGGGAGATAGTATTATTTATATTGTGTGTTGTTGATTATAGAAGGAATCCGTGTCCTAATTATTTAGGTTGATGATGTCCCCTTGAGGAGCTCATAAGAATTATCATATAAACCCTGCAGGTGGAGTTAGTCCGACATGATAATAAAGTTGAGTGGTACTACTCTTGGAATCAGATGTTAATTAATTGGGTTGTCAGTAACTCAATTAATTAACGGACATATGATATCTTAAACACAGGGAGATTAACATACTCATGATAAGAAGGAGCTCATATTGTAATATGGGATTGGTGTGGTAGTTCAATAATAACCCTTTATTGGTATGGGTTATTATTGATGGACTTGGGTTGAGTGTTCGGGCCGAACACAGGAGGCCCAAGCCCATCAGGAGGCCTAAACCAATTCCTCCTCTAGGTCCCTGTTGTAGCCTCTATATAAAGTCTCGCATCCACCCATCCATAACTTGGTTTGGTTTAACTGGGTTTAGTTTAACTTAACTTAGTTTGGTTTAATTTAACTTGGTTTGGTTTAACTTGGTTATAGGAAGGGAAATTTTTTCTAAATAGAATTCGATTATAGAAAAAGAGATTTTTCTAAATAGAATTCTGTTATTTTTCTTTCTTTGTAACCGACAGCATGTCTATAAAAAGGAATAGGTGGTGGCTCATAAAACCTAATTTTCTAATTCTCCACAATCCTCTTCTCTCCTTGTGGTCGGCTCCCCTCTTCCTTTGCTAGGGTCGGCGCCCCTCCTCACCTTGCTAGGGTCACCCCTCCTCACCTTTCTAGGGCCGCCCCTTCCTCACCTTGCAAGGGACGCCCCCCCCCCCCTCCTCTCCTTGCTTAGGGTCGGCGCCCCCCTTCCTCTCCTAGCTAGGGTCGGCGCCCCTTCCTAGCAATCCATTCGTGGCCGGCGGCTTGAAGAAGAGGAAGAAGAAGAAGAAGAGAAGGAAGAAGATTAGAAGGTGTCCCATCCTATAGCCTTCTTTTGTAGTCGGCGGTTTAGAAACTGAGAACAGAAGGAGGGTGGTGTTGTCTTGGTAGATTGTTACCCACATGACATCCAAGAAGAGGAGAGGAATACGGCAGAAGATCAAGAGGTTTTTAGCTACAAAGAAAAGGTACAACTAGTTCTTTAATTCCGCTGCGTAATTAGTTAGTTTTCTTTGTATCATTTTTGGAATACCAACACAAGAGGCCAGTGATCTTGTACTTCGATCAAAGTGTGTTTTGATCATTCAAGAACTTGCTTGATTGATCAAACACATGATTGATCGAACATGCGGGTTGCTAGGAAAATTTCTGTTCTTGTACAATTTTTTTTGTACAGGGAAATTAAAACAGAACAGAATTCCAATGCTTTCAAGTGGTATCAGAGCAAGTTTTCTAGTTCTGTGTGATTGGTTTTCGGTTAAATTATGCACTGCCCATATATAAGTTTAGGCCGGATAATAGTAGGATGTGCTAGATAGATTAACCCTGTGGTTGTAGGCATCCTAGATCCAACTATTATGACTTTGTGTGTTTGTATATGATTTGAACCCTTGGGCATGTTAAGGTTGTTTTGTGTGCATGATTGTAATAATTAAAATACGGGCGGTCGCCATATTATTTTTTTATATTTTGTTCAATCTAGATTACATATAAATTCCTTCGTGGAATATAGGATCGAAAAATATAAATTTTATTTCTTTTTGTTGCGACTTGTATCCTTGCTATGCGTGGTGCTATTTTGAGGACCGGAGATGCGACAGAGAAGGAAGTGAGATAGACGCGACGACTTGATCCATTGGTGGCATATTGGAGGACAACGATCTATTGGAGACATATTGGAGGACAACATTGGATGAGGCCATTATAGTTGGAAATTCTATTTTCATATTTATTGCCTTTATATGTTGTTTGTGTGTGTTGTGATGATGTTATTTTTATGTGCTGTGATGTATGTGCTATGATGTGCGTGCATGATTAAAATTCATCAATTTAAATAACTAAGTAGGAGAGGGATTATTTAAATAAATTACATGGTCTCCATTACTGGTTTATAAGTGATGCATACAAACTTGTGCATTGACTTTAAGTGTCTTCCTCCACATTGGATGAGTTTGTTTACGGGTCACTAGATCAAACTTCCTCTATGGATGATTATAGGAAATTATTTAGGTTTATGTGATCTTCTCCATCTGAAGGGGCACAATCCTAATTAATGGACTAAGTATCAAGTAATGATGTATACTTAGGCGCATTTAATAGTATCCTCCCTATCGGAGTCACTGCTATTATTTATGTGACCGGAGATGAACCAACTATTAATTTTATTTGTCATAAAGTTAGGTTGACAAGATAATAAAATTAATGGGTAAAACTTCCTCTTACAAATGTTTGAATTAGTATACGTCCACACTATCATGGCATACGAAATTCACGATGTTTTGAGGTGTTGGTGAATTTAAATTATATTGTTTGAGGAATCAATATTATTTTAAATTCTAAAGTTTTGACTAAATATTTTATTTTTTGATTCTCAGGATTTTAAAATGGCTTTCAATCCTCTTGCTATTATTTTAAAAGAAAACAAACTTACTGGTCCAAATTATATTGATTAGAAATGAAACTTGGACATTGTCTTAACTGCTGAAGAATATAAGTTCGTACTTCTTGAGGTCTGTCCTAGCGTGCCTAATAAGGATTCTAGTGAAGAGGAGATAGAGAGACATAGGAAATGGGTCAAGGCAGATGAGATGACGCGGTGTTACATTTTGACTTCTATGCCAAATGTGCTGCAACATCAGCATCAGACCCTACCCACTGCCTATGACATGATGCTCAATCTCAAGGAACTCTTCGGACACCAGAATCGGGCTGCCAGGCAGGAGGCCATGAGAAACTTAGGGGGTGTTTGGTTCTTTCATAGGAATAGGAATCGAAATGGGAATCATTGTATTGTGGAATGAGAATGGGTATGAGCATGGATATCACTCTTAAAAGCAATGTTTGGTTACTTGCATATTTTCTATCGGAATAAATCAAAATTTTCTTTTTTACCCTTAAAAGAAAATAAGAGAAAAAATTAGATGTGAGAGAAAGATGAATGTGAGAGAAAAATATGATGAAAGAGAATAATGAGAGAGAAAGTATGATGAGAAAGAATGAAGAGAGAAAAAGTGTGATGAGAGAAAATGAGAAAAGAGAGTGTGATAGGAGAGAGCATGATGAGAGAAGATGAGAGAGAAAATATGATATGAGAGAAAGTATGATGGAAGAGAATAAAGAGAGAAAATGTAATGAGAAAAAAAGAGGAGAGAGAGTGTGATGAGAGAGATTGAGGAGAGAGAAAGTATGGTAAGAGAGAAAGTATGATGAGAGAGAAAGTGTGATGAGAAAAAAAAAGAACAGTGAGTGTAATGGGAGAGATTGAGGAGAGAGAAAGTGTGTTGAGGGAAAAAAATGAGGGAGTGTGACAAGAGAGATTGAGGAGAGAGAAAGTGTGATGAGAGCGAAAGTGTGATGAGAAAAAAAAAAGAGAGTGTGATGGGAGAGATTGAGGAGAGAGAAAGTATGATGAGAAAAAAAAGAAGGAAGAGAGTGCAATGGAAGAGATTGAGGAGAGAGAAAGTATGATGAGAGAGAAAGTGTAATGAGAAAAAAAGAGGAAAGAGAGTGTGATAGGAGAGATTAAGGAGAGAGAAAGTATGTGATAAAATGATGAGAGAGAAAATATGATGAGAGAGAACAAGGAGAGAGAAGTGATATGAAAGAAAAAATAAATAAATATATTTTGATATTAAGGGAGAAAATTTTAGTTTTAGGTCAAGGGTATTTTTGGAATAAGGAAATATTTTGATTGATGAAAATAAGATAATGGCTCATTGAAGGGGAGGTACATGGGAATGAGTCATTACCCAATTTCAAGGATTCATTCCCTTATTTGTATTCCTATTCCTATAATCCAAACATTAACAATGACAATCAATGATTCTCATTCCCATTCCCCACTCATATTCCCCTAAACCAAACGCCCCCTTAATGACGACCACCATGACTAAGGGGACACCCATAAGGGATCATATTCTCAAGATGATGGCTCATTTAAATGAGATGTAAGTCCTTGGATCTGAAATCGATGGGGAACCCCAGGTCGATATCATTCTCCAAACGTTGTCCAAAAGTTTTGAGTAGTTCCGCCTGAATTACAACATAAACAAAAGGGTTTATTCTGTTGGTGCAATATTCCCTAGGTCAAGGTTGACCTAGTTGACTAAGCTTGAGATGACTCAAGCTTGAGTCGTGATGTTTGGGTTTTGATGTTTGACAATACATAGAGACTGATAATACATGGAGATTGTAGTTGCAATCACTCATTTGGGGAGATTGTTGGTACAATTCTCCTCTAGTCAAGGTTGGCCAGTTAGATGTGAAGAAGAGTCAAGTATGCCAAAACTGACTGGATACTTGACTGAGAAGTCATGGTGATTGAAGCCAGACAGTTGAAAAATCCTAGTGAGTGAAGCCAGATGAAAGACCTAGTGAGTGAAGCTAGGGAGTTGAAAAATCCTGGTGAGTGAAGCCAGGTGAAAGACTTAGTGAGTGATCCTAGGCAGTATGAAAATCCTAGTGAGTAAAGCCTCCACCTCTAGGATTGAGGGGGAGAGACCTTCATTGACACCCGATCAAGAAGAAGGAGAAGCTTCTACATCCGGGTCAAGTAGAGAAGAAGATGATGCATCCTCCAAAAATCAAGAGACATCAAATGGAGGATTAAGTGTCATCCCTACACATGAAGGTATAAATGTTTCAATTAAAAATAAAACTCATATTATATATTTTAAATGTTGGGAACATGAGCACTACAAAAGTAAGTGCCCTAAATTGGCCAAGAAGAAGGGCCAAGTGGCACCAAAGGGCAAGGAGAAGCCCACCGTCCCCACAACAAAGAAGAGCAAGGAGCACATTGTGTGCTTCTTGTGTAATAAAAAAGGGCATTACCGAAGTCAATGTCCTAAGGGGAAGAAAGTGGTCAAAGTCAAGGGAGGAAGCACAAGTCAAGGGGGAGCTTCTAAGGTAAAACCCAAGGTATCATTTATTGAGTCTATCCCCTTGAATTATGGTAAAAAAACATGCTAATTTTAGTTTATATCATTTTAATGCTATTTACCATAAAAATAGGAAGCATGATAGAATTAAGGAGAATTATGTAGCCTATCATGCTAAAACCACTCAACCTAAGGTTAGAAGGGTAGAAAATAATTTAGGCAATAACTCTAGGGATTCTAGGTATTTGCCTAAGAAAAAGAAAAATCAAGGTGTTAGTGAAAAATCTAAGGTTGAGGTATTATGGAGGGAAAATCAAGTTTTGAGGTCAAGACTTGATAAATTGGAGAGGACCCTTAAAAGAATCAAAAATGAAACACAAGGGTCCAAGAATCATAACCTAGGTTTAGAGAAACAAGAGTCATCCTATGGTCATAGAGGTTTGGGTTACAAATCAAAGGCTAAGAAGGATGTGCCTTCTTACCATAGGATTTCATATAGCTATGGAACCAAGTCTGGGTCTAATGGTCAAGTCAAAAATACTAGGGAAGTTATCCCTAAGAGTATTTTTGCGACAAATGTGACTAAGACTTCAAAGAAGTCTAAGAAAGTCACTAACAAGGTCACAAGGGAAGAAATCCCTAGAGTTGACCTAGAAAAGGTGACCAAGGCTTCTAAGAAGCCTAAAAAGGTCACTAGGAAGGTAACTAGGGAAGCTATCCCTAGTGAGTACCTAGAGAATCCAAGGAACACCAATAGGTTTTGGGTTCTTAGGAGCATTTTCTCTACCCCTTAGATGGGTTAGAGAGTGTCAACTCTAATTAGAAGGGTAGTTAACCCAACCTTGATGAAGTTGACACTCGGAGAGCATTTTCAAGGTTACTATTAACCTTTGAAAATGAAGTGGATTTTCATTTACTCTTTAAAAGAGTAAAATATGCCATAATTTGAAATTTTTTATTTTATTTTTAAATTGAAAAAAATTGGGAAAACATAAGAAATACCAAGTTGGGGTTTTGGTATTTTCTTAGGAATTTAAAGGCAAATCTAAGCCTTAATTTAAAGTGATCACTCTTTGAAAGAGTAAAGTGTGGCAAAGATTTGAGAAATATACTTAATTTTAATTGGCACAATTTAATCATGGTTTAAAGAAATGCCAATTTGGATTTTGGCATTTTCATGAGTAGATAAGGGGCAATATAGGTTAATTTTAGGTTTAGCTAAGGATTTAAAGACACTTAGATAGATAATCTAAGTACTTTATTTAAGCTAAGCCACCATGCTTTGCTTGCCCATCATATGCCATGACATCATCTTTGCATTCATACTTTATGATGAAAAACACAAAAATACCATGTCATGTACTACATACATCATGTAGTTATAGCAAATTTTCTTTTGAAAATTATTTATTTTGATGTATGACATAACTCATCATGCATCACTTTTAATTCCTTGCAATTAAGGACTAATGACATTTATTAACAAGTAACATTATTGGTAGATGTTCAAAATTCTTAAAATGCCTAGATAGATATGCATGATCCCTAGTTTAGGGCAAAACCAAACTTTACATCTCACAAAGACTTATAAGATGACTTGTATATGTTTTAGTGCATATTAGATACAAGTGAGATGTTAGGACGATGAACAAAACTCAAGATGTTGATTTAGTGCATTCTTTTGAGTTTTAGGTTCATCAAAACACATAGTTGTGTGTTTTCCAATCATTGGGAAAGTTAATGTACAAGTCATGTGCATTGAGCCCAAAGAATATGGTTGGATATGTTGGAGTGTATACTAAAAGCCTAGCTTTTGTATAAACATTTATAAGAATTACATTGGTCAATTGTCTACATTTATATATACCAATGTAGATGTTCAATTAATTTATATTGTAGATAACATAGTGTGTAACAAGCTAATTTTCCCTATTTCGAGTTCTAAATGTCCGTAAAAATATTTGAAAATGTTTTTAAAATATTCTAGAGATTTTTAGAAATTTTTAGAGTCTTTTTATGCAATTTTTGGAGGTCGTTTGGTATTTTTACTAAACGAAGGAAGTTTTGACAAAAAATGTCCAAGCCGAGGTTCGAACCAGCGACCTTTAACTCGGTCAAAACCCGGCTGAGCAAGTGTGCAGGCGGTCGTTGCTGGTAAATTAGGAAGTGAAATGTATATAAGCAGTAGTTAGGAACATTTTTAAATAAAAAGGGAATAAAACGCTCGGCTGAGGATTCGAACTCGTGATCAGGGGTTCGGCGGAAACGTAGTCAACCAAGTGTGTCGGCGGGCGGTGTTAATTAAGGAAAGAGCGAATAATATTTAAGTAGTAGTTGGATAATAAAAACCCTAGTATAAGAAAAGAAACTTAAGTGTTTGCCCGAGAACCCTAATTCCTCCCTTCTCCCTCTCGTGTGCTCGCGACGGCGCGATTTCCTCTTCTCGGGCGGAAACGAAGCCACACCTAGGGCACGTCTCCGGCGCCGGCGAGAGGTTTTTCCGGCCGGTCTTCACCCGTGTGTGATCCTCTCGACGGGAAGAGCTCGTGAGCACGAAGGAGAAGCCGAGATCTTCATCTCTCCGAAACCCTAGCAGCCTTCCCCTTCCGGTTGTAAGTCCTAAAAGCAAGGGTAAGTCGCTTACTCACCTGCGGTAAGGGAGGTTTCGGATTTCGATTATGTTTTCTTGTGTCTTTTGATTTTCGAAGCTTTGCATAGTTCCCTTTTGTTTCGTTGCCGTGGCACAGGATATGAGGAGTAATGGCAGTAGCAAACTGTTTTTCCTTGTGTTTGGATCATGTTATGCAGAGTAGGTGCTAGTTGGGTTTCCTTTTTGTTTAGTTGCCGTGTGAGTTACTGATAAGGGTTGCTGTCATGTTGCTGCCGTGAGCTTCAATTAGGGTTAAGCTGTGAAGGTATTACAATTAGATTGATGGTTAAGGTTTTTTTTTTCTGCCGTGTGCTTTAAGAAGCTTAACAAAATCCTTCTGTGAAGCTTAATCTGTGAAGAATACAATATCTACACATATGCATCTTCTTTGTTCAAACTCTGGAATTGGCAGATCCATTTTGATGCAGGTTAACTGTAATTATTCCCCAAGCACCGCTGGGACATTCTTGAAAAAACTCGATAATCATTATAAGTCTTTTAGTAAACACAAAGCAGCTGTGTTTTGTTTAGCTAGGTTACAATTTAGAAAATGTAAACCTTGTAACCTTGTAGTTTTAGTTTTCCTCTTCGTGCTCAAGTTTTAGATTTAGATCTCTTTAGTTTTCCTTTTTTTAACCTTGTATCTAAGTATAAGATTTTAGTTTCAGATTTAGTTTCTTATGCTTTCTTAACTAGTTGGAACAACCCTTATATTTAGCATAAAAGTTTAGATCTTTTTGTGCCATTAATGGGCACGAACAACCCTATGTTTAGCATTTTCTGTTTAGACCTTTTTGTGCTATTTAGAGGGCACGAACAACCTTTAATCTAAGTACATAGTATTACTTTCCTTTGCTATTTTAACAAACATGATCAGCCCTGTTTTCAGCATTGCAGTTTTAGTTACTTTGTTACTTTAACAAGCATGAACAGCTACTCTCTAAGTGTATGCAGTTTTTTTTTAAGAATGCAGATTTTTCTTTCTTTGATTTATTTCTGCTGTAGCATGCCTAAAGATTTCAGATTTGTTTTCCTTGGTTTTAAATCAATTGTAGCATGTTGGAATAGGCTAGTATTTTACTTGAACAAGTATAAGAAAGATAAAGAAAAGAAAGAAAAAAAGGTCAAGACCTTAAGCAGATTCCCAAAGTCAAGACTTTAGGAATTTTGGCACACAAGGTGCTTGTTAAAATGTCAAGACATTTAAAGAAGAAGTAATAAAGATAATAAGTATTTTACTTTAAAGAGGCTAGTACCCGACTTCCAAGGTTGTCGTTAAACAAATCCAGGTGACCAATTCCAAGGTCTTGGCCCTGGTAAGACCAAGGTCTTTACCCTCGTAGGACTGATGACTAGCTACCACAGTCTCTATTATGGAGCGCACATTGGTACTAAACCTGGGCCCAAGAAAGAAGTTGATTATTATTTTTAAGTATTAAAGTATAAGTTTTTAATCAAGAAGAACTTTATTATTGTTTTAAAGTAATAAAGTATAAGATTTAGAACAAATGAAACAAGTTTCACATATGCTTAGAATCAGTAAGTTTAGTTCTTTTGAATTCTAGCATGCAGTATTAGTTTTGTTTGTTTCCTGATTTGATATTTAGCATGATTAGCTATTAGAATTACATGAGTAGATTCCTTAGCTTTTCTTTGCTATTAGTTTGACATGAGTAGATATATTTATGCTTTATTTTCTTTTAGAGCATATAGTTTCTAGTTCTTTCTGTATACATGTATATTCGTGTTTTTGTGAGTTAGATAGCGCTTACTAAGCAAATTTTGCTTATAGATTGCATTTCCTCTTACTGCAGATAAAAGAAAGGAAAAGATCTAGCAAGGAAGGCGACAAGGTGATGCGGATGGTGTGTGATGCCAGGACTATGGAAGTCTTTGGGCTAGAAAAGAGTTCTTTTAGTTTTCTTTCTTTATTACTAAGTTTTCCATGTTTTAGTGGACTGTAAACATTTGAGATTGTACTTTATAGTTCATGTCATTTGAGTTCATCTTTGTTTTAGATTGTTATTACTGCATGGTTGTGAAGTATATATACCAGCCGCATGTGGCTGATGGTTATTATTTGCCTGTATTGACGAATTTGGTCACCGGTACAGGGGAGACTCTGTCGAAATTTTTCGGTAGGGATTCCTCGTGGTTTCGATCACACCGGATAAGTAGAGTTAATAGTTAAGTAACGATCACCTTAGAGAGTAGTAGAGTTGTAAGAAGGGTGGTCTTTACATAGTGTGTGGTGTCACACACAGAAGATCGTGTTATCGGTTCTTTATAAATTATAAACAGTAGCTCATGACTGAGATGGAAAGGAACAAACCATCAGAAAAGTCGTAGTGTAATTAGGTATTAGTTTATCTTGACTAATAAATTACACTAGTACACTCTAAGTGTATTGAGCAAGACCATTTAAGGAAAGTTCTTTTTATACTGACTTAATAAAAGAACAAGTCCTTAGTTATTATGGAAGTATGTGCTCTTAATCCTAATATAATAACAAACACATATATTTAGTATTTATTTCTTTGACTTATCAATGGGTGAGATTTAGCTCAATAAATCAATAAGCTCGATAAGTTGAGAAATGATATTACTTATAGTGTGTATTGTTGATTATAGAAGAAACCCGTGTCCTAGTAATCTAGGTTGAGAATGATCCCAAGAGGAGCTCAAAAGGATTGTCATGTTAAACCTTGGAGGTGGACTTAGTCCGACATGACGATAAGGTTGAGTGGTACTACTCTTAGAACTAGATATTAATTGAGTTGTCAGTAACTCATTTGAATTAATGGACATTCGATATCTTAAACACAGGGAGACTAACACACTCATAATAAGAAGGAGCCCAAAATGTAATTTGGGATTATTGCGGTAGTTCAATAATAGTTCTTTAGTTGAATGAATTATTATTGATGAAATTAAGTTATGTGTTCGGGGTGAACACGGGATGCTTAATTTCATCGGGAGACCAAAACCAATTCCTCCTCTCGGTCCCTATCGTAGCCTCTTGTATATAGAGATTTATACCCACCACATACCCACTTCTTACCCACCTTTATACCCATCCTATTGAGGTTGGCCAAGCAAGCTTGGGCCGACCAAGTAAATAGGATGAGTTGAGTTAGTGTGGCCGGCCCTAGCTTGAACCCAAGCTTGGTGTGGTCGGCCACATCATATTAAAAAGGGATTTTTATTAAAATTATTTCTTATGTGGATATCATGGTTTTAAAAGAGAGTTTGAAATTTAAATCTTTCCTTTTATAACTTTCTACAAAAGATTAAGAAAAAATTTAAAATCTTTCCTTATTTGTAAATTGAAAGGTAGATTTTAATTTTGAGAAA
This sequence comes from Zingiber officinale, assembly GCF_018446385.1. NCBI lineage: Eukaryota > Viridiplantae > Streptophyta > Magnoliopsida > Zingiberales > Zingiberaceae > Zingiber > Zingiber officinale. The sequence goes on from NC_055988.1 coordinate 104,154,188, forward strand.
ACTTTCCCTTTTTAACCATGTTCATGATTTAAAAGAGAGTTTAAAAATTAAATATTTCTTTTATAAAGCTTCTACAAAAGATTAAGAAAAGATTTGATATCTTTCCTTATTTGTAGATTGAAAGAGATTTTAATTAACTTTCTTTTTATCCACATGTTTAAAAGAAAGATTTAATTTATAAAAATTCCTTTTTATAAACCACCATGAAGGGAAAAATTATTGGAGAAATTTTTTTCCGGAAGCAAATTAGGAAATTTTAATTCTTGTGTGAATTAAAATTTCCTTGATTGAGAGAAAAAGGTGGCCGACCATTATTATTGAGAAAAGAAAATTATTTTTAATTAAAATAATTTTTCTTTTTCATGGCAAAGGAATTAAGGAAGTTATTATTTAAATTTCCTTATTTGCCAAGACCAAGGATTATAAAAGAGGGGGTAGAGGTGCCTTCATGGCTAACGATTCTATTCTTTTTCTCTCCCTCTCTTCCTTGGTGTGGCCGGCCATAGAAGTTTTCTCTTCTTCCTTTTCTTTCTTCTTCATTGGCCGAACCTCATCATCTCATGGAGCTTGAAGGTGGCCGGATTCTAGCTTGGAGAAGAAGGAGAGAAATGAAGCATCCCTTGGAGCTTGGTGGTGGCCGAACCTCATCCTTTCATGGAGATATTGTGGTGGCCGAATATTGCTTAGAGAAGAAGGTGACTTAGGTGGATTCTCATCTCAGTAGATCATTGCCCACACAATATCCGGGATAAGAAGAGGAATACGGTAGAAGATTAAGAGGTTATTTGCTTACAAAGAAAGGTATAACTAGTAATTATTTTCCACATCATACTAGTTTTCTTTGTATGAGTTATTTTTGGAAATACCAAATACAAGAGGCATATGATTCTAGAGTTTTTGAATTTATTTTTCGTGTTTGTGTTTTCTTTATTTTTCAAATTTATGATTCGATTGTTCCTTTTGGTTAACCTAGAGTTATTTAAGGAAATTAAATATTAGCTTTCCTTAAAAGGCTTTGTCTAGGCGGTGGTGGTTGCTCCCATATCCAAGAAGGCCATGCGCCTCGCCATGCAGTCCTGGAAGTCAATTTTGGAAATTAATATTAAATGGAATTAATAACATAGGTGGATTTGAATCAATAGTGTTAAGTTCTGCTTGCGATTCAAATCTAAACTATTAAAACAGATAAGTTAAATTTGGAATCAATGATGTTAAGTTCCATTTGCGATTCCTAATTTAACTTCTAAAGAACACAATAGATTATTTAAGGAAAGGTTCGACACTTGTACAAAATTTTTGTATAGTGGAGCCGGTACGGTTTTCCTAGGACTAACTAACAATTGGTATCAAAGCTAGGAATTGCCTCTGTGTGTTTGGTTTTCAAATAGGTTATGCACATGTCATACATAATTTAGGCAGGATAATAGTAGGATGTGCTAACTTTGTGGTTGCAGGCTCCAACTATTATGGCATATAGATATTGTGTGTGATTGGACCCTTGGACATGTCAAGGGCATTATTTTGTGTGTACATGATTGTACATGATTGTATGTATTAAATATAGCAGGAGCTGTATTAGTTTTAGAATTTTACTTTTTTGTTCGATCTAGAATACATGTACATTCCTTTATGGAATATAGGATCGATGTATGTAAAATTCTATATTTGTCGCGGATCATATCTTTACGAGACGTGGTGCTATCGGAGGACCAGAGGCGCAGCAGAATAAGAAGCAAGATAGATGTGACAACTCGACCCGATGGCGGTGGCTAAAGATGGCAGCAGCTAGGGTTGGAGCACACAAAGGACAGTGATGAAAATGCCATAATAGTTGGAAAATTAATTTCTAAATTTATTGCTTTTATTTACTATGTGTGTGCATGTGTTATATGCTAGCATAGGTTAAAATTCTCATTTTTAAATAACTAAGTGGGAGAGGAATTTTAATAAATCTCATGGTCTCCATTACTGGTTTGTAAGTGATGTAACAAGCTTGCGTGTTGGCTCTGAGTGCCTCCCTCCACAACGGATGAGTTTGTTGCGGATCACTAGATCAAACTTCCTTTATGGATGGTTATAGGAAATTATTTAGGAGCGTGTGATCTTCTCCAACTGAAGAAGCATAATCCTATTTAATGGACTAAGTATCAAGTAATGGTATACACTTAGACGCATTCAATAATATCCTCCCCAACGGAGTCACTGCTATTGTTTTGTGGGACCAAAGCAATACCAACTATTAATTTATCATAAAGTTAGGTAAAATCCCCCTCTTACAAATGTTTAAATTTGTATACGTCCACACTAACGTGACATACAAAATTCACGGTGTTTGAGGTAATTTTATTTGTCATAAAGTTAGGTTGACAATATAAAATGGGTAATACCTCCTCTTACAAACAATTGAATTTGTATACGTTCACACTAACGTGACATACAAAATTCTTGGTGTTTGAGGTAATTTAAGGTTGACAAGATAATTAATGGGTAAGACCCTCCTCTTAAGAATGTTGAATTTGTATACATCCACACTAACGTGGCATGCATAATTCCTGGTGTTTTGAGGTGTTGGTGAATTTAAATAATATTGTTTGAGGAATCAATGTTATTTTAAATTCAAAGTTTTGACCAAATATTTGATTAAAGATAGACCAACTATTAATTTTATTTGTCATGAAGTTAGGATGACGAGATAATAAAATTAATGGACAAAATCTCTTTTTGAATTTATGTACACACTATCGTGGCATACAAAATTCACGAGGATTTTAAAGTGTTGGTCTTGACCAAATAATTTTGTGATTCTTAGGATTTTAAATGTTTGTCAATCCCCTAGTTGTTATACTATAGAAAAGACTTAGTAGTCTCAATTATAATGATTGGAAATAAGACTTGGACATTAAGGTAGACTGTCTTCTTAGAACTAAGAACAATTCAGGTGTATTTTATTCATTAGTTGTAATATGTTTAGTGGAGTTATCTACCGATACCTGGCGTGTAGATACGGAAACCACTGATCATGTCTGTAATTTATTGCAAGGTTCCAGGAAACCTGACAACTATATGAAAAGGAAAACACCGTCTACATGGGCACTACTGTAAAAGTAATAGCTATTGCAGTGGGAGATGTTTATCCTCTGATAGGAATAAAATATGAATTTTCAGAAATTGTCTTTACGTACTAAGTTTAGAAAGAACCTGATTTCGGTTTCTAAACTATTAAAGAATAGATATTCTGTCTATTTTGATAACAAACTTGTTATAAAGAAAAATAGGAAAGTTATCTGTTCTGATACGTTGGTTGACAATTTATAATCCAATAACTCTCACGATGCAATAAATGGAAATTAATAACACATTTTCTAAATAAGAGAAAGTAACCTTCAGAAATGAACCAATCATATTTTTGGCATCTAAGACTAGGTTATATTAACTTGAGTAGGATTCAAAGGATAATAACCAATGAACTCTTGGGTTCATTGGTAGTGAAAATCTTTCCAACCTGCGAGTCTTACTTGGAAGAAAAAATAACCAAGAAGCTTTTAAGTCTAAGGGGTATGGAGCCAAAGATATGTTGGAATTGGTTCATTCTGATTTGTGTAGACCTTTGACTATCCAGACAAGAGGTTGTTTCGAATATTTTGTCTCTTTTATAGATGACTATTCGAGATAAGGATACATTTACTTAACGCGCCACAAGTCTAAGTGCTTTGATTAGTTCAAAAAGTACTAGGCTGATGTGGAGTAACGTCAAAGTAAAAGTATCAAGACACTACGGTAAAATCGTAGTAACGAGTACCTCTTAGGAGACTTTAGGAGTCACATATCAGAAGACGGGATTTAATCCCAACTAACTGCACCTGGTACACCCCAACAGAATAGTGTAGTAGAAAGAAGGTATAAGGCTCTTATGGAATAATTAGATCGAAGATGAGTTATTTAGAAAATTACCAAAATCGTTTAAGGATATACACTGGAAACGGAAGTGAACATAGTACCTTCTAAGTCAGAACTTTCTACTCCCATAGAATTGTAGAATGGGTGTAAGCCTAGTCTGAAGTATATTCGGATTTGGATGGTCTAGCACATGAGAGACACTGATAAGTTGGACATGAGTTCACTTGTTTGAGTTATCCTAGAAAAATGAAAAAAGGTTTGTAGTCCTTAAAATCGAAAGGTCATTGTTGGAACCAATGCCCGCTTTTAGAAAAGGACTATACTATGAACCACAAGCCCATGAGTAAAAATTATTCTTAAGGAAATTAAAGGACACGTCTAACCTAGTACCAACTTTACAAGATGAAATATCACAAGAAACTGCAACACGTATCACAAATGATACACAATTGCAGAAAGTGCCTCGTCGTAGTGGGAGGGTTGTTAGGCAACCTAAAAGATTCATGTTTTGGGAGAGTCTTTGGACTCTATCCCTGGTGGACATGAACTTGATCTCCGAACATATGACGAAGCACTCCAAGATAAAGATGTAGCATCTTTGCAAAGAATACAGAATTAGAATATATGTATTCTAATAGAGTCTGGGAGCTTATAAAATCACCAAATGGTGTAAAAGTCATTGGGTGAAAATAAGTCTACAATAGGAAAAGAGAGATAGACAGGAAGGTATAAACTTTCAAAGCAAGGCTTGTTGAAAAAGGAAACTTTTTTACCGGTAGCCATGCTTAAGTCTATCCGGATTCTTTTATCTATGAGATTTAGCAAGTGGATGTCAAGACAGTTTTCCTTAATGAAAGTCTTGAAGAAAATATCCATATATAGCAACCAGAAGGGTTCATTGCAAAGAGCAAAGAGCATCTTGTGTAAGCTCAATCAGTCTATGGATTGAAGTAAAGCTTCAAGATCTTGGAACATCCAGTTTAATAAAGTAGTCCAGATCTATGGATTTATTTAATAACCGAATGAGTCCTGTGTATACAAAGAGTGTGATGGAAACGTGGTGTTATTTCTTGTACTATACGTAGATAACATTTTTGGTAGTTAGAAACAATATCAAAGTATTGCCAGAAGTAAGGGTATGGTTGTCCAAACAATTCGATATGAAGAACTTAGGAGAATGTATATATTCTTGGGATCAAAAGGGATCGCAAGAAAAGAATATATTTTACTTATCCCAAGCTTCATATATCGAAACAATCCTTGCTTGTTTTAAGCATGTAAAACTCCAAGAAAGATTTCTTACCTTTTCAGCATAGAATAGTTTTATCTAAAGAGATGTCTCCGAAGATATCAAAGGAGATAGAGGAAATGAAGACAGTTCCTTATGCTTCGGCTGTCGGAAGGCTAATGTATGCTATGCACGAGATCAGAAATCTATTTTGCCAAGGGCATAATTAGCAGATATCAAAGTAACCCTGGACAAGGACATTGGACTGCGGTAAAGCATATATTGAAGTACCTTAGAGGCACTTGAGATTATATGCTAGCTTACAAGGCAGATAATTTGGTCCCTGTGGGTTGCACGGATTTTGACTTCCAATCGGATAGGGGCAATAATAAGTCGACCTCGGGGTTTTGTGTTTACTTTAGGAGGTAAAGTCATAACTATGGAAGAGTGATAAGCAAAAGTGCTTTTTCGGACTCCACCATAGAAGCTGAGTAAGTGGCAATCTCTGAGGCAGTCATAGAAGTTGTATGGCTTAGATACTTCATGATGAACTTAGACATGTTTTCTGGTTTGCCCAAAAATTATTACAATTTATTGTAATAATAGTGGTGCAGTAGCAAACTCGAAGAAACCATAAGTCCATAAGGCAAGTAAACACAATAGAGCGCAAGTACCACCCAATACGAGACATCGTATAAACGAGAAGAAGTTGTTGCCGCCTAGATTGCATCAGGTGATAACCTGTAGATCTTTTCACTAAGGTCCTTAAGGCAAGAGCTTTTAATGGACATGTTGAAGGGTTGGGAATCAGATGTATGGTAGTTTTAATGGCAGCATAGTCTTTTAGTATAAGTGGGAGATTGTTGGAGTGTATACTAAAAGCCTAGATTTTGTATAAATATTTATAAGAATCACATTGGTCAAGTGTCTACATTTATATATACCAAATGTAGATGTTCAATTAATTTATATTATAGATAACATAGTGTGCAGTGTCACACACAGAACATCGTGTTATCGGTTCTTTATAAATTATAAACAGTAGCTCACGACTGAGATGGAAAGGAACAAACCATCGGAAAAGTCGTAATGTAATTAGGTATTAGTTTATCTTGACTAATAAATTACAATAGTACACTCTAAGTGTATTGAGCAGGACCATTTAAGGAAAGTTTTTTTTTATACTGACTTAATAAAAGAACAAGTCCTTAGTTATTATGGAAGTGTATGCTCTTAATACTAATATAATAACAAACACATATATTTAGTATTTATTTCTTTGACTTATCAATGGGTGAGATTTAGCTCGATAAATCAATAAGCCCCATAAGTTGGGAAATGATATTACTTATAGTGTGTGTTGTTGATTATAGAAGGAAATTGTGTCTTAGTAATCTAGGTTGAGAATGACCCCAAGAGGAGCTCATAAGGATTGTCATGTTAAACCCTGCAGGTGGACTTAGTCCGACATGACGATAAGGTTGAGTGGTACTACTCTTGGAACTGGATATTAATTAAGTGAGTTGTCAGTAACTCATTTGAATTAATGGACATTCGATATCTTAAACACAGGGAGACTAACACACTCATAATAAGAAGGAGCCCAAAATGTAATTTGGGATTGGTGCGTGGTGTCGGCCTTTTTGAATGTCACGAGGCACTCCAAATTAATTAAAATTGAAACTCATTTAACATAAAGATAAACGTTGTAGCAACGAGTCCCAAGTCGTATTTTTTCCAAAGGTTACTAGCAAAATGTGTGAACTCTAGATTTGATTCAAAATTGATTTCTCACATTGACAAAGTTATTAGGCATTCTCAGTAATCAAGAATCATAGAATCATTAATTGACCAAACTACATACAATCCTTAATTTCAATCACTTCAACAACCATTTCAAGAATTCAGTCACAATAAAATTGAATAGAGGTAGCAATCTAAACATCAAATTAAACATTCCAACACTTAAACAAAATTATAGAAACAAAGATTGAATTGCTAACTAAATCTTAAAACTCTACAAACTGTTAGTATCAGAATTGCAAAAACTAATCAGAATTAGGTCTAAGGGTGGGGTTTGTAAGCAAGAAATCACAAACAGAATTGCATAAGGAAACATGAAACAAAATAGAAATTGCAAAGAAACGTAATCAGATCACAAGATCTGAGCATGTTCGTGGACAATTCAAAGATTAAGAAATAAAAACTAAACCCTAAAGCATTCCACATCCAAATCCTTACTGCAAAACCTTCATCATCCTGCTGTCAACATAATTGCCTCAGAGAACGCCCATACGGCAATCGGCAGCAGATCTCGAGCTTCCAACTAATCCACCGGATGATCTCAGCCTCAGAGAACGCCCATACAGCTCACACCCAAGTGGAATTCAAAGGCACAAGGAAACAGTGCCGGAATCTGAAGATGCGCAAACTCCAATCGATTGATCAGACCGATTCCGGAGTTGCTGATGGACTGATGGAATGGAGAACGCAAGTGTGATTGGAACCTCAGAGAACGCCCATACAGCTCCGGTGATGATGGAAATCGCGGATCGGAGAACGCCCCTGCATCCGGATTGTGAAATGGACAGAAACCAACTGCGCGATCTGGAGAACGCCCCTACCGCTTCTGTGACCTCGGTCGATGATCGCCGTCAGCTCATAGATCGTCGCCAGTGAAAAAGGCTAGCTCACGGATCTGGAATGAGGGAATGGGAGCGCCGGCCGTCGTTCGAAGAAGACGACACTATAGCAAGAAATCGCGAAGCCAAGCCCGAGCACTGTAGCTTCTCACGCGGCCTTTTAAATCTCCTCAGATTCGATCCAACGGCTGAGATACTTCGGAGCTCGATCAACTGTGAAAGTTTGCCCAAAATATGATCTGAAGGTACCGATGTTAATCTAGGGTCTGGATCTACTCTCCTGTAGGTCGGATCGATCAGATCGTCACTGGATGGCTCAGATCTCTCCAATCTTCAACGGATGGTCCAAATCGATCCATAGCTTGATCACCTCGTTTAGCCCTAGAATCGAGCCCAAATGTGGTCTGATTTGATCGGGTCCATGACCCTTTTGATGCCTACAAAATAAGAATCAAATATTAGCACCAAATACCATGAAAATTAGCTAATTCGTAATTAGGTCCAAAATCAAATGCAATATTGAGATATGATGCTAATGTGAGATTAAACTATGAATAAATCAATAAAAACATGCATTATGATTCAAAATAATATAGCCAAAATCATGGTTATCAAATCCCCCACACTTAATCTTGGACGTCCCGTTCAAGTCAAGAAAATTTAAAATCGTCTCCACACAAATTCCCCTAGCAATACATAGAAGATAGTAAAAAGAATTTAACTAAGGTCATCTTAAAGATCACAAACATTCATGAATACAATTAAAACAATAATCAGTAGGTATGGTGGTTTCAATCCAATTGAAGAATTAAGCAAGTTACAATCTCACAAGGTATTCACCTATTCTAGCCCTCACACTCAAACATGCATATTAGTGGAGTTCAACTCAATGCAACTCACAACATTTCATTACCATAATTTTGCTTATTTTCTAATTCTCCACCACTATAAACATAGCATACATGAATCAAAAGGATTTAATCATGAAGATTGAAATGTAAACAAGAAGAACAATGAAAATGGATGAAATAGGCAAAAGAAAAGTATTTAATGAAAAATTGAGAAGATGAGAGTATTGGAGGAGTATACTTGATGAGTTGACCATTTTGATGTAAAAAGAATTGTATACCATTTGTTTTAACAATTCAAAGTATCAAGCTACCCTCCCATTCAATTTGAATGCCAACATAGAATCTTGATACATTGTCTCCCTTTTGATACTCTCTTGAATGTGCCAACTTTCACTATTTTTCCACTTCAATTTCAGCAATTTGGAAGCTCAAAAAATAATCTCACTTCAACTTGCCAAGAAGAATCCCCTCCCCCACACTTGATTTATTGGCCGTCTCGGCCAATGAAACACCATCCAATCCAAGATGATACACCTCTAGAAGCCACTGTTTCCCTTTCAGCAGAATTGATTTTTCTTCCATTCTCTGTCCATACTGAAAAAAAACAATCACTGGAGCTTGTTACAATTTGCACATCTATCAGCTTTTCTGAAACTCAGTTCAGAACTCAAATCTGTGCAGTATCGTCACTGTCAAGGTAATGTATCAGTGCAGCATTTGAAATTCACATTGCCACATAATCCATGAAGTGCCAATACAGCAACATTCTGCTTCTTGCATTTCAGCAGATGGGTTTTACTTCAATGACATTTCAGCCAAAATTCTCTAGCTAGGAACCCTTAAAAGATAGCTTATTTGACACTGCATCAACATGGCTCAACTTCCATTCACACTTAACCTCTTCTCTTACAATAAACAAAATTTCCAGCTCCTCTGACTTTTCCAGCACTGATAAGATTTTGGAAGAAGAAGAATAACATATGTCAATGAGAAAACAAGAAGTTTACTTGAGTTAATCAATAAACAAGAAACTATACAGAAAGTTTGGCACAATCAGATGGGCTGATACATTTAGCTGCAAAACTTCATAATTTTTGGCACAGTCAGATTTCTGATTCAGCAAGAGCAAAATTCAGTTGTTTGGACAGACTTCAGAATGTGCCATTTTTGATTTCAAAGTCATACTTGAAATTCCATAACCATTTCTGACAGCAATTCATCAGCACTGCACTGCTAGCTTCATTCCTTCAATTTCCATTTCTGATAACCATACTATCTTCAGATTTTTTTTTCTTCTTCCTCTGTTTCTGCATCAATCTGATTTCCTTTTCTTCCCTTGCTTTTCCAACAAGCATTCAAACCCACTCGGCCATATATGTACAGCTCTGTTGCTTTGGTGGATAGAGGCAGTACAACAAATAGTAACTAGAGTTCAATAAGTTCTCTTGAGCTTGATTTCTGATTAAAATTCTACAAACAGCCTTAATACGTTTCAGACTAGTAGAATTCTGTCCAGCAGGTTTGTAAAAGACATAGAAATACCAAAATACCATTGGTTACTGAAATTAACAAAGTTCTAGTAAAATTCATAACTGATTTGAGGCTTCCCACAGATTTTGATACTCCACATGATACAAGAAATTTAAAAGCTCAACACCATCCTTTTGTCCATTAAATCAATTTTTAGTAGCTACTAAAAGCTCCCAGTTCCTTCATTCTGTGTCCCTGCAGATTTCTTTCAAGGATCACTGCAAATTCATTACAACTTCAACTGGAAAGTAAGGATCATTCAGGTCATAACAGCTTCAGTTTACGGCACAAACAGTTTAGAAGCCCAGCTTGATCTGGCTAATTGATACTTCATATATGAACACTTGAATATGGAATTGATCTCTGCCTTAAGCAGATTTAATAAAGATTTAATCAAATTCCATTAATCACTATTAACGCTTTGATCACAAAGTTCAGCAATGAATAATCACAGCTCCAAAACCATCAATTCAGAAATTCATGTTTACAAGAATTCCAATTCAATTTGCTACCAACTCAAACTATAAATCAGCTTCCTAGTTACTACTGTCAACAACCCTTTTGCAAGAACTTGACACAACACTTGCAAATAAGAATTACATGGAAGAATTAGCACACCATTAGCACATTGATTCCAATTCAATTTCTGGTTCTGTAATTTAGTTTCAAATTCCAGCTTTTGATCTGCCCTAACACGCTTTTTTTTTTCTTCTGTTATTGTTTTGGTTTACATCTTCACACCAATCTAATTGTGCCATTCCAGGAATCACAGTCACTGAAATTTCGTGCTTTGAATCAAAACAGTTGTGAAGAGTAATCAACACCAAATGAATTCTGTTTAAGCAATTAGAATTCTATCCAATCTAATTCCTGGAAAAACATGGAATGAAACCATATGTTACTGAAAATACCATACCTTCACTGTTTTTCCTCACTGTTTTGTAAGCTACTCATAGTATTTTGGTACACACTTGATAACAATTTGAAACTAAAAGTTGACAGTCTACAAACTCTGTTTTTCACTTCCCTTCTTGGAATAGCTTGTAGGTTGGAGTCTTGCTGTCAAGGAGGTTGCAAAAGAAAACTTGGCACAACAATTTCAAATCACTTACAATTCTGCAGCCCATTACTGTCCAAATTTGTGCAATACAGAATTTTGAAATTATCAACACTTAAAGCAATGGAAAAGTAAGTCTTACGAAGAAGAAAAGCAACAATTGACAACTCAAAGTTAGAAACTCAAGGATTCAGTCCAAAATTGGGCTAATATTTCCTTTGTTCATCTTACTGATCTTGTACTGCAATGAAACTGGACAGTTTCAGAAAATCAAACAACAACTGATTTCACAATTCCAAAATTCCCTATCAACTTGTATTAAGAAACCTCCATAATCTCATCAATAGAAAATCCTCCCTCACACTTAATCTTTGTCCATCTTATCGATCCAACTCATCAAGCAATTAAACCAATACTCATAATGGAATGAAGACAAGACAAAGTGATCAAGGTTTAAAATGTTGAATGAGAATCTTAAAAAAAAAAAAAATTTGTGGGAAAGGAATTGGAATTTGGAATAGACAAAAGAAAAGAGTTCAATGAAAATTATCCTTCCTTTCCATGCATCCTTATGCTATTGTGACTTTGAAAAGAAACTAAGCAAGTTCTAGAGTTCAATTGCTATGAGCACATGCCGCACAAAAGAAAATATAATAGTGTATAGGCTTAAAGTGGTCCTCTCTAGGTAATTTTTTTTCAACAAGCTCAATCAATCAAATTGGAATCCTCCACCAAATTAACCAATATCATGTAAGAAAGGCATCCAATCATGTCAAATGACCTAAAATTGATTATCAAATTTAAGAAGCTTTTACCATCTTAAAAATATTACATAGAAAATTCCCATTGAGGATTTATTCACTAACATGCTATGTAAACTAATCAAAATGCAAAGTATGAAAATAAAGTGTGGAAGTAAAATGCAAATATAGGAAAATGAAACTAAAGAAATGTATAAATGGAATTTATTAACAAAACATGAACTGAAATGCAAAAAAAACAAAATTGAAACCAACTCCCCTTTAATTCCGGTGGTCGAAGAAGATTTAGCAACAAAATCCACACCGGGAATGGAGTACTTTTGATTCCACTCAATTTCTTTTTATTGACCATTTTTCCATTGCAAATCCTTTCTGGAGGTCTAAGGCGGTTCAGTGTAAGCATCCACTCCGGAAGCTTATGTTCTCCTACCACATCAATCAAAGAAAACGTCTCCCACAAGCATGTGGGGTAAAAAGAAGATAGGAGAATATTAGTGTGGGTAGAAAATTTAGCAAGAAATGAATCACAACTAATGAAATCAATAAATGGTACCTCTATTAAATTTTCTGATGAATCACAAAAAATACTCACCTTGTCATTTTGAGCGGTACCTGGAGTGGTGATTGTTACCTCCTTTTCTCATCATGATATGGCTCAAGTTCTTGTTCTTGTGAATGTTCATCCTCATGTAGTGATTCTTGGGTGCTTGGCTCCATAGCACAAGTCCCTACACTTACATCTTCAGCTCTTGGTGATTCTTGAGGTAATGCTTCCAGTAAGCATTCCCCTACACTTAAATAATCTTCAACAACATATTTAGAACCTGAATCACTATCAACATCTTCAACAACAATATCAGTAGGATCAGAAATTTTCATAATTACATAATCATCACAAAGAATACTAGAAAAATCATGTGAATTAATGGAAGTAGGGTCAGGCCTGACAGAATTGCTACTTTCCATCTCTCCACCGGAGTTTTGTGCTTGCAGCTGATTTATTGATGATGCAATCTGATCTAACTGAATCTGTATGTTCTGTATCCTTAAAAACTGTTGCTCTTGATACTTACTCGTCTGTTGCATAATCTCCTTGAGTTTCCATGTTGATTCATCCATCTGAAAATCATTCTGTTGATAAGGATGTGGTTCAAATGATGTTGAAACTTCTTGAAATCCATATGAACTCTGGTAGACTGGATATGGCTCAATAAATGGTCCTTGTGCACTTTCATACCTGAAACATGAATTATCCACTCAATTAGCATTAAAACCATTTGAAAATGACTCATACCTATTTCGTTGATCCAAATTTGGGTAAAATTGATACTCAGGTTGAAAACACTGATAACTCTCCATTCCACCTCCAAAATTCTGAAAATATGGATCCATGCTAAAGAAATCTCCTGTTCTTACAATTCAACACTAAAAATAAATGTTAGAAGATCCAAGAGCATAAAGTTTCAATCTAATGAAAACATGAACAGTAGAATCACTAAACATTTCAAGAATAAACCAACATGAAAATACAAAAGAGAAATAGCAATCATATCAATCAAGAAAAATGCTAACCAATAAAATCACTCAATGATCAATCTAAAATAAACACACATTGCTAGTTTTTTCCCCGGCAACGACGCCAAAATTTGGTGTCGGCCTTTTTGCATGTCACGAGGCACTCCAAATTAATTAAAATTGAAACTCATTTAACATAAAGATAAACGTTGTAGCAACGAGTCCCAAGTCGTATTTTTTCCAAAGGTTACTAGCAAAATGTGTGAACTCTAGATTTGATTCAAAATTGATTTCTCACATTGACAAAGTTATTAGGCATTCTCAGCAATCAAGAATCATAAAATCATTAATTGACCAAACTACATACAATCCTTAATTTCAATCACTTCAACAACCATTTCAAGAATTCAGTCACAATAAAATTGAATAGAGGTAGCAATCTAAACATCAAATTAAACATTCCAACACTTAAACAAAATTATAGAAACAAAGATTGAATTGCTAACTAAATCTTAAAACTCTACAAACTGTTAGTATCAGAATTGCAAAAACTAATCAGAATTAGGTCTAAGGGTGGGGTTTGTAAGCAAGAAATCACAAACAGAATTGCATAAGGAAACATGAAACAAAATAGAAATTGCAAAGAAACGTAATCAGATCACAAGATCTGAGCATGTTCGTGGAAAATTCAAAGATTAAGAAATAAAAACTAAACCCTAAAGCATTCCACATCCAAATCCTTACGGCAAAACCGTCATCATCCTGCTGTCAACAGAATTGCCTCAAAGAACGCCCATACGGCAATCGGCAGCAGATCTCGAGCTTCCAACTAATCCACCAGATGATCTCAGCCTCAGAGAACACCCATACAGCTCACACCCAAGTGGAATTCATAAGGCACAAGGAAACAGCGCCGGAATCTGAAGATGCGCAAACTCCAATCGATTGATCAGACCGATTCCGGAGTTGCTGATGGAATGGAGAATACAAGTGTGATCGGAACCTCAGAGAACGCCCATACAGCTTCGGTGATGATGGAAATCGCGGATCGGAGAACGCCCCTGCATCCGGATTGTGAAATGGACAGAAACCAACTGCGCGATCTGGAGAACGCCCCTACCGCTTCTGTGACCTCGGTCGATGATCGCCTTCAGCTCATAGATCGTCGCCGGTGAAAAAGGCTAGCTCACGGATCTGGAATGAGGGAATGGGAGCACCGGCCGTCGCGCGAAGAAGACGACACTGTAGCAAGAAATCGCGAAGCCGAGCCCGAGCACTGTAGCTTCTCACGCGGCCTTTTAAATCTCCTCAGATTCGATCCAACGGCTGAGATACTTCGGAGCTCGATCAACAGTGAAAGTTTGCCCAAAATATGATATGAAGGTACCGATGTTAATCTAGGGTCTGGATCTACTCTCCTGTAGGTCGGATCGATCAGATCGTCACTGGATGACCCAGATCTCTCCGATCTTCAACGGATGGTCCAAATCGATCCATAGCTTGATCACCTCGTTTAGCCCTAGAATCGAGCCCAAATGTGGTCTGATTTGATTGGGTCCATGACCCTTTTGATGCCTACAAAATAAGAATCAAATATTAGCACCAAATACCATGAAAATTAGCTAATTCGCAATTAGGTCCAAAATCAAATGCAATATTGAGATATGATGCTAATGTGAGATTAAACTATGAATAAATCAATAAAAACATGCATTATGATTCAAAATAATATAGCCAAAATCATGGTTATCAGTGGGGTAGTTCAATAATAGTTCTTTAGTTGAATGAATTATTATTAATGAAATTAAGTTATGTGTTCGGGGCGCACACGGGATGCTTATTTCATTGGGAGACCAAAACCAATTCCTCCTCTCGGTTCCTATCGTAGCCTCTTGTATATAGAGATTTATACCCACCACATACTCACTTCTTACCCACCTTTATACCCATCCTATTGGGGCCGGCCAAGCAAGCTTGGAACCTAGCCGGCCAAGTAAATCGGATGAGTTGAGTTGGTGTGGCCGGCCGTAGCTTAAACCCAAGCTTGGTGTGGCCGGTCACATCATATTAAAAAGGGATTTTTATTAAAATTATTTCTTATGTGGATATCATGGTTTTAAAAGAGAGTTTGAAAATTAAATCTTTCCTTTTATAGCTTTCTACAAAAGATTAAGAAAAGATTTAAAATCTTTCCTTATTTGTAGATTGAAAGGTAGATTTTAATTTTGAGAAAACTTTCCCTTTTTAACCATGTTCATGATTTAAAAGAGAGTTTAAAAATTAAATATTTCTTTTATAAAGCTTCTACAAAAGATTAAGAAAAGATTTGATATCTTTCCTTATTTGTAGATTGAAAGAGATTTTAATTAACTTTCTTTTTATCCACATGTTTAAAAGAAAGATTTAATTTATAAAAATTCCTTTTTTTTAAACCACCATGAAGGGAAAAATTATTGGAGAAATTTTTTTTCGGAAGCAAATTAGGAAGTTTTAATTCTTGTGTGAATTAAAATTTCCTTGATTGGGAGAAAAAGGTGGCCGACCATTATTATTGAGAAAAGAAAATTGTTTTTAATTAAAATAATTTTTCTTTTTCATGGCAAAGGAATTAAGGAAGTTATTATTTAAATTTCCTTATTTGTCAAGACCAAGGATTATAAAAGAGGGGGTAGAGGTGCCTTCATGGCTAACGATTCTATTCTTTTTCAATCCCTCTCTTCCTTGGTGTGGCTGGCCATAGAAGTTTACTCTTCTTCCTTTTTTTTCTTCTTCATTGGCCGAACCTCATCATCTCATGGAGCTTGAAGGTGGCTGGATTCTAGCTTGGAGAAGAAGGAGAGAAAGGAAGCATCCCTTGGAGCTTGGTGGTGGGTGAACCTCATCCTTTCATGGAGCTATTGTGGTGGCCGAATATTGCTTGGAGAAGAAGGTGACTTAGGTGGATTCTCATCTCGGTAGATCGTTGCCCACATAACGTCCGGGATAAGAAGAGGAATACGATAGAAGATCAAGAGGTTATTTGCTTACAAAGAAAGGTATAACTAGTAATTGTTTTCCGCATCATACTAGTTTTCTTTGTATGAGTTATTTTTGGAAATACCAAACACAAGAGACATATGATTCTAGAGTTTTCAAATTTATTTTTCGTGTTTGTGTTTTCTTTATTTTTCAAATTTGTGATTCGATTGTTCCTTTTAGTTAACCTAGAGTTATTTAAGGAAATTAAATATTAGCTTTCCTTAAAAGGCTTTTTCTAGGCGGTGGTGGTTGCTCCCATATCCAAGAAGGTCATGCGCCTCGCCATGCAGTCCTGGAAGTCAATTTTAGAAATTAATATTAAATGGAATTAATAACATAGGTGGATTTGAATCAATAGTGTTAAGTTCCGCTTGCGATTCAAATCTAAACCATTAAGAGCAGATAAGTTAAATTTGGAATCAATGATGTTAAGTTCCGTCTGCGATTCCTAATTTAACTTCTAAAGAACACAATAGGTTATTTAAGGAAAGGTTCGACACTTGTACAAAATTTTTGTACAGTGGAGCCGGTACGATTTTTCTAGGACTAACCAATAGGATATTGGTTTTGAAAATGATTTCAAATGCTTTTGAAAAACCTTGGTGAAGACTATTTTTTGATAGTAATCATCATTGAAAAGTTAGGCACAAACTTGAAGAAAACACTAAAGTTTTTACAAGTTTGTGTCAATCTTTGAAAATAGGAAGTATTTTCATAGAAAACTATTTTCCCTTGATAGTATATACCCTAAATAATGTCTACATGAATTTTCATGATTTTTAGAATTTTGTAGAATTTTGGGGAGTTTCTGAAAATCACTAAAATTGAATTTCATATTTTCAGGCCTTCAATCGATCACCCGATCGATTGAAGTGCCTCAATCGATCGGGCGATCGATTGAGGTGGTGTTTTACGCGAACAGAAACTCAGTGGATCGATCCACCGATCGATCCACACCTATTGAATCGATAAGTGGATCGATTGGGTCAGGTTCAATCGATTCAAACCCTAATTTCAATCGATTGAAGTGCTGATTTTGGTTGGGAAAGCCTGTTTTCATCATTTTAGATCATTTTTATTCTAAGTAACCATTTCTAATCCCTCAAAACACATTTGTTTACATTTAGGGGGAGTTTTCATGATGAAAACAAGGATGGATTGGTTAAAGAAGACTAAGTAGAAGTTTAGGTTGAGGTTTGGTTTCAATTTTGAATTTTTGAACCTCAAAAACTTTAGGGTGCGTTTGGTACGCGCATTTTTCATTTTCATTTTCTGAAAAACACGTGTTTTCTGAAAAATAGTGTTAGGTTTGCGTTTTTCATGCCTGTTTTCTAAAAAAATAGATAGTGTTTTCTAGAAAAATAGAGAATGACAAAAAGTCATTTTCTGTTTTTTAGAAAACGCACATTTTTCAAAAAATAAAAATGTAAAATGCGCGTACCAAACACACCCTTAGATTTTGGGTTTCCTAAAGATTTAGGGATTCTAAGTCATTGTTGGTGCAATGATAGAAGTTTGAAGCATGTCTTTAGGGGGAGTTACTCTTTAAGGACATGGAACTAATTTTCCGACACCATTGAAGGTGGTTAAACCTTCGTTTAGAAAGACAATTGCTCAAGGTTGAGCGTTGAAAAGCAATGAAGAGAGGATATCTTCATTAAGGGGTTATGGATGCTCTAGGATGAGCATCATAACGTGGTTAATGCTCAAGGGTGAGCATTGGATACAACGAAGTGTATGAGACCTTCATTGTAGTGTTGTGACCAACAAGTGAAGTTGTGACCAACAAGTGAAGTTGTGACCAACTGTGAGTAACTATTCAGGGGGAGAGTTCTTTTTGATGTGTGCCAATAGGGGGAGAATGTAGGGTTTAAGTTAGACCTTTATTACCTAAAGAGGGAGGTTGCCCTCTAGGAAAGGGGGAGAATGAAGGAAACACTCATTCATACTTTGGCATGAAACGAAGTTTGAGACTATGAGATTAGCCTAACTTAAAGGTATTGTCAAACATCAAAAAGGGGGAGATTGTTGGTGCAATATTCCCTAGGTCAAGGTTGATCTGGATGACTAAGCTTGAGACGGCTCAAGCTTGAGTCGTGATGTTTGGATTTCGATGTTTGACAATATATGGAGATTGCAGGTGCAATCGCTCATTTGGGGAGATTGTTGGTACAATTCTCCTCTGATCAAGGTTGGCCAGTTAGATGTAAAGAAGAGTCAAGTAGGCCAAAACTGACTGGATACTTTATTGAGAAGTCCTGGTGAGTGAAGCCAGACTGTCGAAAAATCCTGGTGAGTGAAGCCAGGTGAAAGACCTAGTGAGTGAAGCTAGGCAGCTGGAAAATCCTGGCGAGTGAAGCTAGGTGAAAGACCTAGTGAGTGAAGGTAGGCAGTATGAAAATCCTAGTGAGTGAAACTAGGTGAAAGTCCTGGTGAGTGAAGCTAGGCAGATGGGAAACCCAAGTGAGTGAAACTAGGTGAAAGTCCTGGTGAGTGAAGTCAGGTAGATGGGAAGTCCTAGTGAGTGAAGCTAGGCAGAAGGGAAGTCCTAGTGAGTGAAGCCAGGCATGTGAAAATCCAGGTGGGTCAAGGTTGATCGGACACCTGATATTGAGAAGTCCAAGTAGGTCAAAGGTTTGATTGGATACTTGGCACGAGGAGAAAAGTCCAAGTGGGTCAAAGGGATTGACCGGACACTTGGCGAGGAAGTCCTAGCTGGTCGAGGGTGACCAGATGCTAGGCATGATGTCCCAACAGGTCATGGTTGACCGGATGTTGGTTTTAGAGACTTTAGACATGATTTGGCAAGTCACAAGTGAGTCCAATCGATCAACGGATCGATTAACTCATGCTCAATCGATTGGTTGATCGATTGGGTGAGTATCGTGACAAAGGCTTCTCGCAATCGATTGGTTAATCGATTGGGGAAGAATCAACATCGCACAGAATGCCTCCCAATCGATCACCCGATCGATTGGGATCCTCCAATCGATCGGTGGATCGATTGGAGTGCTAGAAATCGCACGATAGCCTTGAATCGATCAGTTGATCGATTCAGGCGATTTCCAAAGAGCACAGAGGCGCTCTGGATCGATCGACCGATCGATCCAAAGCCTCCCCAATCTATTGGGAGCAATCTAATCGATTGAGATCCAACCGTTGGCGCTGGATAAAGCCGTTGTGAGCATTTTCTTCAGAGACTTTCACCTGATTCATCTCAGATAAATAGTGATTTTCCACAGAGCTCACCTTGTAAATCTTATAAGGTTTACTATTTTATCAGCTTGTAATTTGTTCTTCTTATGTATCTTTGTGTGTGAGTCCTGTACAGGCTTCTCCGCCCTCGGTAGTTACCGTAGAGGAGTGTTTTCATAGTGGAGAGTGTGTGTCATGTGTAGTCCTTGGATTAGTCACCTCTTCTTGAGGTGAATACCAAGTAAATCCTTGTGTTAGCATTGTAATTGTGTTTCTTGTATTTTCCGCTGCATATCATCACCAAGACGCAAGCAACGACGAGCACGATGAGCCATTCACTCCCCCTAGCACATTTCGACCCTACCAATTGTAGGATCGAAAAGAATTTAAATATCTCCACAATTACATGATATTGTCCACTTTGGACCTAAGCCCTCATGGTTTTGCTCTTGGCCTCTACCCAAAAGGCCTCATGCCAATGGAGATATCTTTTCTCTTATAAAGCCATGATCTTTCCCATGTGTTTTCAATGTGAGACTATGTTTACAACCTTGTAACCCCAACAATCCCCCCCCCTCAAACAAAGGATCACAGACTTCCCATGTCCAATCCTCGACCCACCAGATCTTCCTGCCCCTCAGTCCACCTGACCTAGTAGGACTTCCTTGCCTAGCCGCAACTAGGACTTCCTGCCTGGTGTCTGGTCCTCTTGATCCGAACATAGGAGCCCCCACTTTATTTGTTCGAGGTTAATATTGTACCCACATGGCTCAATCAGACCATAGCTCTTATGCACAGTCGGCGGTTAAACCTTCTGGCAGTTTGGACTCTGATACCAATTGTAGGATCGAAAAGAAATTAGATATCTCCATAATTGCATGATATTGTCCACTTTGGGCCTAAGCCCTCATGGTTTTGCTCTTGGGCTCTAACCAAGGGCCTCATACCAATGAAGATATCTTTTCTCTTATAAACCCATGATCTTTCCCATGTGTTTTCAATGTGGGACAACCTTGCAACCCCAATATATTTGTTGGTGGAACTTCTGACAGAACTCCAACCGGCAGAAGGGCTATTTCATCAAAGTTCTCAAGTTCACATTGTTGAAAACATTTCTGCTTCTAAGCCAAAAGGCGGAAAGAAGAAGAAGAAACAAGTTGGTTCGACAAAGAAAGTGATTCAACCTCAAGGGACTGGGCCACAGGCAGGTGTGAAGAAGCCGAAGGGCAAGTGCTTCACATGCAAGCAGTCTGGACATTAGAAGACGAACTGTCCTCATAGAAAGGAGAACAATAAAGGTATATCGTATTCATTAGTTGTTGAAACATGTTTAGCGGTGTTATCTACCGGTACCTGGTGTGTAGAACAGTGTATAATTCAATCGAAAACCAATCACACCGAACCAGGAAACTCGCTCTAATACCACTTAAAGGCGCTGAGAGTTCTGTTCTGTTTAAATTCCCCATACAAAAAATTGTACAAATACAAAACTATTCCTAGCAACCCACACGTTCGATCAGACATGTGTTTGATCAATCAAGCAAGTTCTTGAATGATCAAAGCACACCTTGATTGAAGTACAAGATCGCTGGCCTCTTGTGTTGGTATTCAAAATCGATATCCAAAATCGATACGAAGAGAACAAAACTAGATACGCAGTGGAATTAAAGAACTAGTTGTACCTTTCTTCGTAGCTAAAGACCTCTTGATCTTCTGCCGTATTCCTCTCCTCTTCTTGGACGTCGTGTGGGCGACGATCTATCAAGACGACACCACCCTTCTTTTCTTCTCTTCCAAAATGTCAGCCACATAGGGACCTAGAGGAGGAATTTGTTGGTTGCTACTTGGAAAACCTAGAGGTTCCACTGTACAAAAATTTTGTACAAAGGTCTGAACCTTTTCCTAGCTACCATGTGTTCTTTTAAATTAAATTTTGGATCGCCTGCGGAACTTAACACGTTTGATCCAAAACTTAATCTATTTGTTCTTTTAGGTTTTGACTTGGATCTCCTACGGAACTTAACACGTTTGATCCAAATCACCTAAGTTATTAATTCCATTAAATATTAATTTCCAAAATTGGTTCCCAGTACTGACGTGGCGAGGCACATGGCCTTCTTGGATATGGGAGCAACCACCACCGACTAGACAAAACCTTTTAAGGAAAGCTAATATTTAATTTCCTAAAATAACTTTAGGTCAACCGAAAAGAACAATCAAATCACAAGGAAAAAAAACAAAAGAACACTATATCGAAAACAAATTCGAAACACTAGAATCGTATGCCTCTTGTATTTAGTATTATTTCCAAAAATAACTAGTATGATGCGGAAAGAAAAATTACTAGTTATACCTTTTAGAAAGACCTCTTGATCTTCTACCGTATTCCTCTTCTAACCTCGGACGTTGTGTGGGCAACGATCTTCCGAGATGAGAACCACCTAGCACCTTCTTCTTCCTTACAAGTTTCGGCCATCAAAACTTCTCCTAGGATGAAGAGGTTCGGCCACCACCACCATGCTCCAAGGGATGCTAGAAAAGAGACTTCTTTTCTCTCCTTCTTCTCCTTCTTAGTTCCGGCCACCAAAACTATTTCCACCATGAGAAAATTTCGGCCACACAAAGGAGAGGAGAGGAAAGAAAGGGCCGGCCACACCCAAGGAAGAAAAGAGGGAGAAAAATAATAGAGTTGTTCACCCATGAAGGCACCTCTACCCCCTCTTTTATAATCCTTGGTCTTGGCAAATAAGGAAATTTAAATAAAAATTTCCTTAATTCCTTTGCCATGAAAAAGGAAAATTATTTTAATTAAAACAATTTTCTTTTTTTTAATTGCAATGGCCGGCCACCACTTTCCCCAAAACAAGGAGAGTTTTAATTAAAACAAAAATTAAAACTTCCTAATTTGTTTCTAGAAATTTATAAAAATTTCTCCAATAATTTTCATCCCTTCATGATTGGTTAATAAAAAGGAAATTTTATAAATTAAAATCTTTCTTTTAAACATGTGAATAAAAAGAAAGTTATCTCTAAAAATTAAAATCTCTTTTAATCTACAAATAAGGAAAAATATCAAATCTTTTCTTAATCTCTTGTAGAAACTTATAAAAGAGAATATTTAATTTTTAAACTCTCTTTTAAAACATGAACATGGTTAAAAAGGAAAGTTTTCTTAAAATTTAAAATCCACCTTTTAATCAACAAATAAGGAAAGATTTCAAATTTTAAACTCTCTTTTAAACATGTAGATGATTTACAAATAAAGAAAGTTTTTACCAAAAATTAAAATCATCCTTTTAATCTACAAATAAGGAAAGAGATTAATCTCTTCTCTTAATCTTTTGTAGAAAGCTATAAAAGGAAATTTTTAATTTTTAAACTCTCTTTTAAAGCCATGATATCCACATAAGAAATAATTTTAATAAAAAATCCTTTTTAATATTCTAGTGGCCGGCCACCTAAGCTTGGGACCCAAGCTTTGGTCGGCCACCTACATGGCTCATCCACTTGGTCTTGGCCGGCCCTAGCTTGGGTTCCAAGTTAGCTTGGCCGACCCCATTGGATGGGTAAGAAGGTGGGTATACGGTGGGTATAAATCTATATACTAGAGGCTACGATAGGGACCGAGAGGAGGAATTGGTTTTGGTCTCCCGATAAAATTAAGCATCCCGTGCTCGCCCCGAACACACAACTTAATTTTATCAATAATAATTCATTCCACTAGAGAACTATTATTGAACTACCGCACCAATCCCAAATTACATTTTGGGCTCCTTCTTATCATGAGTGTGTTAGTCTCCCTGTGTTTAAGATAACAAATGTCCACTAATTAAGTAAGTTACTGACAACTCACTTAATTAATATCTAGCTCCAAGAGTAGTACCACTCAACTTCATCGTCATGTCGGACTAAGTCCACCTGCAGGGTTTAACATGACAATCCTTATAAGCTCCTCTTGGGGACATTCTCAACCTATATTACTAGGACACAGTTTCCTTCTATAATCAACAACACACACTATAAGTGATATCATTTCCCAACTTATCGGGCTTATTGATTCATCGAACTAAATCTCACCCATTGATAAATTAAAGAAATAAATATCAAATATATGTGCTTGTTATTATATTAGGATTAAGAGCACACACTTCCATAATAACTGAGGTCTTTGTTCCTTTATAAAGTCAGTATAAAAGAAATGACCTCTAATGGTCCTACTCAATACACTTTTAGTGTACTAGTGTAATTATATAGTTAAGATAAACTAACACCTAATTACACTACGACCTTCCAATGGTTTGTTCCTTTCCATCATGGTCGTGAGCTACTGTTTATAATTTATAAGGTACTGATAACATAATCTTCTATATGTGACACCACACACCATGTTATCTACAATATAAATTAATTGAACAACTACATTTATCATAAATGTAGACATTTGACCAATGTGATTCTTAGATAAATGTTTATACCAAAAGCTAGACTTTTAGTATACATCCTAACAGAATTGACTTTGGTCTCCCGATGAGCTCAAGCTTCCCGTGTTCGCCCCGAACACCCAACTCAAGTTCATCAATAATCACTAATAAAGAGTTATTATTGAACTACCGCACCATCCCCAAATTATATTATGGGCTCCTTCTTATCATGAATGTGTTAATCTTCCTGTATTTAAGATATCAAATATCCATTAATTAAATGAGTTACTGACACTCATTTAATTAACATCTAGCTCCAAGAGTAGTACCACTCAACTTTATTGTCATGCCGGACTAAGTCCACCTACAGGGTTTACATGACAATCCTTTTGAGCTCCTCAAGGGGACATCATCAACCTAGATAACTAGGTCACAGTTTCCTTTTATAATTAACAACACACCATATAAATAATATTATTTCCTAACTTATCAGGCCTATTGATTTAATGAACTAAATCTCAACCATTGATAAATTAAAAAAATAAATACTAAATATATGTGCTTGTCATTATATCTGTAACACCCCAAATTTCCTTGTTTTGAGTTCTAAAAATGCTTATAAATATTTAGAAATGATTTAGAAATTTTTAGAGTATTTTTATAGAATTTTCGAAGGTCGTTTAGTATTTTTACCAAAAGAAATAAAGTTGCAACAAAAAGTTTTCAAGCCGAGGTTTGACCCCGGAATCCCATAGTAAGCAAAGTCTTAAGAATGTTTAGGATGACCAGGTGCCACAACAAGAGTGTGCTGAAAGAAAAGAGAGCAGAATAATGTTACGTAGAAATAAATGCGTCCCTAGGCATAAATATAAGAACTTAAGTGAAATAATGGGATTTTCTCGACCTAATCTTTCCTCTTCCTCCCATGCGCCGACTCCTCCTCGGCTTGGGCGAAAAAAAAACAAAAGAAGCTTAGGGATTCCTGTGGTGGCCGGCTAGGACGAGCTTCGAGGGAGCTTTTGATATTTTCCGACTCGTCTCGACGAGATTGTTGGTTGCTACTCGGAAAACCTAGAGGTTCCACTGTACAAAAATTTTGTACAAAGGTCTGAACCTTTTCCTAGCTACCATGTGTTCTTTTAAATTAAATTTTGGATCGCCTGCGGAACTTAACACGTTTGATCCAAAACTTAATCTATTTGTTCTTTTAGGTTTTGACTTGGGTCTCCTGCGGAACTTAACACGTTCGACCCAAATCACCTTAAGTTATTAATTCCATTAAATATTAATTTCCATAATCGGTTCCCAGTACTGACGTGGCGAGGCACATGGCCTTCTTGGATATGGGAGCAACCACCACCGACTAGACAAAACCTTTTATAGAAAGCTAATATTTAATTTCCTAAAATAACTTTAGGTTAACCGAAAAGAACAATCAAATCACAAGGAAAAGAAAAACAAAAGAACACTATATCGAAAACAAATTCGAAACTCTAGAATCGTATGCCTCTTGTATTTAGTATTATTTCCATAAATAACTAGCATGATGCGGAAAGGAAAAATTACTAGTTATACCTTCTAAAAGACCTCTTGATCTTCTACCGTATTCCTCTTCTAACCTCGGACGTTGTGTGGACAACGATCTTCCGAGATGAGAACCACCAAGCACCTTCTTCTTCCATACAAGTTTCGGCCATCAAAACATCTTCTAGGATGAAGAGGTTCGGCCACCACCACCATGCTCCAAGGGATGCTAGAAACGAGGCTTGCTTTCTCTCCTTCTTCTCCTTCCTTGATCCGGCCACTAACAAAAGCTCCACCAAGAGATAAGTTTCGGCCAACAAGAGGAGAGGAGAGAAATAGGGCCGGCCACACCAAAGAAGAAAAGAGAGGAATAAAAAGAATAGAGTTGATCACCCATGAAGGCACCTCTACCCCCTCTTTTATAATCCTTGGTCTTGGCAAATAAGGAAATTTAATTAAAAACTTCCTTAATTCTTTTGCCATGAAAAAGAAAATTTAATTAAAAATTAATTTCCTTTTTCCAACTTATTTGGCCGGCCACCTACAATCCACAAATCAAGGAAAGTTTTAATTAAAACAAAAATTAAAACTTCCTAATTTGTTTCTAGAAATTTATAAAAATTTCTTCAATAATTTTATCCCTTCATGATTGGTTAATAAAAAGGAAATTTAATAAATTAAAATCTTTCTTTTAAACATGTGAATAAAAATAAAGTTATCTCTAAAAATTAAAATCTCTTTTAATCTACAAATAAGGAAAGATATCAAATCTTTTCTTAATCTTTTGTAGAAACTAATAAAAGAGAATTATTAATTTTTATACTTTCTTTTAAATCATGAACATGGTTAAAAAGGAAAGTTTTCTTAAAATTTAAAATCCTCCTTTAATCAACAAATAAGGAAAGATTTCAAATTTTAAACTCTCTTTTAAACATGTAGATGATTTATAAATAAGGAAAGTTTTTACCAAAAATTAAAACCATCCTTTTAAACTACAAATAAGGAAAGAGATTAATCTCTTCTCTTAATCTTTTGTAGAAAGCTATAAAAGGAAATTTTTAATTTTTAAACTCTCTTTTAAAACCATGATATCCACATAAGAAATAATTTTAATAAAAATCCTTTTTAATATTCTAGTGGCCAGCCACCTAAGCTTGGGACCCATGCTTTGGCCGGCCACCTACATGACTCATTCACTTGGCCGGCCCTAGCTTGGGTTCCAACTAGCTTGGCCGGCCCCATTGGATGGGTAAGAAGGTGGGTATGCGGTGGGTATAAATCTCTATATACTAGAGGCTACGATAGGGACCGAGAGGAGGAATTGGTTTTGGTCTCCCGATGAAATTAAGCATCCCGTGTTCGCCCCGAACACACAACTTAATTTCATCAATAATAATTCATTCCACTAAAGAACTATTATTGAACTACCGCACCAATCCCAAATTACATTTTGGGCTTCTTCTTATTATGAGTGTGTTAGTCTCCCTGTGTTTAAGATAACAAATGTCCACTAATTAAGTAAGTTACTGACAACTCACTTAATTAATATCTAGCTCCAAGAGTAGTACCACTCAACTTCATCGTCATGTCGGACTAAGTCCACCTGCAGGGTTTAACATGACAATCCTTATGAGCTCCTCTTGGGGACATTCTCAACCTAGATCACTAGGACACAGTTTCCTTCTATAATTAACAACACATACTATAAGTGATATCATTTCCCAACTTATCGGGCTTATTGATTCATCAAACTAAATCTCACCCATTGATAAATTAAAGAAATAAATATCAAATATATGTGCTTGTTATTATATTAGGATTAAGAGCACACACTTCCATAATAACTGAGGTCTTTGTTTCTTTATAAAGTCAGTATAAAAGAAACGACCTCTAATGGTCCTACTCAATACACTCTAAGTGTACTAGTGTAATTATATAGTTAAGATAAACTAATACTTAATTACACTACGACCTTCAAATGGTTTGTTCCTTTCCATCTTGGTCGTGAGCTACTGTTTATAATTTATAAGGAAACCGATAACATGATCTTCTGTGTGTGACACCACACACCATGTTATCTACAATATAAATTAATTGAACAACTACATTTATCATAAATGTAGACATTTGACCAATGTGATTCTTATTTCTAGATAAATGTTTATACCAAAAGCTAGGCTTTTAGTATACACTCTAACAATCTCCCACTTATACTAAAAGACTAAGCTGTCATATCAGCTGCCATACATCTGATTTCCAACCCTTCAACATGCCCATCAAAAGCTCTTGCCTTAAGGACCTTAGTGAAAGGATCTATAGGTCATCACCTGATGCAATCTAGGCGGCAACAACTTCTCCTCGTTTATACGATTTCTCGTATTGGGTGGTACTTGCGCTCTATTGTGTTTACTTGCCTTATAGACTTATGATTTCTTCGAGTTTGCTACTGCACCAACATTATTACAATAAATTGTAATAATCTTTGGACAAACCAGAAATCATTTCTAAGTCTATCTTGAGGTTATTGAGTCATTCAGCTTTTATGGCTACCTCAGAGGCTTGCCATATACTAAGTTTCTATGGTGGAGTCCAGAAAAACACCTATGCTTATCACTCTTCCATAGTTATGACTTTACCTCCTAAAGTAAACACAAAACCCCGAGGTTGACTTATTATTGTCCCTATCCGATTGGAAGTCAAAATCCATGCAACCCACAAGAACTAAATTAACTGCCTTGTAAGCTAGCATATAATCTCTAGTGCCTCTAAGGTACTACAATATATGCTTTACTGCAGTCCACTGTCCTTGTCCAGGCTTACTTTGATATCTGCTAACTATGCCCTTGGCAAAACAGATTTCTAATCTCGTGCATAGCATACATTAGGCTTCCAACAGCCGTAGCATAAAGAACTGCCTTTATTTCCTTTATCTCCTTTGATGTCTACAGAGACATATCTTTAGATAAAGTTACTCCATCCTGAAAAGGTAAGAAACCTTTCTTGGAGTTTTGTATGCTTAAAACGAGCAAGGATTTTTCCGATGTATGAAGCTTGGGATAAGTAAAATATTCTTTTCTTGCGATCCCTTATTACTTTGATCTCAAGAATATATACATTCTCCCAAGTCCTTTATATCGAATTGTTTGGACAACCATACCCTTACTTCTGACAACATTTTGATATTGTTTCCAACTACCAAAAATGTTATCTAAGTATAGTACAAGAAATACCACCACGTTTCCATCACATCTTTTGTATACACAAGACTTATCCGGTTACTAAATCCATAGATCTGGATTACTTTGATAAACCGGATGTTCCAAGACCTTGAAGCTTTGCCTCAGTCCATAGACTGATTGAGCTTACACACAAAATGCTCTTAGCCCTTTGCAATGAACCCTTCTGGTTGCTTTATATGGATGTTTTCTTCAAGACTTCCATTAAGGAATGCTGTCTTGACATCCACTTGCCAAATAGATAAAAGAATCCGGATAGACTTAAGCATGGCTACCAGTGAAAAAGTTTTCTTTTTCATCTAGCCTTGCTTTGAAAGTTTCTACCTTTCTGTCTATCCCTCTTTTCCTAATATAGACCTTTTTACACCCAAAGGCTTTTATACCATTTGGTGGTTCAATAAGCTTCCAGATTTTATTAGAATACATATATTCTAATTCTGTTATTCATTACTCTTTGCCAAGATATTGCATCTTTATCTTGGAGTGCTTCGTCATATGTCCGGAGATCAGGTTCATGTCCTCCAGGGATCGAGTCCAAAAACTCTCCCAAAACATAAATCTTTTTAGGTTGCCTAACAACCCTCCCACTACGATGAGGCACTTTCTGCAATTGTGTATCATTTGTGATACGTGTTGCAGTTTCTTGTGATATTTCATCTTGTACAGTTGGTACTAGATTAGACATGTCCTTTATTATTTCCTTAAGAACAAATTTACTTATGAGCACGTGGTTCATTATATAGTCCTTTTCTAAAAAAACAGTCATTGATGCTAACAATGACCTTCTGATTTTTAAGACTATAAACTTACTTTTGTTTATCTAGGATAACTTACAAACAAGTGAACTCCTATCCAACTTATCATTGTCTCTCTTTAACATATGTGATGGATTACCCGAATCCGAATATGCTTCAAAATAGGTTTTCACCTATTCAGCAATTCTATATGAGTAGAGAGTTCTAACTTGGAAGGTACTATGTTCACTTTCGTTATCAGAGTTTATCCTTAAAACAAATTTGGTAATTTTCTAAATAACTCATCATCTATCTAATTATTTCATAAGAGTCCTTTACCTTCTTTCTACTACACCATTCTGTTGGGGTGTACCAGGTGCAGTTAGTTGGGATTGAATCCCTACTTTTGATAAGTGACTCCTAAATTCTCCCAAGAGGTACTTGCCACTACGATCTTACCATAGTGACATTTACTTTAACATTTCTCCGCATCAGCCTTGTACTCTTTGAACTAATCAAAGTACTTAGTCTTATGATACATTAAGTAAATTTATTTGTATCTTGAATAGTTGTCTATAAAATAGATGAAATATTCAATACTACCTCTTGTCTGGATAGTCGTAGGATCACACAAATCAGAATGAACCGATTTCAACATATCTTTGACTCCATACCCCTTGGACTTAAAAGCTTCTTGGTTATTTTCCTTCCAAGTAAGACTCGCAGGTTGGAAAGATTTCCACTACTAATGAACCCAAAAGTTCATCAGCTACCAATGAATCCTACTTAAGTTAATATAACCTAGCCTTAGATGTCAAAGATATAATTAGTTCATTTTCGAAGGTTGCTTTCTCTTAAGTTAGAAGATGTGTTATTAATTTCCATTTGTTGCATCATGGGAGTTATTGGATTATAAATTGTCAACCAACATACCAGAATAGATAACTTGCCTATTTTTCTTGATAACAACTTTGTTATCAAAATAGACACAATATCTATTCTATAATAGTTTAGAAACTGAAATCAGGTTCTTTCTAAACTTAGTATGTAAAGACAATTCCTAATAATCCAAATTTTATTCCTATTAGAGAATAAACCTCTCTACTTTTGCAGTAGTGCCCATGTGGACGGTGTTTTTATTTTCATTTAGTTGTCGGGTATCCTGGAACCCCTGCAATGAATTGCAGACATGATCAGTGGCTCCCATATCTACACACCAGGTACCGGTAGATAACTCCACTAAACATGTATCAACTAATGAATAAAATACACCTATATTGTTCTTAGTTCTAAGAAGACAGTCTACCTTAATGTCCAAATTCTATTTCCAATCAATTATAATTGGGACCACTAAGTCTATCCTAAAGTATATCAGCTAGGGATTGACCATCTTCCTAAGAATCACAAAAATATTTGGTTAAGACCAACTCCTTAAAAATCCCCATGAATTTTGTATGCCACGTTAGTGTGGACGTATACAAATTCAAAAAGGAAATTTTATTTAATTTTATTATCTCGTCAACCTTACTTTATGACGAATAAAATTAATAGTTGGTCTATCTTTAATCAAATATTTGGTCAAGACTCTAAATTTAAAATAATATTGATTCCTCTAACAATACTATTTAAATTTACCAACACCTCAAAACACCGTGAATTTTGCATGCCACGTTAGTGTGGGCGTATACAAAATCAACATTTGTAAGAGGAGGGTTTTACCCATTAACTATCTTGTCAACGTAACTTTATGACAAATAAAATTATCTCAAACACCGTTAATTTTGTATGCCACGTTAGTGTGGACGTATACAAAATCAATCATTTGTAAGAGGGGTTTTAACCCTTTAATTTTATTATCTTGTCAACCTAGTTTTATGACAAATTAATAGTTGGTTTCATTTGGTCACACAAATAATAGCAGTGACTCCGATGGGGAGGATACTATTAGATGTATCTAAGTGTATACCATTACTTGACACTAAGTCCATTAATAAGATTATGCCCCTTCCGTTGGGGAAGATCACACGCTCTTAATTAACTTCCTATAGTCATCCAAAAATGGAAGTCTGTTCTAGTGATCCGCAAACAAGCTCATCCGTTATGGAGGAAGGCACTCAGAGCCAACGCGCAAGCTTGTTTGCATCACTTACAAACCAGTAATGGAGACCATGGGATTTACTTAAAAATCCCTCTCCCACTTAGTTATTTATTAATGAGGAATTTTAACTATGCTAGCCTACTAAAACTTGTAAACTAACATGCACACACAGCATTATATAAAAGCAATAAATAGAAAATTTAATTTTCAACTATTATGGCTTTTATCTCTAATTGTTCTCCGTGTGTTGTCATCCCAAGCTGCTGCCATATTTGGCCACAGCCACCGTCGTATCCATCTTGCTCCTAGTTCCGCTGCGCCTCTGGTCCTTAGAAGGTTCCACGCTTTGCAAGATTCGATCCGCGACATAAATAGAATTTTACATTTTGATCCTATATTCCATAAAAGGAATATACATGTATCTAGATCAAAAAATAAAATCCTAATAAAACTAAATACAGCTCCTGCTGTATTTTAATACAATCATGCACACACAGATAAATGCCCTTGACATGTCCAAGGGTCCAATCACACACATAATAATTAAAAGCCATAATAGTTGGATCATGCATCCACAAAGTTAGCACATCCTACTATTAACCTGCCTAAATTATGTATGACATGTGCATAATTAACCTAATACCAAATACACAGAGGCAAAACCCTAGCTCTGATACCAATTGTTGGTTGCTACTCGGAAAACCTAGAGGTTCCACTGTACAAAAATTTTGTACAAAGGTCTGAACCTTTTCCTAGCTACCATGTGTTCTTTTAAATTAAATTTTGGATCGCCTGCGGAACTTAACACGTTTGATCCAAAACTTAATCTATTTGTTCTTTTAGGTTTTGACTTGGATCTCCTGCGGAACTTAACACGTTCGACCCAAATCACCTTAAGTTATTAATTCCATTAAATATTAATTTCCATAATCGGTTCCCAGTACTGACGTGGCGAGGCACATGGCCTTCTTGGATATGGGAGCAACCACCACCGACTAGACAAAACCTTTTATAGAAAGCTAATATTTAATTTCCTAAAATAACTTTAGGTTAACCGAAAAGAACAATCAAATCACAAGGAAAAGAAAAACAAAAGAACACTATATCGAAAACAAATTCGAAACTCTAGAATCGTATGCCTCTTGTATTTAGTATTATTTCCATAAATAACTAGCATGATGCGGAAAGGAAAAATTACTAGTTATACCTTCTAAAAGACCTCTTGATCTTCTACCGTATTCCTCTTCTAACCTCGGACGTTGTGTGGGCAACGATCTTCCGAGATGAGAACCACCAAGCACCTTCTTCTTCCTTACAAGTTTCGGCCATCAAAACATCTTCTAGGATGAAGAGGTTCGGCCACCACCACCATGCTCCAAGGGATGCTAGAAACGAGGCTTGCTTTCTCTCCTTCTTCTCCTTCCTTGATCCGGCCACTAACAAAAGCTCCACCAAGAGATAAGTTTCGGCCAACAAGAGGAGAGGAGAGAAATAGGGCCGGCCACACCAAAGAAGAAAAGAGAGGAATAAAAAGAATAGAGTTGATCACCCATGAAGGCACCTCTACCCCCTCTTTTATAATCCTTGGTCTTGGCAAATAAGGAAATTTAATTAAAAACTTCCTTAATTCTTTTGCCATGAAAAAGAAAATTTAATTAAAAATTAATTTCCTTTTTCCAACTTATTTGGCCGGCCACCTACAATCCACAAATCAAGGAAAGTTTTAATTAAAACAAAAATTAAAACTTCCTAATTTGTTTCTAGAAATTTATAAAAATTTCTCCAATAATTTTATCCCTTCATGATTGGTTAATAAAAAGGAAATTTAATAAATTAAAATCTTTCTTTTAAACATGTGAATAAAAATAAAGTTATCTCTAAAAATTAAAATCTCTTTTAATCTACAAATAAGGAAAGATATCAAATCTTTTCTTAATCTTTTGTAGAAACTAATAAAAGAGAATTATTAATTTTTATACTTTCTTTTAAATCATGAACATGGTTAAAAAGGAAAGTTTTCTTAAAATTTAAAATCCTCCTTTAATCAATAAATAAGGAAAGATTTCAAATTTTAAACTCTCTTTTAAACATGTAGATGATTTATAAATAAGGAAAGTTTTTACCAAAAATTAAAACCATCCTTTTAAACTACAAATAAGGAAAGAGATTAATCTCTTCTCTTAATCTTTTGTAGAAAGCTATAAAAGGAAATTTTAATTTTAAACTCTCTTTAAAACCATGATATCCACATAAGAAATAATTTTAATAAAAATCCTTTTAATATTCTAGTGGCCAGCCACCTAAGCTTGGGACCCATGCTTTGGCCGGCCACCTACATGACCCGGCCCTAGCTTGGGTTCCAACTAGCTTGGCCGGCCCCATTGGATGGGTAAGAAGGTGGGTACACGGTGGGTATAAATCTCTATATACTAGAGGCTACGATAGGGACCGAGAGGAGGAATTGGTTTGGTCTCCCGATGAAATTAAGCATCCCGTGTTCGCCCGAACACACAACTTAATTTCATCAATAATAATTCATTCCACTAAAGAACTATTATTGAACTACGCACCAATCCCAAATTACATTTTGGGCTTCTTCTTATTATGAGTGTGTTAGTCTCCAGTGTTTAAGATAACAAATGTCCACTAATTAAGTAAGTTATTGACAACTCACTTAATTAATATCTAGCTCAAGAGTAGTACCACTCAACTTCATCGTCATGTCGGACTAAGTCCACCTGCAGGGTTTAACATGACAATCCTTATGAGCTCCTCTTGGGGACATTCTCAACCTAGATCACTAGGACACAGTTTCCTTCTATAATCAACAACACACACTATAAGTGATATCATTTCCCAACTTATCGGGCTTATTGATTCATCAAACTAAATCTCACCCATTGATAAATTAAAGAAATAAATATCAAATATATGTGCTTGTTATTATATTAGGATTAAGAGCACACACTTCCATAATAACTGAGGTCTTTGTTTCTTTATAAAGTCAGTATAAAAGAAACGACCTCTAATGGTCCTACTCAATACACTCTAAGTGTACTAGTGTAATTATATAGTTAAGATAAACTAATACTTAATTACACTACGACCTTCAAATGGTTTGTTCCTTTCCATCTTGGTCGTGAGCTACTGTTTATAATTTATAAGGAAACCGATAACATGATCTTCTGTGTGTGACACCACACACCATGTTATCTACAATATAAATTAATTGAACAACTACATTTATCATAAATGTAGACATTTGACCAATGTGATTCTTATTTCTAGATAAATGTTTATACCAAAAGCTAGGCTTTTAGTATACACTCTAACAGAGATGAACGCGTGGACGTAAGCAAAGCGCGAGGATCTCAAGTTTCACCGGAATCCTAGAGAGGTTTCACATTAGTAAGTTCAAGATAACACTCAAGTACTACTCACCTACAGTAAGAGGTGTTTTCCGTTGATTTCTCGTCGTAGAAATATTATATGTGCATATTTCTTTTGTGTTCTATGCATGATTGTATGTTACCTAGTTGATTTCACTTGTAGACGCATATGGAAGAATACCCAATCAGTATTGTGGGCTTAGGAGAAGTATAAGAAAGATAAAGAAGAGAAAGAAAAAGGTTGAGGCCTTAAGTAGATCCCAAAGTCAAGACTTTAGGGATTCTGGCACACAAGGTTCTTGTTAAAATGGCAAGACATTTAAAGAAGAAGTAATTAAGATATTTTACTTTGAAAGGCCAGTACCCGACTTCCAAGGTTGTCATAAATAAATCCAGGTGTTCAATTCCAAGGTCTTGGCCCAGGTAGACCAAGGTCTGCTCTTTTAGGATTGGTGGCTCGCTACCCCAACCTATTAGGGAACGTTCATAAGATGGTACTTACGCCTTAGGGATCCCAAGTGAAGCTATTTATTTTCAAGTATATGCTTTAGCAAAGTTTTCAAGTTGAAGAATTTACAAGTTTCAAGTTAAGTTAAGAAAAAGCGAGTTTAAGGAAGGTAAATGCTTGTATATGTTTAAGAAAGTTAAATGCTTGTATATGCATGTTTCCTTGAGTTAAACCTGTTTTAGTTCCTCTATTAGTACGAAAGTATTTATGCATGTTTACATGTACCATCAGTGTAAGTAGTAGTAAATATTCTGGCATGAAAAGTATTTTTAAAAACATGATTGCACATCTCGAGATTTTTGTGAGCTAGGTAGTACTTACTAAGCCTTGTTGCTTACTAGTTGCATTTCCTCTTACTGCAGACAAAGGAAAAGGAAAACAAATTTGAAGGAAGGCGACAAGGGGATGCGTGATGGTGTGTGTGATGCTTGGACTATGGAAAGCCTTGGGAATTTGCTAAGAACATATTAAGATTTTTATTTAAATTACTAAGAAAATTTAGAGAGTTTACTTCTATTCATTGTTAAGAAGATTTTATAAATTGTTAATTTTGCATATGTTGGATATTGTTTAGTATTTCTGTTACTAGTGATGAAATAGATTAGTTTTAGTTAATGTTTGTTGGATATTATGATTCCATGTCTTTTAAGGAATATGCATGAGATTCTAAAGTAATAAAATGAAGAAATGCTTAATTAGTTTTTACAGATTGATACTTTTAGCATGTGAGGTATGCTAATTGATGTATTGTATGTGGATTCATTTTAGAGAGTAAAAGGAATTCATTTAATTATTGCCAAGTAGAGTAGCGCTTAAATTAAAGAAGAAGTAAAAGTGAAAGAAAGTAACCCAACTTCTAGTAAGCATGGAGGTTTGGGTGCTACAGGTTGGTATCAGAGCGGTTCCCATTCTCCAGCATCATACACATCAACATCAGTCTTGCCGCCTTCAAGTAAGAATGTATTTATACCTTCTTTTATGCTTTTCCTTTATTACTTGCAGAATAGAGAAATGTTTAGAAGTACCTGCTCATATGTGTTTAAAGTCAAGAATCATGCTTAAGTAAGATATATCTAGAAAGTATAGTGATGATTTCAAGTTTTCCCTCTGCATGACTAGATGGCAAGAAGAGGGCGTCCCCGTACCACTCGTACTGAGAACCGAGCTCAGGAGAACGAGGAGCCCAGAACAACTGAGACCAATCTTTTTGAAGTTGTTGCTCAACTCCAGAGATAAGTAGTAGAGCAACAACAAGAGATTGTCAATCTGATGGCTAATCAGCAGCCAGCCCCTATCACTCCCCCAACTGTAAACATGGAGATTCCAGTTGTGACTGAGGTCCCACCAGCTGCCCCGGAAGTCGTCACAACAGTTAAAAGATAAGAAGCATACCTTACCCAATGGCAGAAGCTGAAACCGGAAAGCTTCTCGGGCACGACTGAGCCCTGGGATGCCCAAGCTTGGTTTAATACGCTAGAAAGCACAATAGAGCTTCTTGACTGGCCAGAAGTCGAGAAGGTCAAGTGTGCCTCATTCTGCCTGTCTGGAGATGCTCGTATGTGGTGGGAGAGAATTAAGAGCAAGGGAGCAACCAACCAAATAAGCTGGGCTGACTTTGAGACAGAGTTCTACAAAGAATTCTTCCATCTTCAGGTCACCAATAAACACTATGAAGAATTTATAGAATTCAGACAAGGTGACTTACCAGTGGAAGAAGCAGTCAAAAGGCTCAATAGGCTAGC
The DNA here is from genome assembly GCF_018446385.1 of Zingiber officinale. NCBI lineage: Eukaryota > Viridiplantae > Streptophyta > Magnoliopsida > Zingiberales > Zingiberaceae > Zingiber > Zingiber officinale. The sequence continues at coordinate 104,191,534 of NC_055988.1, forward strand.
TCGTCTCTGCCCAGAGCTAGTAAGTACAGAGAGGGAGCAAGTCAGATTGATGCTCCGAATGCTGAGACCAGAGATACAACTTAATGTGAGTAGTGGAACTCACCGGCCGCAGACTGGTGAAGAGCTGGTCAGTAGTGCATTAATCGCAGAGCACTATCTGAATAGTATCAAGGTACAATAAACGTAACTCAAGCTAGTTAGGATAGAAGACAATACAGTAGGGGGTCAGAAACCCCAGTCAAGTAATCAGAACTGGAAGGGCAAGAGCAATAAGCGGAAGTAGTGGCCAGGCAGTCAGAAGGGGGGTTCAGAGAGCAAGCAAGTCAAGTACCCTCCCTATCCTAAATGTGGGAGAACACACCCAGGGACGTGTCTTTTGGGTGTCACAGGATGCTATACTTGTGGGCAAGAAGGACATAGGTCCAAGGACTGCCCTAACAAGTACAAAACATCCCAGCAGCAGACGATGCAGTACGGGGGCAAGCCTCAGCTACACTACATGTCTGCAACTCTAGATGGACCCCAGCTCAGTCAAGGAAGGTTGGAAGCCCCACCAGTTTCAGCCAGTGCCAAAGTATTCTCCCTCACTAAGGAGGAAGCTGCTAGTGCCTCCACGATTGTAACAGGTCAAGTAGTTATTTTTCAGCATTTAGCTACTACACTATTTGATACTGGGGCAACCCATTCTTTTATATCAGTACCCTTTGCCAAAGAATTCTAGGTGTCTACAGAGAGTATGAACTTCAAGTTCTTGACGACCCTACCTTCTAGGGAAGTTATGGAGTCCAACCAGTGGCTCCGGGCTGTATCAGTCAGAATTTCAGATCGAGAGCTATATGTTGACCTAGTAGTACTTGCTATGCAAGACTATGATGTCATCTTGGGTATGGATTTTCTAAGCAAGTACAATACTATCGTAGAGTGCCATAAGAGAAAGGTAACATTCAGTCCAGAGGGTGAAGTCCCATTCGAGTTCATGGGAGCACCAAAGAGGAGGACCAAGAAGTTCCTATCTTCTTTAACAGCTCACCAGATGTTAGCTAAAGGGTGTGTTGGGTTCCTTGCATACATAGTGAATACAGAAGAACAAAAAGAACTCAAGAAGGAGGAGGTTCGGGTGGTCTGTCAATATCCCAAAGTATTTCCAGAAGATCTACCCGGGCTACCTCCCCTACTAGAAGTTGAATTTGAAATTGAATTGGTACCTGGTACCGGTCTAATTTCCAAGGCACCCTACAGAATGCCCTCGGCAGAGCTAAAAGAATTACAGGAGCAACTCCAAGAGCTTCTAGACAAAGGCTTCATCCGCCCTAGTCATTCACCTTGGGGAGCTCTAGTGTTGTTCGTTAAGAAGAAGGATGGATCTATGCGGATGTGCATAGATTATAGAGCGCTGAACAAAGTAAAAGTTAAGAGCAAGTACCCTCTTCCCAGAATAAATGATCTCTTTGACCAGCTGAGAGGGGCCACAGTTTTCTCGAAGATAGACTTGCGCTCTGGATAACATCAGTTGAAAGTGAAAGAAAGTGATATACCCAGAACAGCTTTCAGAACCAGATACGGACACTACGAATTCGTAGTCATGCCTTTTGGTGTGACTAATGCCCCTGCGGTCTTCATGGACTTAATGAACAGAGTGTTCAGAGAATACCTCGACAAATTTGTCATCGTGTTCATCGACGACATTCTGATCTATTCAAGAACCCCAGAGGAGCATGACACACACTTGAGAATAGTACTGCAGACCCTACAGCAAAAACAGCTTTATGCCAAATTCTCAAAGTGCGAGTTCTGGTTAGATCAGGTGGCATTTCTAGGTCACATCATTTCTAGAGATGGTATCCAAGTGGACCCTGCCAAAATAGAGGCAGTCAACAACTGGTGTAGGCCCAAGAACGCCAGTGAGATCATAAGCTTCCTTGGTTTAGTTGGGTATTATAGAAAATTCGTAGAGGACTTTTCCAGGATAGCCTCTCCCCTAACATCCCTAACTAGGAAGAATAGGAAGTTTGAATGGTCAGACAAATGTGAACAAAGTTTTCTAGTGCTGAAGAAAAGACTGACCAGCGCCCCCATTCTGATTGTTCCAGAGAGTGACAAGAGTTTTGATATATACAGTGGTGCTTCCAAGATGGGCCTTGGGGCTGTACTCATGCAAGAGTGGAAGGTTATAGCTTATGCTTCCAGACAACTCAAGGACTATGAGAAGAACTACCCCACTCATTATCTTGAGTTGGCAGCTGTGGTCTTTGCACTAAAACTCTGGCGACATTATTTGTATGGAGTTCAGTGTAGAATCTTCACAGACCATCAGAGTTTGAAGTATTTCTTTACCCAGAAAGATTTAAACATGAGACAACATAGGTGGCTAGAGTTGGTTAAAGATTATGACTGTGAAATCATCTACCACCCAGGTAAAGCTAACAAAGTGGCGGATGCACTAAGTTGAAAATCCAGTGCACCCCTGATGTCCTTGTCGTCATTAGCATTGCCACTGTAGAAGGAATTGTCAGACTTTAGAGTTAAAGTTATTTATGGGCAACTCTCTGCATTGACCTTAGAGTCAACCCTGCTTGAAGATATACAGAGAAAGCAAAGTGAGAATCCATATATCCAAAAGATCAAGCAAGGGATATAAAAATAAGAAAATTCAGTGTTTCGAGTCTCAGACAGTGGAATCCTCTATCTGGGAAGCCGCCTTTGTGTCCCCAATGATGAGGAACTGAGAAAGAAGATTCTAGAAGAGGCTCATAGTACATCTTACTCCATGCATCCTGGTTCCACCAAGATATATCAAGATTTGAAACAGAGATTTTGGTGGTCTGGACTCAAGAGAGATGTTGCTAAATATGTCAGTACCTGCCTGACATGCCAGAGAGTCAAAGCAGAGCACCAGAGACCAGGAGGAGTCCTACAACCCCTTCCAATACCGGAGTGGAAGTGGGAGGAAATATCCATGGACTTTATAAAGGGTCTCCCAAGAACCACTAATGGATATGATGCGATATGGATGATAGTGGACAGATTGACCAAATCTGCCCATTTTCTAGCCATCAAAGTGTCCGACTCTATAGAGCAGTTGGCACAGCTACATGTTAAGGAAGTGATCAGACTTCATGGAGTTCCGAAATCCATCATTTCTGATAGAGATGGGCGCTTCACCTCTCATTTTTGGGAGTGTGTTCAGAATGCACTAGGCATCAAACTCAAGTTCAGCACAACCTTCCATCCTCAGACTGATGGACAGACAAAACGAGTAAATCAGATTTTAGAAGATATGCTTAGGGCTTGTGCATTAGATTTTAAGGGCAGTTGGTGCAAGTATCTGTACTTAGCTGAATTCGCCTACAACAATAACTATCATACCACTATTAAGATGGCACCGTATGAAGCGTTGCATGATAGGAAGTGCATATCACCCATCTACTGGCAAGAAGCATGTGAAAGGAAAGAAATGGAAGTAGAGTTGGGCATTCAGACTGAGATGATAGATGAGACCACTCAGGCTATCTAGAAGATCAAACAGAGAATCGAGACTGCTCAGAGTAGGCAGAAAAACTATGCTAACACACGCCGTAGGCCACTTTAATTCCGAGTAGGGGATTCGGTCTTTCTCAAGGTCGCTCCTATGAAGGGAGTGATGAGATTTGGCAAAAAGGGTAAGTTAAGTCCTCGCTACGTAGGACCCTACCCAATTACAGAGAGGATTGGGAAAGTAGCTTACAAGCTGGACTTACCACAAGACATGTTAGCAATACATAATGTATTTCATATCTCCACGCTAAAGAAGTGCGTCCACAACCCCAACCAAGTGATTCAGCCTCAGTCAGTACAGGTCCAGGAGGATCTTAGCTATGAGAGCAAACCTACACAAATAGTGGACAGAGAAGTTAAGAGACTAAGAAACAAAGAAGTACCACTAGTGAAGGTCATTTGGAAAAATCAGAAGCATGAGGAAGCTACTTGGGAGCGTGAGGACAGTATGAGACAAAAATATCCAGAATTATTCTAAGTTGGAGGACGAACTTTTTATAAAGTATGGGGAATTGTAACACCCAAAATTTCCTTGTTTTGAGTTCTAAAAGTACTTATAAATATTTATAAATACTTTAGAAATATTCTAGAGATTTTTAAAAAATTTTAGAATATTTTTATAGAATTTTCGGAGGTCATTTGGTATTTTTATCAAAAGAAATAAAGTTGCGGCAAAAAATTATCAAGCCGAGGTTCGACCCCAGAACCCCTTAGTAAGTAAAGTCTTAAGAATGTTTAGGATGACCAGGTGCCCCAGTAGGGGTGTGCTGAAAGAAAAGAGAGCAGAATAGTGTTATGTAGAAATAAATACGTCCCTAGGCATAAATAGAAGAACTTAAGTAAAATAATGGGATTTTCTCGACCTAATCTTTCCTCTTCCTCCCTTGCGCCAACTTCTCCTTGGCTTGGGCGAAAAAAAAACAAAAGAAGCTTAGGGCTTCCTATGGTGGCCGGCTAGGACGAGCTTCGAGGGAGTTTTTGATATTTTCCGACTCGTCTCGACGAGAGGAACGCGTGGGCGTAAGCAAAGCGCGAGGATCTCAAGTTTCACTGGAATCCTAGAGAGGTTTCGCGTTAGTAAGTTCAAGATAACACTGTAAGTACTACTCACCTGCAGTAAGAGGTGTTTTCCGTTGATTTCTCGTCGTAGAAATATTATATGTGCATATTTCTTTTGTGTTCTATGCGTGATTGTGTGTTACCTAGTTGATTTCACTTGTAGATGCATATGGAAGAATACCCAATCAATATTGTGGGCTTAGGAGAAGTATAAGAAAGATAAAGAAAATAAAGAAAAAGACCGAGGCCTTAAGTAGATCCCAAAGTCAAGACTTTAGGGATTCTAGCACACAAGGTGCTTGTTAAAATGGCAAGACATTTAAAGAAGAAGTAATTAAGATATTTTACTTTGAAAGGCCAATACCCGACTTCCAAGGTTGTCGTAAATAAATCCAGGTGTTCAATTTCAAGGTCTTGGCCCAGGTAGACCAAGGTCTGCTCTTTTAGGATTGGTGGCTCGCTACCCCAACCTATTAGGGAACGTTCATAAGATGGTACTTACGCCTTAGGGATCCCAAGTGAAGCTATTTATTTTCAAGTATATGCTTTAGCAAAGTTTTCAAGTTGAAGAATTTCCAAGTTTCAAGTTAAGTTAAGAAAAAGCGAGTTTAAGGAAGGCAAATGCTTGTATATGTTTAAGAAAGTTAAATGCTTGTATATGCATGTTTCCTTGAGTTAAACTTGTTTTAGTTCCTCTATTAGTATGAAAGTATTTATGCATGTTTACATGTACCATCAGTGTAAGTAGTAGTAAAGATTCTGGCATGAAAAGTATTTTTAAAAACATGCTTGCACATCTCGAGATTTTTGTGAGCTAGGTAGTACTTACTAAGCCTTGTTGCTTACTAGTTGCATTTCCTCTTACTGCAGACAAAGGAAAAGGAAAACAAATTTGAAGGAAGGCGACAAGGGGATGCGTGATGGTGTGTGTGATGCTTAGACTATGGAAAGCCTTGGGAATTTGCTAAGAACATATTAAGATTTTTCTTTAAATTACTAAGAAAATTTAGAGAGTTTACTTCTATTCATTGTTAAGAAGATTTTATAAATTGTTAATTTTGCGTATGTTGGATATTGTTTAGTATTTCTGTTGCTAGTGATGAAATAGATTAGTTTTAGTTAATGTTTGTTGGATATTATGATTCCATGTCTTTTAAGGAATATGCATGAAATTCTAAAGTAATAAAATGAAGAAATGCTTAATTAGTTTTTACAGATTGATACTTTTAGCACGTGAGGTATGCTAATTGATGTATTGTATGTGGATTCATTTTAGAGAGTAAAAGGAATTTATTTAATTATTGCCAAGTAGAGTAGCGCTTAAATTAAAGAAGAAGTAAAAGCGAAAGAAAGTAACCCAACTTCTAGTAAGCGTGGAGGTTTGGGTGCTACAATATCGGGATTAAGAGTATGCACTTCCATAATAACAGAGGTCCTGTTCTTTTATGCAACCAGTATAAAATGAACAATCTCAAATAGTCCTGCTCAATACACTCAGAGTGTACTAGTGTAATTTTATAGTCAAGATAAAATAATACTAAATCACACTACGACCGTTCCAATGGTTTGCCCCCATCCATTTTGGTCGTGAGCTACTATTTATAATTTATAAGGAACTGATAACATGATCTTCTGTGTGACACCACACACCATGTTATATACAATATAAATTAAATGAACAACTATGTTTAACATAAATGAAGATATTTGACCAAACTGTTGGAATGTATACTAAAAGCTTAACTTTTTGTATAAATATTTATTTAGAAATAAGAATCATATTGGTCAAATATCTACATTTATAAGTTAAGTGTAGTTCTTTGATTAATTTATATTGTAGATAACATAGTGTGTGGTGTCACACACAGAAGATCATGTTATCAATTCCTTATAAATTATAAACAGTAGCTCACGACTAAGATGGAAATGAACAAACCATTGGAATAGTCGTAATGTAATTAGGTATTAGTTTATCTTGACTGATAAATTACACTAGTACACTCTAAGTATATTGAGCAAGACCATTTAAGGTAAGTTCTTTTTATACTGACTTAATAAAAGAACAAGACCGTAATTATTATGGAAGTGTGTGCTCTTAATCCTAATATAATAACAAGCACATATATTTAGTATTTATTTCTTTGACTTATCAATGGGTGAGATTTAGCTCGATAAATCAATAAGCTCGATAAGTTGGGAAATGATATTACTTATAGTGTGTGTTGTTGATTATAGAATGAAACTATGTCCTAGTAATCTAGGTTGATAATGTCCCCAAGAGGAGCTCATAAGGATTGTCATGTTAAACCCTGCAGGTGGACTTAGTCCGACACGATAATAAGGTTGAGTGATACTACTCTTGGACTAAGATATTAATTAAAGTGAGTTGTCAGTAACTCAATTAGTTAGTGGGCATCCGACATCTTAAACACAGGGAGATTAACACACTCATGATAAGAAGGAGCCCAAAATATAATTTGGGATTGGTGCGGTAGTTCAATAATAATTCTTTAGTGGAATGAATTATTATTGATAAAATTAAGTTGGTGTTCGGGGCGAACACAGGAAGCTTAATTTCATCGGGAGACCAAAACCAATTCCTCCTCTCAGTCCCTATCATAGCCTCTTGTATATAGAGAATTATATCCACCGCATACCCCCCTCCTACCCACCCTTAGGTGGTCGGCCAAGCAAGCTTGGAGTCCAAGCTTGGGTCGGCCAAGCCAAGGGATGAGTGAAGTTGAGGGGGTCGGGCATAGCTTGGAGTCCAAGCTTGTTGTGGTCGGCCCTAATAAAATTAAAAGGATTTTATTTAAAAACTTTTTTTATGTGGATATCATGGTTTTAAAAGAGAGAGTTTAAAATTTAAATCTTTCCTTTTATAGCTTTTTACAAAAGATTAAGTGAAAGATTTGATATCTTTCCTTATTTGTAGTTAAAAGGAAGATTTTAATTTTTGATAAAACTTTCATTTTTTGTAACCATGCTCATGATTTAAAAAAAGAGTTTTAAAATTAAATATTTCCTTTTATAAGTTTCTACAAAAGATTAAGAAAAGATTTGATATCTTTCCTTATTTGTAGATTGAAAGGAAGATTTTAATTTTAGAGAAAACTTTTCTTTTTGGAAATCATCCACATGTTTTAATAGAGAGATTTTAATTTATAAAATTATCTTTTATAACTAACCATGAAGGGATTCAAAAGAAGAATTTTTATTTTTAAAATTCTTCCGAAAGCAAATTAGGAAGTTTTAATTTTGTGTTCAAAACTTTCCTTGCTTGGAGCTATAAGGTGGTCGGCCATGTTGATTTAAGAAAAGGAAATTGTTTTTAATCAATTAAATTTTCCTTTTCGTAGCAAAGAAAATAAGGAAGTTTTTATTTAAATTTTCCTTATTTGCCAAGACCAAGAATTATAAAAGAGAGGGAGGGGATGCCTTCATGGAGAACTCTCTTCTATTTTTCCTCTCTCTTTTCCTCCTTGGTGGTGGTCGGCCCTAGTCCTTGCTCTTCTCCTTTTCTCTTCCTCCTTGGTGGCCGGTGGCATCAACACAAGAGGAGTCCTTGGCTGTCGGTTCTAGCTAGGAGAAAAAGGAGAGAAAGGAGGCTTTGCTCTTGCATCCCTTGGAGCTTGAAGGTTGGTGGCCGAATCTTGCAAGAAGGAAGGTGTTGGTGGTTCTCATCTCGGTAGATCATTGCCCACACAATGTCCGAGATAAGAAGAGGAATCGGTAGAAGATCAAGAGGTTATTGCTTACAAAGAAAGTTATAACTAGTAATTATTTTTCTGCATCATACTAGTTTTTCTTTGTATGAATTCCAAACACAAGAGGCTAGAGATTCTAGATTTTTGGATTTGTAATTCGAAGTTGTGTTTCTTTGTTTTATTTGTCGATCTTGTGATTCGATTGTTCTTTTTGGTTAAACCTAAGGTTATATAAGGAATTTAAATATTGAATTTCGTTAAGAGGCTTTGTCAAGGCAGTGGTGGATGTTCCCATACTCAAGAAGGCCAAGTGTCTCGCCATGTTTGACCTGAGAACCGATTTTCAAAATAGATATTTAATTAAATTTATAACCTAAGTGGATTTGGATCTATAATGTTAAGTATCGTTTGCGATCCGAGTCTAAACCACTAAGAACATATAAGTTAAATTTGGAATCAATAATGTTAAGTTCCGTTTGCGATTCCAAATTTAATTTCTAAACACAATAGGTTGTTAGGAAAGATTCGACACTTGTACAAAATTTTTGTACAGTGGAACCAGTATGATCTTCCTAGGACAAACCAACACAAACGTGATTCTTATTTCAAAATAAATATTTATACAAAAAGCTAGGCTTTTAGTATACATTCTAACCCATGTTGGATGCTTATCAGGGGTATCACCAAATTCCCCTGACAGTAGAAGATCAAGAGAAGGTCAGTTTCATCACAGCAGACGGTACTTTTTGTTACACTGTCATGCCTTTTGAACTCAGAAATGCAGGAGCTACCTATCAGAGGATGATGGATAAAATTTTCCGAGAGCAGATTGGTCGAAATGTAGAGGTCTATGTAGACGATATACTCATCAAGTCTCCTTTGGCCATAAACTTAATTAGCGACGTAGAAGAAACTTGCGATACCCTTCGGCAGTATGGACTAAAGTTGAATCCATTAAAGTGCTTGTTCGGGGCTCGAGGAGGGAAATTCTTAGGGTACCTGGTGACCGAACGAGGAATCGAAGCCAATCCGGAAAAGGTTCAAACATTGCGGGATATGAAGACTCCTCAAAATCTAAAAGAAGCCTAGAAGTTGGTGGGTCAGATAACAGCTTTGTCTCGGTTTATTTCTTGGTCTACCAATCAAGCAGTGTCTATCTTCAAGGTACTCAGGAAGGCCGCCAAGTTTCAGTGGGATGAAGAGTGTACCCATGCTTTTGAAGAGCTAAAAAAGTATCTGGAAGATCTGCCTTCCTTGTTCAAGCCCATTGCAGGGAAGCCGCTTTGGGTTTATCTGTCAGCTACCCCTGAGGTTGTAGGGGCAGTGCTGATAAAAGAGCAAGACAATGTACAAAAGCTAGTGTACTTTTTCAATCACTTATTGAAAGGGGATGAATCTTGATATACAGTCCTGGAAAAGTTGGTGTATGGATTGGTGCTCATGGCTCATCGCTTGAGGCCCTATTTCTTAGCACACCCCATCACAATCCTAACCAATAGCACCATGGGCAAAGCTCTGACTAATGTAGAAGTGGCAAGGCGTCTCATCAACTGAACTAGGAGAATACGATATACAATATCAACCTCGCACGGCCTTTAAAGAGCAAACCCTAGCGGATTTATTAACAGAAGTTCATCAAACAGACTCTGAAGAAACTTGGAAGATTTATGTGGATGGGTCAGCCACTCAGCAAGGAAGTGGCGTAGGAATCCTCCTGATATCCCCTCAGGAGGATATACTACAGCTAACTGTCCGACTGAATTTTAGAGCTACTAATAATGAAGCAAAGTATGAAGCCTTATTGGTCGGGTTGCAAGCAGCCCGACACGTGGGAGCCACCCGAGTGATAGTTTATTCAGATTCTCAGTTAGTGACTCAGCAAGTGATAGATAATTTTGAGGTGAATAGTGGCAAGTTACAAATATATCGAGAAGTCTATGAAAAAATGAAAGAAGAGTTTAAGAAAGTCACCATAGACAAAATTCCCAGAACGAAAAATGAAAGAGCAGATGAGTTAGCTAAGATGACCAATTCTTTGACTACTTGAGTATTAGATCGGCCAATAGTGCAAACCTTCCTCATAGCTCAGATAGATTTACAAAATAATAGAGAAGAGCTGATTAATTGGAGGGCATTGATGATCAGTTATCTTCAGCAAGGTATTTTACCAACCGATTCTAAAGAAACGAGATTGGTCAGGAAAAAAGCTCATGTTTACACTATGATCGGGGATCAATTATATAAGCAGGCATTTTCTAGGTCGTTGCTCAAATGTTTAGGAATGGAAGAAGCGAGGCATGCTTTGCAGGAAATACATCTGGGATGCTGTGGCAATCACGCGGGAGGAAGGACGTTAGTCTAGAAAATACCGTCGGTCGATTATTTCTGGCCCACCTTACAGAAGGATGCTCAACGACTGGTAAATAACTGTCTATCCTGTCAAAAAATATCAAAATTTAATGCATCGACCAACTGCGTTGTTGAAAACATCCATAGTTTCGTGTCCCTTTGATCAATGGGGTATAGACATCAAAGGGCCCTTCCCCATGGCACCCGTCATAAACGTTTCCTGCTTGTGGCTGTGGATTACTTTTCTAAATGGATAGAAGCCGAGGCCCTGGCCAGGATCACGAAAGGAGTTGTCATTCAGTTTCTGTGGAAAAACATTCTCTGTAGATTTGGCATACCCCATAAACTGGTTTCAGACAACGGAAGACAGTTCCAAGGTCGAAAGATCCAGGCTTGGTGTCAACATCATTCAGGCCTTCACGTCTATGGCATACCCATAGAGTAATGGACAGACAGAGGTTGTCAATCGGGAGATTGTTCGAGGGTTGAAGGTAAAATTAGATCATGTAGGAGGTGATTGGGTGGAAGAGCTACCAAGTATCCTCTGGGCCTATCGTACAACTCCTCGGGAAAGTATGGGACTCACTCCGTTCTATCTCGTCTACAGCAACGAGGCGGTGGTGCCCATAGAAGTAGGGGTGTCTGCAGTTAGGAGAATGTTATATGATGAAGGAAATGAAGAACGGCAACTATCTGAGCTGGATTTTATCAGCAAAATTCGTGAAAGGGCAGCGGTCAAGTTAGCCGCTTATCGATAGAGGATGAGGCAGAATTACAATAGGCGGGAGCTTCCTCAGTTCTTTGGAGAAGGGGACCTGGTCTAGAAATAAACTAAGTCTGTAGGGGAAGTAACCAAATTAGCACCCCAATGGGACGGACCTTACACGGTTGTGAAGAAGTTGGCGTCGGGTGCCTACTACTTGCAAGACGAGCGGGGTAGAAAATTGGATCGGCCTTGGAGTGCTAATTACCTTAGGCCCTATCGCACATACCTGGCTCAACCCTTTGTTAAGAATGCATGCGTGAAGATAAGGTTGATTAGGGATGATGAGTCAGGTCATGAATACTCCACTAATCGATCGGTTGGGATATTAGGTTGATCGGGATGGTTGTGTTGTAATTCCTTTCAAATTATGAAACCCACTCAAAACAAGTGCTTGCATTAATTCACTCAAGCTTCGTCACGATATGGCTTAATAGATATGTGACAACACATAAGATAAAGTATTAATATAATATAGCCGTTATAGGTTTAGGTACATTGATGAAAGATCACTTAAAAGCAGCAAAAACATCATCCGACATGTCTCTTAGAATCCGGCGATGATCTAAAAAATCCTCCGGGGGAGCGGCGGTCAGGTACCCTTGTTCATAGAGTTGTCTTAATGCCCCTACCGCTCCATAAGCTATGGAAGTGACGAAGCGGTCCCCCACCTGAGTGTCGAACTCCGGAGAGTGCATATATACCTCCCGGCTCAGACAACAACGTTCACTTTCTCCTGCTTTATAGGTTTCCAGAGTCGTGGTAATCTCTGATAGATCAGAACGAGATTGAAATAATTCAGCTTATACCGTACACAGTTCTGTAGCTTCGGATTCCATAGTCTTGCTGTAGTCCTTTAGGAGCACCTCTTTAGAATGTAGCTCCTTCGCTAGTTGATCCAATTTATGCTTGTAAGAGGCCTCGATCTAGCTCTTCTCCTCACGAGGGTGGGTGATCTCCTGCTGTGCTTCTTTGAGGGATTGTCCCTGGACGGCAGTAGCCCTCTTCATGGCGGATACTTCTCCCCTCAGTATATACTCGGCTGACGCAGGGTCATTTAGTTGGAGTTCCAATTTGTCCACCCTATCCTTCAGCTCTTTATTGTGTCGATGTAAGGAATGGAGTGTTTGGTTTAACACCATTGACTCAGCAAGAGTCTGAGCAAGAAAGTAGACGTTTAAGAAAAGCAGAAGGCAAACTAGAGGGGAAGTGATTAGAGCTTACCTTGACATACAACTCAGAAAATCTATCCATTTGGGCAGGTGCTGGTAGACCTTGCATTTGTTGTAGGCTTTCTTCCCAACAAGTTGCCAGTTGCCCTCTCATGGCAAGACGGCTAGTAGGGGCATTCCGCCTGTCCCTTAATCCCCGCTCAGAAGGTTTGATAGTCCGGTAGTGGCCATAAAATGCGTGTTGCGACTATGAAGTCCCTGCTACAAGGTCAGGAGGGTTGGGAGGGTATGAGTGAGAGGGTCCCGGTTGTGTTCGTTAGGTAAAGGACGAGCGAAAAAGCCAGCGGCGGCACCCTGAGGTTGGGAAGAGGCTGAGGTAGACAAAGGTCGAGAGGAAGTGTTAGACATCCTTAGAGGTACGTCCGATATAGGGGACACTATGGGAATTGAGGAAGGCTCTGCGGGGTTTCCCTCCTTTATAATTGGAGCTTTCCCCCTTGAACCTTGTGAAATGGTCTCGGCAGTAGTTGTGGATGGCGCGTCAGCAGGGGTCACGGGAACACTAGAAGCACGTGGACGAGGAACAAAAGTAGAAGAAGGCCTGGAAGCCTGTGGGGCAGATGAATCCTCGGGGGTCAGGTCCGACCCTATGTGCCAGCGTCGAAACCTGTGCAGAAGGGGTTGGTCGTCTGAGTCCAACTCCTCGGGTGGGGTCCGAGGTCGACGAGCTGAAAGGGAAGGAGCACTTTGGCTTGTAGGATCATCAGCAAAGCGCACATGACGGGCCGATCGAGAAGCTGATCGGAAAGCTGAGCTAGCAGCAGGTATGGCGGCCGACCTGAGGGTGGATCTGGGAGCTGATCGGGAAATCGCGGCATAGCTGCTACGGACCCGGAAGGAGCCGAGTGTTGAAGGTCTCTTCTGGCCGGTATAATTCGACATCTGCGGTTAATCTCTTGGTTGCTCAAGGGAAGGGGTTGAACCTCCGATGCACGATTCAGGGTGTCCACTACACCACGGGCGTTGAAATTAGGGCTCCTCAACAGAAAACCAAATAAGGTAATAAAAGACCCAGGGAAACTCACCTAAGGAGTGGGGCAGCTCAGAGGGAATGTGACTTATCCTAAACAAAAATAGCACGTCCTCAGTTATTAATCAGAGCAGATCCAAGCGCCACCCTGCAAGCCGAGCAATCGCTTCCAGAAAAGAGTGATCGGATTGAAATCCCCTAGATGAGGGTTGTGAGAAGGGGCGATTGCCATCGAGTGGGCCAGTCCACGTCTGAAGGGAAATGAATGAAGAGGTACTTGTCCTTCCAAGTGTCGTCTGAAGAAGGGATGTGACAGAATAAGGTGGTGCGTAGATGGGCCTGAAGACGAAACAAACCTTCGCCCTGCTATCAAGGGGTGAAGAAGTAATGGAACAAATGGGGAGACCAGGGGATGTCACATACTTCACATAGGACAACGAACCCACTCATAATTCTTATGGAATTGGGGGTTAGTTGGCCTAAAGGGATTCGAAAATATCGGCTCACGGTAGAGAAGAGGGGGTGAACAGGAAAGCGAAGCCTGACAACAAACTGTTCTCTATAGAAAGTGGCATATCTTGCGGGAGGGGAGGAAGCCCGGTGGAGTGAAGTAGGTATGATAATATGCATGTTCTCGGAAATCTCATAGGTATAACGAAGATCTTCTAGATCTAAACTGGAGAAAGAGGAGACGCCCGGAGCGTATACGGGTGCAGGGGAGACCATGTGGAAGACCAAAGTAGTAAACCAGGCAGCTAATCACAGCAGGTAACGGGAGCAGAGGAGGTGAAAAAAGTTCAAAGGAAGGGAGAAAGAAGTATATTTATAGATGCCACTCCCAGGGGCATTATGGTCATCCGACATCTAACGGTCCATAGCACAGACACCTCAAAATCATCCGAATAAAGCGGTCGTCGGATCAGCATAGAGAAAGGTGTCAAGGAAAGTTGTCAGAAAAAATAATGGTGTGGAATACGAGGATAATAAAAAGATATGGCAGCCTTGGGAAGGAGCGCGGTCACAGTTATTGCTCCCTTGAGCCTTATCACTACAAAGATTGAAAGATATACTAAAAACGGTGGATCATCTGAGATCCAGATCAGCAACACCAACCAGGATGTGAAGAAAGTTCAAACAGTACTCCGACCGAGGGATGGGAAAATCTGGCTCATAATCTCAGAAAAGAGGAAGTGCTCTAGGAGGAGACACTCACTCGATGGGTCGTGCTCTGGGAGAAGACACTCACTCGATGGGTCGTGCTCTGGGAGAAGACACTCACTCGATGGGTCGTGCTCTGGGAGAAGACACTCACTCGATGGGTCTTTTAAGTAAATCGAGATAGACATCAGCAAGAAGCACCCATTAATAAGGAAAATATTTTTACATCAGGACATGGTTCATTGTAGAGTTACAGAAGCAGGCATAAATTCATCATCGTGGTCAAAGGAAGGAAAATCCTCAGCGGGGAGCTCTTTCACGAGGCGGGTTCGATTCAGGAAGTTGTCTGGAGGAGCAGCTCGAAGAAAGCCATGTTCAAACAGTTGGCACGTAGCACCCACCCGGCTGAAACATAGCATCGTATCGATTAAATTGCCTATCTTCTTGCCAAAAGGGACAAACTTGACATAAGCAATTCGATACGCTTTCAGGTGGCCAACATCCCCCGCCTTGTAAATCCCGCACCAGCGTTATTTCCCGGGCAACATTGGAAGCCTCCTCCTTGGCCTTGAGAAGATCTGATTGCAAAGATCTGATAGTCTCCTTCCCGGCCTCCCATTGGCTTTTGAGGGTCACCTCTCGGTCGCAGCTGGCAGTCAAGTTCACTTTGATAATCGTCAGGTCTTTTTCCAGAGCAGTATAGGATTCTTACAGGGTCTCCAGTTGCTCGGAAAGAGTGGTTACCTCCGCCTCTTTCTCTTCCAGATCGGCTAGGACTTGTTGATGACGTTGCCCCTCTGACTTCAGTTAGGATTTACTATCCTTCAAGGCCTTTTCCAGAGTCTTTATTTTGTCAGAGGCTACAGTGGCCAAGGATTGGGCAGATTCAGTGGATTTCCCGGCTGCATGGAGGTAAGATTGCACGATGTCACCAGGAGTCGTGGGATCAAGCACACTCTGCTGAGTTATGAGCAACTCCAGTTCTTATATACGAGCCTTCAGGGACTCATTCTCTCGTTGTAAGCCCGTCGCGACGTGGGAGAGATTCAAGTCCATAGAGCAGGCCTATACAGAATAAAGATGAGTTAGGAGTAACTCTAGATATCCCAAATAGAGAAATAGGGACTCATTGATAATATGCATTGAGCAAACAAATCTGTTCCCTCCATCAATGGGTCTGCCCAAAATTATTCATTGGTTGATTGCCATGAAGTACCCAAAGCCCCATGTAGCTGAATTTGATCGCATAACGAGGAGGGACCGCTTATATGTACAGGATCCAGCCTGGCTATGGAGGGTAGGTTAAAGGAGGAGGAGAAGGCATACCTGATCTTGGACCGTTCTGGGGTGGTCGCAGGAAGGGGAGCCGAAGGAGTGGAAGAACCCCCGGGCTGGTCTCTAGCTGGGTATTCGACCTACCCGGAGGCCACCGCTTGGGAGGGAATAGGAGAGGCAACTGTTTGCTCGGCAGTCGTAACTTGCGTTGAAGGGTGGCTGTGATGGCCTGCTTAGAAGTCACAGCCTAGGCTGGAGCAGAATCCGCTACTTCTGGATCGAGAGAGGGAGACGTCCTGGAAGGCGTTTTTGCCTTGGCCTTGGCTTTAGAGATCTTGGAAGACGTTCGTCTAGAAGGAGGAAGAGAGGGGGATGATTGGATGGAGGGAGTAACCCTCTTCCTCTTGCGTTGCAGACGCGGGCGCTTATCTGGAGGTGGAGACGGGGCCCGTTCTTCCTCGGTAGGCCCCACAGGCACAGAACCCACTGCGGAGATTTCAGGTGCCACAAGAAGTTGGGTCGAGGTCCCCACTGGTTCGTCTAGGGGAGCCATAGAAGAAGTTAAGAAACCTTTAGCAATCTCTTCCCCCCAGGTTTTTCAAAATGCTGCTGGGCATCTTAGTGGAGTCGAATGAAAAAGCATGAAACATGGTGGCCTCTGCAAAATAGGAGGAAAAATACCTCAGTTAGTGAAGATTGGGTGAAGAAGATGCGTGGTCTTACCAAATGGAGCTCCTATATCCGCAAGAACCGGGCTAAGACAGAAGAAATGTAAAAATCCCTCACGCATAATCACAGACAAATGAAGTTGCACTCCACTAAGTTTCTCTAAAACCGTATGGCAGTCAGGTAGATGCTGGTGTTCTGGCAGTTCAGAAGCAGAGGGCAGAGTATAATGCCATGCAGTTGGCCACGACATTGACTCAAGCAGTCGAATAAAGAAAAAGCGAGATTGTACTATAAAGACACCGGGGGCGGATCGCTTGAGGGAGTAAAAATGGAGAATAGTTGGGGAGTTAATGAAATTCTATACAAGAGACAGAGAATCACCATGCCGCACATGGCGCGGAACGCATTAGGCGCAAATTGAGAAAGGGGAACGCCAAGGTGCTAACTCAAGGAAGAAAAAAAGGGATGAATGGGAAAGCGAAGGCCTCTGAGGAGTTGGTCTTTGAAGAAAGTTACAAATCCTTGGGGAGGAGAGGACGGATGATCATTCGGGCCCGGAGACCTAAGTTGATAATCATCGGTAAGGTGTAGGCTGGCATGAATCGAGGATATGTCGTTGTTATTTAAGTCTGAAATAAAGTAAGAGTACCAAGGTATATCCCTCTCCTCTGCCATGAAAGAAGTAGAAAGGAGGAAGAATCAGATAAGAGCACTTATAAAGAACAAATACGAAAGAGAGTGCTTAGTAGGTTGGTCGGCGAAAGCAAAAGGAAGTCGAAAGAGCAAAGGTAGTTGAGGTAGGAAGAAGGTGAAAGGTTGAAGGCAGTCAAAGCAATGAGAAGGTGACGGCGGTCATCCTTTAGGGTTTATAAAGCAAAACCCTTAGGAATCATCGAAAGGGGGGGGGGGGGGGGGGGGTATGATAACTTGAGTTGTCAGATTAAAAGACACAAATTATTTAGGGTTGTGTGCCAAAAGGCGCTGATCAATCACAATAGCGAGAAAGGTTCGTGGGGCACGTGACATTCCCCGATGAAAGGTATTAATGATGGACGTGACAAGCAAATCATGGAAGAAGATTTGTGTACGGCAGCATTCCGGCACAAGAAGACCATATGTCAGAGGGCAAGAAGGTCATGTGGTTATCTCGGGAAAAGTGAAGGAAGACTATACGTCAGGTATCCAAATGGGCATGCGTCTATCTCGGGAAAGAGGAGGGAACATAAAAGGAAGCATCAATTTGAATTTGGCACTCTTATTTTATATTCCTACCTCGAAAGCAGAGTAAGATTTAAAAAGAAAAATAGCTTACCTAATTAAAGTTTGTATGAGGTATTTGCAGGGGATATCCCAAGTGGCGCATAATTGGCTTGACTGCTAAAAGGCGACACCAGAACAGGAATTCTGAGGATAACCCCTGGGCTAACCCTCAAATGTCGATCCAATTTCTGGATCAGCTCCAAGGAGTTTCCCAACGACCTCCCAGTCGGGTTCCAGACTCTCGCCTCAGTGCGAGTTATAAGTGAGTTTGCTCTCACGCCCAACGACCTCTCGGTCGGATTTCAGACTCTCACCTCAGTGCGAGTTATAAGTGAGCTTGCTCTCACGACCAACGACCTCCCGGACGGGTTCTAAACTCTCGCCTCAGTGCGAGTTATAAGTGAGCTTGCTCTCATGCCCAACGACCTCCCAGTCGGGTTCCAGACTCACGCCTCAGTGCGAATTATAAATGAGATTGCTCTCACGCCCAACGACCTCCCAGTCGGGTTCTAGACTCTCACCTCAGTACGAGTTATAAGTGAGCTTACTCTCACACCCAACGACCTCCCGGTTGGGCACGCCCAACGATCTCCCAATCGGGTTACAGACTCTCACCTCAGTGCGAGTTATAAGTGAGCTTGCTCTCACGCCCAACGACCTCTCGGTCGGGTTCCAGACTTTCGCCTTAGTGCGAGTTATAAGTGAGCTTGCTCTCACACCCATTGACCTTCCGGTCGAGTTCCAGACTCTCGCCTCAGTGTGAGTTATAAGTGAGTTTGCTCTTACGCCGAACGACCTCCTGGTCGGGTTCCAGACTCTCGCCTCAGTGCGAGTTATAAATGAGCTTCCTTTCACACCCAACGACCTCCCGGTCGGGCACGCCCAACGACCTCCCAGTCGGGTTCCAGACTCTCACCTCAGTGCGAGTTATAAGTGAGCTTGCTCTCACTCCAAACGACCTCCCGGTCGGGTTCCAGACTCTCGCCTTAGTACGAGTTATAAGTGAGCTTGCTCTCACGCCCAACGACCTCCCAGTCGGGTTCCAAACTCTCGCCTCAGTGCGAGTTACAAGTGAACTTGCTCTCATGCCCCCATGTCGAAAAAGAAATACTACGCAGGAAAAGAGGACATAAACGAAAAGGCAAAATCAAAGGAGCATAACATAATCTGAGTAGCATTTATTTGATAAAATTCCAAGGACTTGGGAAAAGGAGAAGGAGTTAATGTCTTGGTAATATGATCGAGTGAAGTAGGGTTCTGGTCTAGTCAGTCGGACTTGAGCCTCTTTCGACTAGACTTGTGGGGGAAGCTTGTGATACGGTGTATAAAGGTAGGACCTAGTCAAGGGGACGTGGCAGTCAAGAGTCAAGGGGACGTGACAGTTAGGAGTCAAGGGGGTGTGGTCTAGCTAACACTGGGTTTGGAATTCCAGGCCAGAAACTAAGATAGGTTACTTAGGCAAAAGGTCCAGATCAGGAGTTTACTCTGAATGCTCGGTCGAGATGTCCGAGTCAGGAGATCAAAAGGGTTGTGCGAGTAAGAGATCCAGATTGGGAGGGCAAATGGGCACGCTGGTTGCGGTGCTCTAGTCAAAAGGCCGGGAAAGCATCATCAGGAATAAGGAAGAAGGAGAAGGAACCAACCCGATCAGGATTTACATAATAAGGCTTCCGAAGCAGGATATGCAGGTCAGGATTACAGGTCGAGATTTACAGGTCAGGCTAGATAGGTCCAGATTTACAGGTTGAGATTTACAAACCAAGCTAGGCAGGTCAGGATTTATAGGTCAAGACTTACAGGACAGGCTATGCAGGACAGGATTCACAGGTCAGGATTTAGACAGGTTATGCAGGGCAGGATTCATAGGTCAGGATTTACAGAATAGGGCTTCCGAGTCAGGATTCACAGGTCAGGATTTACAGATTGAGATTTCCAAGTCAGGCTAAGCAGGTAAAGATTTATAAGTCAGGATTTACAGACTGAGACTTCCGAGTCAGGCTATGCAGGGCAGAATTCACAGACCAAGGCTTACAGGTCAGGATATGTTGGTTTGGATAGATCGGTCTGGCGGGACTTCTCCCTTCCAGTCAGTTGGTCATTACACAACAATTAAGCCAAAGAATCGCAACCACCTATCAGAGAATAACCACTGGGTGTCAGGGTATATTCCAATGGTCCATGACTCATTACCAGAAGAACCTTCTTGTAACCTATGATAGGATGCCACGTGACACTTACTCCCAGACAAGGTCTGACACCCGACATTCCCTGACATTTGCCAGAGACCAAAAGTACGCATTGTCATATAAAAAGGGGTGCCCTCTCTCTTACGCAGGTACGCTCTCTCACTTTTCGTATTTGTCTTTTACTTTCTGCAATTTTTTACTGTTCTTCAAGAGAAAAAGTACCTGACTTGAGCGTCGGAGGGTCTGCACCGGGGGCTTTTCCCTGGTTCTTGATCCCTACCATGAGGGGGGCTTGTCTGAGTGTGCGCAGAGAGCACCCACATCTGTACCCTCGTCATCACCCCCTATTAGTAGCCCGTGGAGCTTGACTGTGCAGCATTGTCCTTGTGGAACGTCTCCGCCAATTTCCATCAACGCCAGTGACAGTATAACCAACCTCCGTCTAACTCATATTCTAGACGGGATCACTTAGCATGACAAATAGTTGCTCGAGCTTCATTTTTTTTCTCTCTAAAACAATGGAGCATGGAATTGTTAATACAACAATGAGGACATTTGATACATGAAAAGGCAACTTGCAACTTATTGAAACATCCCTCGGGATCTAAACTTCCAAGTCGGGTAACCTGTGACAAAAGTGGGCAAGCACACCTTAAATTAACTGTAAGATTTCTTATAGCAATGTATACATCGACTGGATTTAAGACTATGAACAATGTCAAACAAAGAAGGGCATAGTTAAATCTACTAGAGAAGAATAGCTATGAAATCCAAAGCCTGTAGGATAATTGCAACAAAGTAGCTTAAGAAAAAAGAAAGAGATCCACATAAGCTCATTCCTGTCAAATTAAGACTCCAAATCAGAATTCTTGGGCAGGTCTCCAGATCAGAATCCTTAGGCAGAACTCCAGATCAGGATTCCTGAGCAGATCTCCAGATCAGAATCCTTGGACAAAACTTCAGATAGGAATTACTGGACATATATCCAGATTAGAATGCTTGGGTAGGTCTCTGGATCAAAATGCCTGGGCACACTTCCAGACTCTCGCCCCAGTGCGAGTTATAAGTGAGCTTGCTCTCGCGACCAATGACCTCTCGGTCGAGATTCCAGACTCTCGCCCGAGTGCGAGTTATAAGTGAGCAAGCTCTCACACCTCCAGACTCTCTCCCCAGTGCGAGTTATAAGTGAGCTTGCTCTCACGACCAAAGACCTCTCAATTAGGATTCCAGACTCTTGCCCCAGTGTGAGTCATAAGTGAGCATGCTCTCACGTCTCCAGACTCTCATCCCAGTGCGAGTTATAAGTGAGCTTGCTCTCACGACCAACGACCTCTCGGTTAGGATTCCAGACTCTCGCCCCAGTGCGAGTTATAAGTGAGCATGCTCTCATGTCTCCAGACTCTCACCCCAGTGCGAATTATAAGTGAGCTTGCTCTCATGACCAATGACCTCTCGGTCGGGATTCCAGACTCTCGCCCCAGTGCAAGTTATAAGTGAGCTTGCTCTCATGACCAACGACCTCTCGGTCGGGATTCCAGACTCTCGCCCTAGTACGAGTTATAAGTGAGCTTGCTCTCATGACCAATGACCTCTCGATCGGGATTCCAGACTCTCGCCCCAGTGCGAGTTATAAGTGAGCATGCTCTCATGCCTCCCGACTCTCGCCCCAGTGCGAGTTATAAGTGAGCTTGCTCTCACGACCAACGACCTCTTGGTCGGGATTCCAGACTCTCGCCCCAGTGCGAGTTATAAGTGAGCTTGCTCTCACTACCAACGACCTCTCGATCGGGATTCTAGACTCTCGCCCCAGTGCGAGTTATAAGTGAGCATGCTCTCACGCCTCCAGACTTTCGACTCATTGCGAGTTATAAGTAAAGTTGCTCTCACGACCAACGACCTCTCGGTCGAGATTCCAGACTCTCGTCCCAGTGCGAGTTATAAGTGAGCATGCTCTCACGCCTCCCGACTCTCGCCCCAGTGTCAGTTATAAGTGAGTTTGCTCTCACGACCAACGATCTCTCGGTAGGGATTCCAAGCTCTCACCCTAGAGCGAGTTATAAGTGAGCTTGCTCTCACGACCAACGACCTCTCGGTCGGGATTCCAAACTCTCGTCCCAGTGCAAGTTATAAGTGAGCATGCTCTCACGCCTCTAGACTCTCACCCCAGTGCGAGTTATAAGTGAGCTTGCTCTCACGACCAACGACCTCTCGATCGGGATTCCAGACTCTCGCCCCAGTGCGAGTTATAAGTGAGCATGCTCTCACGCCTCTAGACTCTTTCCCCAGTGTGAGTTATAAGTGAGCTTTCTCTCATGACCAATGACCTCTCGGTCGGGATTTCAAACTCTCACCAACGACCTCTTGGTCGGGATTCTAGACTCTCGCCCCAGTGCGAGTTATAAGTGAGCATGCTCTCACGCTTCTAGACTCTCGCCTCAGTGCGAGTTATAAGTGAGCTTGCTCTCATGACCAACAACCTCTCGGTCGGGATTCCAGACTCTCGTCCCAGTGCGAGTTATAAGTGAGCATGCTCTCACGCCTCCAGACTCTCGGCCTAGTGCGAGTTATAAGTGAGCTTGCTCTCACGACCAACGACCTCTCGGTCGGGATTCCAGGCTTTCACCCCAGTTTGAGTTATAAGTGAGCATGCTCTCACGCCTCTAGACTCTCTCTCCAGTGCGAGTTATAAGTGAGCTTGCTTTCACGACCAACGACCTCTTGGTTCGGATTCCAGACTCTTGCCCTAGTGTGAGTTATAAGTCAGCATGTTCTCACACTTCTAGACTCTTGTCCTAGTGCGAGTTACAAGTGAGCATACTCTCACGCCTCCAGACACTCACCCGAGTGTGAGTTATAAGTGAGCTTGCTCTTACGACAAACGACCTCTCGATCGGGATTCCAAATTCTCGCCCCAATGCGAGTTATAAGTGAGCATGCTCTCACACCTCCAGACTCTCGCCCCAGTGCGAATTATAAGTGAGCTTGCTCTCACGACCCAGGACCTCTCGGTCGGGATTCCAGACTCTTGCCCCAGTGCGAGTTATAAGTGAGCATGCTCTCACGCTTCTAGACTCTCGTCCCAGTATAAGTTACAAGTGAGCATGCTCTCACGCCTCCAAACTCTCGCCCCAATGCGAGTTATAAGTGAGCTTGTTCTCACGACCAACGACCTCTCGGTCAGGATTCCAGACTCTAGCCTCAATGCCAACTATCAGTAAGTATAGTTTCATATTCAGCAATTCAGGGGATTACACAAAAGGAGAAGTGCCAGAAAGAAGAAGGAAACATAAAAGAAAGATATGAACAAAGATCCACAACATAGCCTGATTGACATTTATTTGATAAAGTTCAGAAGGCATTCTTCAAAATACATATTGTCACGCTAGGAGTGTAAGTAGTGCCCACTTCCCTTTCAATCAGCAGGGTCAAGTTGACACTGATAGCTGGATCAATCTGCCCGACTTGCCCACTCCAACTGGGCTCATACTTGGGTCAGTTCTATCTTGATACACTGGATGGAGTGATGTTGCTGGGTGATAATTTCATCTTTTAGCCGACTTTCTTCTTGGAGAAGGGTCAGAGAGTCCTCATGTTTTATCTTTAAATAGGCGATAAAGTGAGCCTGACTCTCTAGATCGGCATGAGCCTTATGCTTCAAGGCCGCCTCAGCTCAGGTCCGGGACTTAGCGGTTAACCAAAGTTCTTCCATCTCTCGACGAAGGGAAGATTAAAGGTCCCTACTCTGTGTCATCTCCAATAAGGCCTCATCCTTCTAGGCAAGTAACTGAGTCAGATGAGTGAGTTGTTGGTGTAAAGATGATATTTCATCAGGATCCAATAGAGATTCCATGGCAGGAAGGAGTACAAGGAAAGTGTAAGGGTATGAGAGGGGTCAACTCTTCTTAAAGAGATAGAAGTGAAGGATTATCATCGGAACACACAAACGACACATAGGAAATGGTATCGCATTCAAGGACACGATGTGTATCCCAAGATCTGGGGATTGATGTAGTGGCACAAACATCCGGGAGATGGTGCAGCATCCAAGAGCATGGTAAATTCTCAAGGGCATGGGGAGAGGAAGCAGTAGTTGATGTCGCGGTAACAAGGCTGAGTGAAACCGGATTCTGGTCTAGTCAGTCGGATCCGGGCCTCCTTCAACTAGACTTAGGGGGAGGCTTGTGATACGATGCATGGTAGTAGGGTCGGGTCAAGGTGACGTGGCAGTCAGAAGTCAAGGTAACATGGTAGTTAGAAGTCAAGGAGACGTGACAGTCAGGAGTTAAGAGGACACGGTAGTTAAAAGTCACGGGGACATGACAGTCAAAAGACAAGGAGGTGAGACAGTTTGTATATGGAGGGGGACCACCTGGGGTTATCTAGGGTATGAAGTCAGAGAGGGGTCTCCCAGTCGAGAAACCAAGGTTGCGGCAAGAAGCATGGTCAGGACCCAACCCGACCTAGCTTTACCGATTAGGGGTTGTTGAGTGAGCCTATGTGAGTACACTTATCACCCTCAGTGGGGTCGGAATCATAAAAACTGACAGAAGGGGTCGACCAGTCTATTCATCAGCACTCAACAGACCAACCAGGGTCGTTTCAATCACATCCGGGCAGGACAGAAGACACTACATGATAACAGGGCAGGGAATCGTAACTACCTGTCAGAGAATATCTACTGTATGTCAAGGAATATTCCAGCGGTTGGGATCATCTGCCCGTAGAGCCCTCCTCTGGTCTATAGGAGTGGGTCATGTGTCCTCCACCACTCGACAAGTCCTGACACTCGACATCCTCTGACAGGGGTCAGTCTCCAGAAGGTATGTATTGTCATATAAAAAGGAATGTTCCCTCCCTTGCACAAGTACGCTCACTCGCACACTTGTCTATTTTTCTACTTCCTTCGTACAATGTTCTTCTGGGGAAAAAGTACCTAACTTGAGCGTCGAAGGGCCTGCTCCGGAGACTTTTTCCCTGGTTCTTGGTCTCTAACGCTCCGTATGTTTGTCTGAGTGTGCGCAGGGGTCTGGTATCGCCGACGTCGGCTCCGTATTTCTTCAGGGTCACGTGGGAACCCCCTCTGGGGTGCTCGTGTGACAGTCTCATCATAGTCTCCTCCCTGTCAACACTCGCGACACTTCATCCGATCTTCGTCTGACTCAGACTCCGGACAAGAACACACTCCTTAAATTGTAAGATTTCTTATAGCAATGTATACATCGACTGAATTTAAGACTACGAACAATGTCAAACAAAGAAGCGCATAGTCAAATCTACTAGAGAAGAATAGATATGAAAGCCAAAGCCTGTAGGATTATTGCAACAAAGTAGCTTAAGAAAAAAGAAAGAGATCCACATAAGCTCATTCCTGTCAAATTACTTGTCCGCCAGAAAGAAGTACAACCGCTAACTTTTCTTCTGAAATGGCCTTCAAACCTCGCTTCCACCACCTTTCTTTTTCCTCTACCGTTCTCGCTTCCACAGTTGAGTCACACTGGCTCAATGGCAGGCAACGGCTGGCCTGATTATTTGAAAGTAACAACAATGGTGAGACCATGATCTTCCTACTATCCAAAGTGAATTGATCCCATAAACAAACATATAAGAAGCATTCACCTGGAGAACCAAGCGAACATCTAATGATCCGAGCAAGCCTCTGATACACAGAAGGCATTAATTTTTATTTTCCGACTCGAAGCATAAAGAAAGCATGAGGAAAAACTCACTTTTATCCTTGTTAGCCAAGTAACATAAAGAAATCTACATTGGGAATAAAGTTATAAACTTCGAGTCCAGGATTCAATTAGTTCAGCATAAAATTGCAAAAAACGCAGGCATAAATGCACACCTATCCAAAATTTAAAAAATCGCGTGGGAATTCCAGAGGCAAAAAATGAAGAATTGCGTTGGAATTCCAGAGGCAAAAATGACAAGAGCATCCATCACAAGAGAACAGAGCCAGTTTCTATGGCTGCAAAAATTTTCTATGTAAGGAATTCTCTATTTGACAGAGCTTGTCTGCCACAGGAATCAATGTTCTATGTGAAACAGTCGATTCTTAGTGTGGGTGAAAATAAATGTTGATCGTAAATACAAATCAGAGCTTCATATGATCTGAATCCTTCTCTCATTTGTTTCTACTGCAAAGTCGGCTGGATCAGCAGCAGCAGCAGCAAGATAAATGAATTCGAATAGCTGTGCCCGTGGTAATTTGTCTCGTTTGCGAGAAATTGCATGCGATAGACGAAGGATTTCTGTTCTCAGTTCTCTTCGGCCGCCTATCCAAACAAAAAACAAAAAATAAAAAATAAAAAATAAAAAACAAAAAACAAAAAACAAAAAACAAACAAAATATGAAATAAAAAAACAAAACAAAATGAAAAACACGCAAAACGAACGAAAAAAAAATCTGCGTATCCTGGTAAAAATGCGTGTAACAAGAAATGAAAGCGGAAAATGTTGTAAAAAAAAAACCGCCGTCTGTGGGAATCGAACCCACGACCACGTGGTTAAAAGCCACGCGCTCTACCAGCTGAGCTAAGACGGCTGATAAATATTATTTGCAATTTTTATTTTCTCAGTTCTCTTTGGCCGCCTATCCAAACAAAAAACTAAAAATAAAAGACAAAAAAAATATGAAAAAAAAAAAAGAAAAAACACGCAAAACGAAAGAAAAAAAAAAATCTGCGTATCCTGGTAAAAATGTGTGTAACAAGAAAAGAAAGCGGAAAATGTTGTATAAAACAAGTCGCCGTCTGTGGGAATCGAACCCACGACCACGTGGTTAAAAGCCACGCGCTCTACCAGCTGAGCTAAGACGGCCGATATCCCTTGTTTATAGATACTTACTACTATACTTAAATTCAAATTTTAGTCGATAGTTGTTTACTACAAAAGGTGTTAGGTCAATTTTTGATAAGTTTAAAATGTCTCGTGTGTTTAGTATTTTCATGTAAAGGGTTATTACATTAGAGTAACATATCCCTTATAATTTATCAGTCTCAATCATATTATGAGACTAAGAATATTGGATCGGTTGGAATGAGCAATATTACTTTTTACTCCAATAGAATAAGAAATTTTATATCCTTAAGCTATCTTCCTCTCTCTCTCATGCATTCTTCTTTTCTCCCACTGTAAAACTAAGTTTTCGCTCCTTCTCTATATTACTTGTAGCTCTTCCTCAATGTCAGTAGACCCTTGAACTAAAGCCTCGATACACTAATATATGATTTTATCTTAACTGGGATATATTTTTCATACTAAATATACTCATGTGGTAGGCCATTGTAGTTATCATAAAGTAACTACTAAAATATATAAAATTATTTTTTTAAAAAAAAATAGTTGTTATAATAATTATAACAGTCCTAAAATTTGGTCAAAATTATATTTAAATTTAGTTAAATCCTTTTTATATTTTTAAAAAGATTTTTTTTAATAATTCAAATAAATAAAAGTATTTTTGCTCATAAAATGATTTGGTAAAATTTACAGTGTTATCGATTGTGCCACTAATAGCTAGTAAGATTTGTTGATAGCTAAGAGTCTCTTACTTGATGCCCCTTACACTCACTACGGCTGTAATACGAGCTAGCATAGTTCGTGAAAACTATAGAGGCTCAAGTCAAACTCGAGCCCGACTTGAAAAAATAAATTAAAAGCCTATGCAAATGGGATTCAAACCGTAGACATTTATAATGACATGCTCAAGTCACAAACTCTTCCTTAACTTATTCCAAATAATAATAATTTTAATTATTAAAATATTAAATTAATTTGGTTTGACAAGGCTTGACAAATTTTCAAGTCAGTGTTAAATGAGCTCGAGTTTGGCTCGGATATTAAAGGAGCCGACTCGAGCTCAGCTCGAGCTAAGTCAAATTCAAGTTTGAGTCGAGCTTTGATCAAGCCGTTTACGAGCAGCTCACGAGTAGCTCGACTCATTTGCACCCCTAACATTCACTCTTATCTAAGAGCCTCTTGCAAGGGAGCATGCTCCTCTACTCATCCTCAACACGCTTAGCAACCTCCTCTTTTTCAAACAAGGTGAGGAAAATGTTAATCTACTTGAGCTTTAGCCCGAGGGCCCATTTATTTATTTATTATATGCAATTGTTTATCCAATTAACCTGAGTAGATTATAAATTTTAACTCCGCCACGGTATGCGAAGGACCCTCTATGATAATGCTCCTGGCATCGACCTTGCCACCCCCTAACATCCTCCTTGGTGTCCTTGCCTCCACCTCCCTCATGCCTTCTTAAATGGAAGCTCAATGTATATATTCTCAAGGTAATTAACTGTTATTACATCTATGAAAATGTGCAGCCCATTTCGATATTTCACTGTGACAATTCAGATCTTTGATTTAGCTGCAGAGACCGAATGCCATTCCACATGCATCCATTTTCATCTGAATCGATATTTGTGGATCATATTCATTTACTTCTGAAAATGACCTCCATAACTCGAATCTCCATATACAACATTGCACGTGTTCAAGCAGCAATTTTTCTTGCTCAAGCATTGACAATGCTTCCAACTCTTTTTCTTTTTTTCCCTGTATTTTGTGGTTCATAAAAGATTCAAAGTATTCTGATTGACTCTTTGATGAACGGTCTCATACAAGTTTAAGTTTCTGTGGTGCCTTGATCAGCCAGTTGCACGCTGCAGAGACTGCTTCCTGCTGAATCTCTCTGTTTCTAGATTTCCAGCGTTGAATATCTTGTGTCTGTTTTGTTTCTTATGGACATCAAAGACCACGCGATAGGATATTGTTCTCGTGCCTCTCTGAAACTTGCACAGGAAGGTTGTTTTTGTGTCTGAAACTTTAATAATTTAGTGAACCATGTAGCTAAGTTATTCAAATTTTTAAGCTGCATACAAGTTTAGTATTTAGGGCGAATTACATTTTACCCACTGAGCTTTACTTTAAATACGAAATGACCCTCGTAATTTTAAAAGTAACAAAAAAGCTCATAAGGCTTGGCTAAAGTAACAAAAAAAAACCTCTTGACTGATAAGCGATAGTAGTCAACCGGTAAAAATAAACAAAAGACATATATACTCTTGCGTTTCAGCGGGAGAAAAAAGTAAAAAATTACCTAAAGCAACTGAAAATTAACTAAAGTAAAAAAATTACTGCAGCTTAAGAGAGTCATTCCACTGATCGATTATGTAAACCCTAAATCCACAAAGTCAAAATATCTTTGATTACAAATTCTTTACCGAAATATAATCGCTTACTCTTTACAGTGAAAGAAACAAAATGTGGGAAAGAGGAGTCTGGTTGGGAGCATACGACGAGGAGAACGGCTGGTTGTGGTTTGGAGCATAAGATGAGGAGAACGGATTTTTGCAATAGATACATTTCGGTAAGAAATTTATAATCAAAGATATTCTGGCTTTGTAGGTTTAGGGTTACATAATAGATCAATGGAATGACTCTCTCAAGTTGCAGTAATTTATTTTAGTTAATTTTCAGCTGCTTAAGATAATTTTTTACTTTTTTCCTTGCTAAAATGTAAGGGTATATATGTCTTTTTCTTATCTTTGCCGGTTGACTACTATCGCCGATTAGTCAAGTAACTTTTTGTTAGTTTAGCCAAATTTCAAGGACTTTTTTATTACTTTTGAAACCACAAAAGTCGTTTTATACTTTAACCAAATCTCAAGGGGTAAAATGTAATTCGCCCTAATATTTATCGATATGTATTTCTATTTTTTATTATATCCCTTCTTCCTGTGCTCCATAAAATAGCGGACTCCAATAGACTGTGACTGTCAAAAATCTATAGTGCAATGAAATGTTTCTAAAGTGCCCCAATTTTAATATCCTAATCCATGTATTGATGCCTAAGGCCATCAATAAGTTTTGACCAATCAAATAGGAACTTTGGGAATCAGATACCTTTGCAATCGAATAACGTGCCTCAACCATTTGTAAATACTTTTTTTCTTTTTTTCTTCTTCTTCTTTTTACCTGAATTAGTTTAGATATCAGATCAGTTCACTGATTTGGCCTGAGTGATCTTCGTTTGTCCTGTTCATAGTTGTGATATGAGCAGGGCAGGGCATATATGCCACGAGCATGGTGATAAGATAAAGAGAATAAGGAGTAGAAGTTATGGACCTTCGTTTCTGAGCTTGAGATCTTTGCCATACTTGACAAATTTGGATCACATTCGAGCATCTGATCCTCTTTGATAGAAGATGGATCATGGGATGAGAATTTCATTTCTTATCAATGATATTGTACTGGATAATCATGCCCGAACTCTGGTCCTCTCGTTTAGAGTTGGTAGCGGGGGAGTCATGCTTGTGTTAGACAATTTTATTAGGGATTACAGTCTAAACTGAAATTACAATCGGAACAACTCAGATTTATTTGGTGAAATGACTTGAGTTGATAATCTCAAATTGTCAATCTGGGTTGAAAAGACCGAGCTATTGGGATATCGATGGCCGACTAACTACCGTGTGCTCCTGAGTGCCTGCTTCCCGAACCTAAGTGGGAAGCGGTCGAGTGCTCAATCTAGATGAGTCCCTAAGTACTCCCGAGTTACGCTGAGTGCACTCGTTGCCCAACTACCAAGTCAGTCGAGTCTGAGTGGGTTGTTGTTGCTTGTGCACTAAGTCAGGAGAGCAATGCTGAGTTAGGAGCCGCATGCCCAATTGTCGAGTACCGCATGAGCCCGAGTGGGCCATGGATCGTTTATTTTCTAGGATACAATAACAGATCTACAATCGCAACCCAACATTAGTTATTTGTGGCGAAATGAGCAAGTCTCCGAGTGATATTACAGGATTGTCAAGTGGAATGCTTGACCGAGGGGAAGCAAAGGTGGAAGGTGGTTGCATCCTCCTTGTATAAGAACTTAGACTCATAACATCATTTAATAGTCATTTACTGTCTTTACTTGGCGTAGCACAGACGGTGGGCGCATGATATCTCTGGCGTAATGGTCAGGAGTCGATTCTCAGGAACTGACGACCTGGGGTTTACCCCGCCATGCGCCTATGGCCTGTGTACCTGCATGAACCTCCCTCCATATCCGTGGGGCCGGCACTAGGAGGGCCGCTAAGGTAGCGGATCTACCATTTTGAAAGGTCAAAACACAAGTTAATTCGCTTGAAAAAATTTTACCCTGGTTTAGCATTTGACGTGCACAAGTAATACTCACACATAAGTCATCTTTGATTTAATAGAATACTAGCACTGGATTTACATCCCTCTGAATGCGTGCGTGAGAGTCTTTCCCAATATATATGTTCACAATATTAATACTTGTGGCACATTATAAATCACAATGGAATGTCCTTATTTTCTACCTCTTTTCTATTTACTATCACACAATTAATGCGGGGTGAGTATGGGTGCCCAAATTAGAGATCAAGCTATTTGCAATAGATAAGTGACCATTCTTGCAATTTGTGGTTTCTTCAGTTGAAAGCAAGCATCCTTTTCGAAAGCGATCAAGATAAGATAATAGAACAAAGCTTAGCATTCATGTAGGAGCAACCGCGAAGTCAAATAGTGACATGTTTCGTCTCTTAATTGAAAACTTAGTCATGATTTTTTCAACACACTTGTAAAAATGGAATAGCTAGTTGTTGGGATAGACAGTGACACCGTTGCTTATGGTCAAGCTAAGCTATACCAAACTGATTGAGTTCCCCGATCGCGGTTGAATCTTCTATTTCCTTTTCTATGGTTGGGGGTGATTGGCGAGGAGGCCGCTTCGACACCACCAATTAGAACTCTCATGTCAACCGCAATCCTTTTTCGAAAACAAGTATTATGTTTCTATAGAATTTTACGCAAGTCTACTCTTCTACAATAATTGGATGTAGGGGAACTTCATTAAAATAAACAAAGGAGACAAAGTTTTGTAATAGGGAGAACAAAAGTATACAACTCATGCACACTCATAAAATTTCTTCTTCTTTTTAATTATTATAATAAATTGTTATAATATATCTTTATGTCCTTTAACACCTAATTAAATAATTAATTGCCCAATTTTAAAGATATTGACGAAAACATTACATCACTTTGTTTAACTAATAGGTTTATAGGTTTGTAGGTTTATGTTACCATCACAAAGAAATCAAAGAGAGAAGGAAAATAAATAACAAAAAGTACCTTTCTTTGTGTCTTTTTCTTGTTAGAAATGTCAAACACATGAGTTTGCAAATTTTCTCCTAAGAAAAATAATTAATATCCGCTTAACACGTTTTATATTATTATAACCTCCATGACAATAGGATCCTCACAAGAATAATAAAAAAAATCGTAAATTTGTGTGATAATAATAATTCTAATACTAAAACAATAGGATCCTCATGTTTAATTGTGCTAGCTAATGAACATAAATACTCTAACTCAATATCAAGAGCCGTGACATAATCAGGGGTGTAGCCGCCTTGTGGAGAGGAGTGTGACCGACCCTTTTATTTTTATTTTTTTAATTAATAGTATATATTTAAAAAATCCCTCACTCCGATTTTGACCATTCTATTCATCCTCATTTGTCGTCAAAAATTATTTAGCAAATCCTCGACTTAAGTAATCAAATGGTAGTTTACGAGGAAATATCACAACTTAGAATGTTAAATATAGAATTTTAAATATATATAATAATAAATGGATAAATTAAATATAGAATATGAAATGAGGGTATTAAATTAAAATTGGATTGAGTTCGAACTAAATCCAACAGGTAGACGTGGAGATAATGATTATGTTGGTTCAAATTGAGATTGATTTGAAGTTGAATTTGGTTAAATTATGACCGAGTCAAATTTCAAATTTAAACAAATTTGATCGGTTTAAAATAAATTATGATATTTTTGAGAAATTTTTTTTTTCATTTTTATCTTCGTTTTCTCCCTACGTGATCCTGTCCGAACGCTGAGTCGATGGACGTTGGGCACGTGGCGCTCTTCCAACTGATGATGTGGATCTCTGACCGGCCGTATGGATCTCTGGCGAACCTGTAAGGAAGTCAAGCCGGGAAGGGGTTCCCGGCGACGACCCTCCGACGCTCAAGTCAAGCAAGAGGAAAATGATGAAGTGGCTCTAAAGATGAGAGATCGCGTCCCTCCGGTGAAGTTTGTGGGCTCTTATATAGAGCCCTAGGGAGGCTTGTGCACACCTGTCGAGGCGTACACGTGTCTTTTACCATACCTCAGTATGGGCTTACCAGAGGAGCATGCCTGACACCATACTGCTACAGTCCGATCACCTCTCTGATGGGACAGCAGAACCTTCCGTCGTATGATTATGTGTATGACTTGGTCGTCGAACATGCCTATTGTCAGAAGATGTTCCCCAATGTCCCCTTGTCCTTGTCTCTTTTTTCCCCGAGTCGAGTGTCCATCCGCTCAGCAGGCATTGGCCCGACCGGACATAGGTATCGGCCCGACCGGGAAGATTTCACTCCATCGCGTGCTCGGCTTAGACTGTTCCTTCACAGCATTGCTTCTTTATGCCTCGGCCGAGCGGACTACCCGCTCGGCCCGGCGACCCTGTTCACCATGAGCGTCGGAAACCCGACTCCCCGTCGGGTTGTCTTTGATTCCGCCCGGACCCGTTCGGCCGATCGACTCAACCCTTCTCCAATCGGATGGACCTCATGTTGACCATTTTGACTTTTGACCTCCACGTGTCATTGGCTCCCCCACAAAGGGGGTCCCCTGTCCATACTGTCGGATCACTTGCCACCCCTTCAAGTCTAGTCGAAGGAGGTGATTAGTCTGACTGACTGGACCGCCAGTCACGCCGAGCGGCGTCTCTGTGAAACTATCCTCCGCTCGACCCCCACGGGGGTAGCTATGACCTTAGTCAATGCCAACATTCCTCGGATCTCTTCGAAATTTGCGCCAATCTTCGACATTAAGGTCGGGCATGCGCTCTGTGCCTCGTGAAGGCGCTCATTAAATGCACTCCAGTGGCCGAATGCCACGTGGCGCTGCTGCCGTCATCGTACGGCGGCGGCGTCGCGGGCGACGAGACCGAGGCGGTTTAAAATGGACGGCCCGATGCGTGCTTCGGTTCCCATGACCTACATCCGACGGTGGAGGCCGCTCGGGCTCAACCCTATAAAGCCTTCGCCTTCTCCCCCTCCTCGCCGCATCTGTGCCTTCTCGTGCTCCACAGCTTCCTCTGGCGTTTCAGACTTCCGGCGATCCCGCTTTTCCGTTTCCGGTGATCTCCAGCCTCCTCCTTTCGATCCTCAGCTTCTTTGTAAGGTCCTTACCCCTTCTCTGTTATCTTCATGTTTTTTGTCGAGTTCTCGCTCTCTGGTTGCTATATTGTTTGTCGTCTTCTTCTTTCTATTATTTGCCTCTCCTCGCCTTTTGTGGTTTCGCCCGTTCGGACAATGACCAGTTCCTCTCAGCCTCAATACCCAGCCCTCGGCCCGTGGTATACCACCATGGAGTCTCACTTCGATCGGCGCGACGCCGATATTCTGATGGACAATTTTGACATCCCTTCTGATTTTGAACTTATCTTACCCTCCCCCTCCTCTCGGCAACACAAACCGCCGTGCGGAGCTTTCTGTGTTTTCCGTGACCAGTTCATAGCCGGTCTGCGCTTTCCAATCCATCCCTTTATCGTAGAAGTGTGTAATTTTTTCGGCATTCCGCTCGGAAGCTTAGTCCCTAACACCTTCCGCCTTCTATGTGGCGTTGTTGTCTTGTTCAAAATCCACAACATTCCCCTCCGACCGGAGGTCTTCTATTATTTTTATTATCCTAAACAATCCGAGCTGGGTACTTACATGTTCCAGGCTCGGCCCGGTCTAGTCTTCTTTAATAAACTGCCCTCTTCCAATAAACATTGGAAAGAGTACTACTTATATCTTCGTTTTCTCGAACGGGCCTCCTTCCAAACCCAGTGGCAGGTTGGAACTCTAATCTCCCCTGAGCTAAAGAGGTTCAAGACCCGACCGGACTATCTTCACGCTGCCAACATGCTAGTCGGTCTGAAGTTTGACATCAACAAGTTCTTACCTGAAGGGGTGATGTACATATTTGGCCTGAGTCCGATCCGGACTCCCCTCCCGAGCGGCTTCGGTAAGAATTTTACTTGTACATTCGCCTTAATTGCTAACTGATTTTCTCCTTTTTCCTTTGCAGCGGACATTGTCATGGAGTCCGTGATGGCCGGGATTTTGAAGAGGAAAGCGGCGGTGCTCGAGGCCGCAGTTGCCAAGGAGATGGAGTTGCTCGGCATTGAGCCGGTCGGCTCACACGAAGGGGAGAGCGGGACTCACGAGGAGTCGGCCGCTCAAGCCTCTCCCCGGGATGTGGCAAGAGGCGCCACCCCCAGCAGGGGACCAACAGTTCAGGAGGAAGGCTCCGCTCAGGAGGAAGAACGCCCTCCCCAACAAAAGAAGCGCCGAATGGAGACACCCCTTCGATCGATCACTTCCACGGTCCAGCCGTCCGAACGGACCACTGCCGATTCTCGCGGCAAAGCCCCAGCGGTGGAGGCGATCTCGTCCGATCGGACCCCGTCCCAACTGGACGCGTCCGCGGACCCCCTCGAGGCCATACCTGTCAGCGCCCTTCCACCCTCTCCCTGCCGAGTCCAGCGCTCGACCATTTTATCCCAGTTTTCTGCACCGGCCTCAGATCCTTCCCCAGCTTCCGCTCAAACAACGCCCTGTCGGCGCCGTACCATCAGGGTCTCCCTACATCTCCCCACCGAAGAGTTGATGCCCGAGTCCGATCGGCCAACCGCGCCTAGCCGAGATGTGGGCCAACGCTCGGGCGCGTGTCGCGATGATTCCACTCGGCAATCTGGCCAATAGCCACATGCAGCAGGCCACTGGGGTAAGTGTGTTTTCTTCCGAAGTTTTTTATGCCGTAATTCCGATCGGCTATTAATGATTTTATTTATGTCAGAAATGGGTAGAGGAGATCGCTGTCTCCAATCGTCTAGCCATGGTGGACGAAGAATTAAAGAGGCTAAGGAGTTCGGGCGGCGCACCCTCCCAGGGTCCTTCATACGCCGAGCTATAGAAAGAGCTCAAGAAGACCCAAGATCTGTTGGCGGCTGAGCAAAAGAAGACGACTGATCAGACCTATACTCTGGGAGAACTTGAGAGACAAGTGAAGATGCTCGATCGGAAGATAAGTCTTGCCACAGATCGGAAGAAGACGGCCATCGCCGACCTGGAGAAGAAAAACGTCGAGGCGCGGGGCCTGGAGCAACGGGTTAAGGAACTGATGGATCAGCTGGTCGGCGAGAAGGCGGCCCGATCGGATGAGGTGGTGAAGTTTGAGGCTGCCTTGCAAGAACACCAGGCAGCCGCCGATGCTTCCCGAGCGGCCCTCAAGGAATACTAGGAGGCTGAGCCAGGCCGGGTCGCCGCCTTGAGGCTAAATTACATCCGTTCGGCCGAATTCTCGGAGAAAGTTTGCGAACGGATGTACAATGCCTTTGAGCTTGCCCTCACCGCCACGACGGACTATCTGAAGTCCAAGGGTCAGCTCCCTGACTCCGCCAGCATCCCGGCCCAAGACTATGCGGCGCTCCTTAGCACCATCCCTAAGGACCTTTATGATTTTCTGGAAGAGAAGTCTTTATGTAATTTGGCCGTTCGGCCAAAAGTTTCCTTTTTTGTAATTCGGCTGCTCGGCCTTGATTTCTCTAATTTCAATGGAAAATTTATCTTTGTGCAACTTCGTTTCTACTTTGCATGCTTGTGGGTGATTGGTCGGGGCCTATGACACACAACTTGGCCAACTAGGCCTCCCGAGTGGGCGTAGGTGACATACGACTTGTCACTACTTTTCCTTGCCGCTTATCTTCAAGCGTCTTTCGTTCCGGCCGGAGGGTTTATAGTCGCCAGTACGGCTCTCGATATTTAACGTCGGAGCTCGACGGTCTTCCGGCCGGAGGGTTTATAGTCGCCGGTTCGACTCTCGATATTTAACGTCGGAGCTCGACGGTCTTCCGGCCGGAGGGTTTATAGTCGCCGGTTCGACTCTCGATATTTAACGTCGGAGCTCGACGGTCTTCCGGCCGGAGGGTTTATAGTCGTCGGTTCGACTCTCGATATTTAACGTCGGAGCACGACGGTCTTCCGGCCGGAGGGTTTATAGTCGCCGGTTCGACTCTCGATATTTGACGTCGGAGCTCGGCGGTCTTCCGGCCGGAGGGTTTATAGTCGCTGGTTCGACTCTCGATATTTAATGTCGGAGCTTGATGGTCTTCTGGCCGGAGGGTTTATAGTTGCCGGTTCGACTCTCGATATTTAACGTCGGAGCTCGACGGTCTTCCGGCCGGAGGGTTTATAGTCGCCGGTTCGACTCTCGATATTTAACGTCGGAGCTCGACGGTCTTCCGGCCGGAGGGTTTATAGTCACCGGTTCGACTCTCGATATTTAACGTCAGAGCTCGACGGTCTTCCGGCCGGAGGGTTTATAGTCGCCGGTTCGACTCTCGATATTTAACGTCAGAGCTCGACGGTCTTTCAGCCAGAGGGTTTATAGTCACCGGTTCGACTC
Organism: Zingiber officinale; assembly: GCF_018446385.1. NCBI lineage: Eukaryota > Viridiplantae > Streptophyta > Magnoliopsida > Zingiberales > Zingiberaceae > Zingiber > Zingiber officinale. Next base: position 104,229,221 of record NC_055988.1, read on the forward strand.
TCGATATTTAAAGTCGGAGCTCGACGGTCTTCCGGTCGGAGGGTTTATAATCGCTGGTACGACTCTCGATATTTAACGTCGGAGCTCGACGGTCTTCCGGCCGGAGGGTTTATAGTCACCAGTACGACTCTCGATATTTAACGTCGGAGCTCGACGGTCTTCCGATTCGGCTAACGATGCCCTATACTTGCGCTAATTTTTTGATTTTTTACTCCTGCACTTCAAGTATACAGCCGAACGGAAAGTATACAGTATACATTACATTGGCGCACCTTTCACCCCGCCTGGTAAGGCTGGAGGTGGTTCGCGCTCCATGGTCGATCCAATTGTCTTCCGTCTTCATCCTCCAAATATTACGCACCCGAGCGGAGCTTTTCGATGACTTTGAAGGGGCCCGCCCAAGGAGCCTCCAGCTTGCCAACGTCCCCGACCGGCTTTACTTTCTTCCACACTAGGTCGCCGACCTGGAATGCTCTAGGGATCACGCGCCGGTTGTAGTTCTGCTTCATTCTCTGCCGGTACGCCATCAGCCGGACGGACGCCTTGGCTCGCTCTTTGTCGATCAGGTCCAACTCCATCTTCCTCCGCTCGGCATTGTCATCATCATAGTTCTGGATCCGGACGGACTCTACGCCGACTTCAATTGGGATAACTGCTTCGCCGCCGTACACCAAATGGAATGGTGTGACGCTCGTTCCCTCCTTTGGGGTCGTGCGGATTGCCCATAGGACGCCCGACAGCTCGTCCACCCAGCTTTCTCCTGTGTGATTAAGTCGAGCCTGAAGAATTCTAAGGATTTCTCGGTTGGTTACTTCAGCTTGGCCGTTGCTCTAGGGATACGCCACGGAAGTAAAGTGTTGTTCGATGCCATAACTTTTGCACCATTCTTCGAGCTGCTTCTCGGCGAACTATCGCCCGTTATCAGATATGAGCCGGCGAGGAATGCCGAACCGACAAATTATATGCTGCCAGATAAACCTTTTAACCATCTGCTCGGTGATCTTGGCTAGTGGCTCAGCCTCCACCCATTTGGAAAAGTAATCGACCGCCACTAGAAGAAACTTTCGCTGACCGGTCGCCATAGGGAACGGACCTACGATATCCATTCCCCACTGATCGAACGGACAGGACACAGTAGATGCTTTCATCTCCTCCGCCGGTCGGTGGGAGACGTTGTGGTACCGGTCCGAGCGGCGTCTGCTTGCAGGGTTGGCCAGAAGTACCCGACCAGCAGGATCTTCCTAGCCAGCGATCGCCCGCCCGGATGTCCTCCGCACGATCCTTGGTGCACTTCCTCGAGGATGTACTCCGCGTCCTCTGAGCTCACACACTTCAAAAGTGGGCGGGAGAAAGCCTTCTTGTAGAGTTGGTCTCCAACAAGTGTGAACCGACCGGCTCTCCTCCTCAATAGCTGAGCTTCATCCCGATTAGACGGTGTCGCACCCGAGCGCAGAAACTCTATGATGGTTGTCCTCCAATCACTCGGGAATGCGAGGCCCTCCATCCGGTCAATGTGCGCCACCAAGGATACTTGCTCAATTGGCTACTGGATGATGACCGGTGATATTGAACTTGCAAGCTTGGCTAACTCATCTGCCGCCTGGTTCTCTGTTCGGGGTATCTTCTGGATAACGACTTCTCTGAAGTGGGCCTTGAGCTTTTCGAAGGCCTCAGCGTAGAGCTTGAGCCGAGCGTTGTTAATCTCAAAAGTGCCCGAGTGCTGCTGGGCTGCCTGCAAGCCGGCTATGACGGCCTCATACTCCGCTTCATTATTTGTGGCTTTGTAGTCCAGCCGGACGGATAGGTGCATCTGTTCTTCTTGGGGGGAGAATAATAACACACCAATTCCGCTCTCGCGCCGAGTGGACGATCCATCCACAAATATTTTCTAGATAGCTTCGTGTTCAGGATTTTGCACTTCGGTAACAAAATCTGCTAAGGACTGCGCCTTTATCGCCGAACGGGGTTGATACTGAATGTCAAATTCACTAAACTCTGTTGTCCATTTGATGAGCCGTCCGAACGCTTCTGGATTCAGCAGCACTCTTCCCAATGGGCTATTTGTCCGGACGATGATTGTATGTGCCAGGAAATAAGGTCGAAGTCTCCGAGCGGCGAGAACCAAAGCAAAAGCTAGCTTCTCGAGCCCAGTGTAGCGAGATTCAGCATCTTTTAGAATATGGCTCAAGAAGTACACGGGTTGTTCTTCACCGCTCGTCCTCACTAATGCTGAGCCTACTACCCGCTCGGTTAAAGATAAATAAATATAGAGCGGCTCACCTACAACTGGCTTGGCTAACACGGGCAAGGAGTTCAGGTACGTCTTCAACTCCTCAAACGCCCGATCACATTTCTCGTCCCAATGAAACTTAGTAGCTTTGCGTAGGATCTTGAAAAATGGGAGACTCCGGTCGGCAGTCTTAGAGATGAATCTTGACAATGCAGTTATCCGCCCGGTCAGGCGCTGTACTTCCCTCAGATTTCTTGGGGGCGCCATATCTTGCAACGCTTTTACCTTGCTGGGATTTGTCTCTATGCCCCGCTCGGTCACTATATAGCCCAAGAAACGCCCGCCTTTTGCTCCGAACAAACATTTTTGAGGGTTGAGCTTGACTCCGTACTTCCTCAGCGTTTGGAAGGTCTCCTCTATGTTCGTAAAAAGATCAGCCGCTCGGACAAACTTGATGAGAATATCATCCATGTACACTTCTAAATTGCGTCCGATCTGCTCCTTGAATACCTTGTTCATTAAGCGCTGGTAGGTTGCTCCCGCGTTCTTTAGTCCGAACGGCATTACATTGTAACAGTAAGTGTCGTCGGTTGTGACGAAGCTGACCTTCTCTTGATCTTCTCGGGCGAGCGGCACCTGATGGTAGCCCTGATAGGCGTCTAGCATGCATATCAGCTCGCACCCCGCTGTGGAGTCCACCAGTTGATCAATCCGGGGCAGAGGGTAGAAATCCTTTGGGCATGCTTTGTTGAGATCCCGGAAATCGATGCAAACCCTCCACTTGTTGCCCGGCTTGGAGACTAGCACTACATTTGCGAGCCAGCTCGGGAACTGAACCTCCCTTATATGGCCGGCCTCCAGGAGCTTCTCGACCTCTGTCCGGATGATGGCGTTTTGTTCGGCGCTAAAGTCCCTCTTCCTTTGCTTCACCGGCCGAGCGTCCAGTCGGACGTGAAGCTCATGTTGTGCTACACTTGGCGAAATTCCCGGCAGCTCATGCGTCGACCAAATGAAGACGTCGCAGTTTCTTTGGAGATATTTGATCACCTCCTTTTTCTGGCTTGCCTCCAGATTGGTCGCAATGAATGTGGTGGCCCCCGATCGGGTCGGGTGGATCTGCACCTCCTCTTTTTCTTCATAAACCAAAGAGGGTGGTTTTTCAGTTATGGCGTTCACCTCGATCCGTGGCGTCTGTAGGACCATTGGGCCGGCTAGAAAGGGGGTTGAATAGCCCTACAAGAATCAAAACGCAAAACACCCTTCTCGAACTCTTAAACTAACACTTGCATAAAATAAGAGAAATAAATAAAAGCAGAAAAGTAAAAGGCACACCGAGATTTACTTGGTTACAACCGGGAAGGTTGTTAATCCAAGAAAGCGTAGCACTAGTATCTCCTTCAGGCGGAGAAGCCTTTTACAGCAATGAAGCGCACAACAGAAGCTAAAAACAGAAAAGCATACAAGTGTAGAAAGAATGCTTGAGTTCTCAGTTGAATTAAAGCTTCTGGACCAAGGCTATATTTATAGCCTTGGTCGGGGTGCCTGGAAGGGTTCCGGACGCCCCGGACTGCTCCGGGCGCCCCGGAGCCCAAAGTCAACAGTTGTTAACTTTTTTGTCCGGGACATCTTCTCTGGTTTAGTCCTGCCTCGGTCCGGTTCTTTTCCTCCGGATCCGCTCACTTGGGTGATCTCTGCCATCCGGAAAAGGGCTCACCCGAACCCAACTTCTGGTCTTCTCGAGCGTGCTTCCCTCACGCTTCTCGTCCCTCGGAATTGCCGCGTGTTTCATTCTCGTCCGCCAGCGTACTCATCCGCAGTCTTCGTCCCTCGGTCGTTGACCTTCTCGCTAGCTGTGTCTCTTGCTCCCCGAGCAATCTTTCGCTCCGGCTTTCGTCCCTCGGAACCACCGCGCGCTTCCTTCTCGTCCGCCGGTGTACTCTTCCGCAGCACCTCGTCCCTCGGACTGCCATCCTTCTCGCTAGCTGCGTCTTCCACTCGACTACCTGTGTTCCTAAGCTCCTGCACACTTAGACACAAGGTTAAATACACACAGGACCTAACTTAACTTGTTGTTCACACCAAAACAACCTTGGGGTTCCAACAGCGTCTTCCGCGCGGAATTAGCTTCGGCTTGGACCACTTCGACGTAGCATCGCCGAGCCGCCAGCTGGTCTCCTCGCACTTCTCCAACTTTATCTTCAACCGGGAACTTAATTTTTTGGTAGAAGGTGGAGACGGCCGCTCGGAACTCACTGAGCGCTGGTCTCCCCAGGATAACATTGTATGCTGAGGGAGAGTCGACCACGACGAAGTTGGCAGTCCGCGTCCTTCTGAGCGGCTCTTCTCCCAACGAAATAGCTAGTTGGACCTGTCCGACCGGTAAAACTTCATTGCCCGTAAACCCGTAGAGGGGGGTTGTCATGGGCAGCAACTCAACTCGATCAATTTGCAGTTGGTCGAAAGCCTTTTTAAATATAATGTTGACCGAGCTGCCTGTATCGATGAAAATGCGGTGAATAGTATAGTTAGCTATTACCACTTTGATGATGAGAGTGTCGTCATGTGGCACTTCGACTCCCTCAAGGTCCCTGGTCCCGAAGCTGATTTCGGGCCCGCTCGCCCGTTCTTGACTGCAGCCAACCGCATGGATCCTGAGCTGCCTGACACTCGCCTTCCTCGCTCTATTGGAGTCGCCTCCGGTCGGTTCACTCGAGATGATGTTGATTTCGCCCCGGGACGTGTTGCTTCTATTTTCTTCCTCCCGGGCGGACGGCCTAGGTCGCTCCTTAGATACCCGGGGATTGTCCTCGTGCCCCTGAGGATGATACCGCTCGGGAGACTTTCTAGATATCCTCTGATCGACTTCATGGTGTCGCTGTCACCTGTCGGATGATGGCGATCGACGACGACCACTCCGGGGAGCGGGGTGGGCGATCAGGGGAAGGCTTCGGCAATCTCGTATGTTATGCGTGTCAGTCCGGTGGAACGAGCAAAACATGGGGGTCCATACCTTCTTTTTTGTTTTGGGTCGCTCGGCGGTACCTCTTGGACGGCGTAGGACCTTGCGTGGTGAGGGCGGACTGCTTTGGCTCGCGGTCCTCTGGGCGGCTGGTGACCAGTGAGCGGCTTCTGCTCGGCAGGGGCTAGTCGCTCACTTGGAGCTTCTTTTCTTCGGGCTGCCTGTGCTTCCTCCACGTTAATGTACTCATTGGCCCGGTGTAACATATGATCATAGTCTCAGGGCAGCTTTCGAATAAGTGAACGGAAGAAGTCACCGTCCACGAGGCCTTGCGTGAACGCATTCATCATTGTTTCTGAGGTGGCCATTAGAATATCCATGGCCACCCGGTTGAATCGTTGGATGTAAGCTCGGAGCTACTCCCTGGGCTCTTGCTTGATGGCAAATAGACTAACACTGGTCTTCTGGTAACGCCGACTGCTCGCAAAATGATGGAGAAAAGCAATGCGGAACTCTTTAAAGCTGGTGATGGATCCGTCCGGCAGCCTCCGGAACCATCGTTGCGCCGATCCCGAGAGGATGGTAAGGAACACCCGACATTTCACTCCATCTGTGTATTGATGTAGTGTAGCTGTGTTGTCGAACTTTCCTAGATGGTAGTCCGGGTCGGTGGTTCCGTTGTATTCCTCGATCGCCGGGGGCACATAATGCTTGGGCAGAGGGTCCCGTAGGATGACCTCTGAAAACTGTCGGTTGATCCGCTCGGGGGATGCGTCCGTTCGGGGAGCCTTGCCTTTTCTGTAGTCTCGCCTGGGTGCCTCGTTGGATGAAGATCCTCGATCAAGGTTAGCTGGTGCGACTTCAGGAGGCGTACGGAATAGGGCCCGATGAAATGGAACCGGGACAGGCGGTGCTTCCGCTCGGCCTCCTGACGCTGACGTCGCTTGTTGCTCCAGTCGCTCGGCTTGCGCCTTCTGTTTCTGTTGCTCCACGAGCTTAGCTGCTCTTGCCTCGATTAGAGCGTCGAGCTCCTCCTGGGAGAGCATCACGGTGTGCGGTCGTCCAGCTTTGTCCATCTCTTCCGCTCGGATGCAGGTGCGTTCCCACAGACGGCGTCAATTTGATCCTGTCCGAACGCTGAGTCGATGGACGCTGGGCACGTGGCGCTCTTCCAACTGATGATGTGGATCTATGACCGACCGTATGGATCTCCGGCGAACCTGCAAGGAAGTCGAGCCGGGAAGGGGTTCCCGACGACGACCCTCCGACGACCCTCCGACGCTCAAGTCAGGCAAGAGGAAAACAATGAAGTGGCTCCAAAGATGAGAGATCGCCTTCCTCCGGTGAAGTTTATGGGCTCTTATATAGAGCTCTAGGGAGGCTTGTGCACACCTGTCGAGGCGTACACGTGTCCTTTACCATACCTCAGTATGGGCTTACCAGAGGAGCATGCCTGACACCATGCTGCTACAGTCCGAGCACCTCTCTGATGGGACAGCAGAACCTTCCGTCGTATGATTATGTGTATGACTTGGTCGTCGAACATGCCTATTGTCAAAAGATGTTCCCCAATGTCCCCTTGTCCTTGTCTCTTTTTTCCCCGAGCCGAGCGTCCATCCGCTCGGCAGGCATTGGCCCGACCGGACGTAGGTATCGGTCCGACCGAGAAGATTTCACTCCATCGCGTGCTCGGCTGAGATTGTTCCTTCACAGCATTGCTTCTTTACGCCTCGGCCGAGCGGACTACCCGCTCGGCCCGGCGACCCTTTTCACCATGAGCGTTGGAAACCCGACTCCCCGTCGGGTTGTCTTTGATTTCGCCCGGACCCATTCGGCCGATCGACCCAACCCTTCTCCGATCGGATGGACCTCATGCTGACCCTTTTGACTTTTGACCTCCACGTGTCATTGGCTCCCCACAAAGGGAGCCCCCCGTCCTTACTATCGGATCACTATGTATACTGCAACCCCACCGTGTCATACGATATCATTGTGCCTTCACTCATTTATCTCCCTTTTCTCCTTTTATAAGCTGTTGTTTTCCCACATTGTCCAACCACAACAATAATAAGAAGAGTAAGTTGTTCCTTTTTTATTGTCTATTTCATTAATTGAAAGAAGGAAGAAAGGAAGAGTTGTAAAGTATAAATTTTATTTTATTAGGTTGCTAGTTATGATGAATATTTAGATCAAAATGAAGATCTCATATATAGGAATACTAAATATTATGAGAAAGTGAGATCATAAATGATTTTTTTTTACTTAGAGTCATAGATAAATTATGAGAATCGATGTATGATTATTTTAACTAGAACCTAGGATTAAGGTCAAAATTTTTAAAATTAAGTTTGTATTTAGCTCCTTAAATTTAAAATTTAGATTTTTATATTGTGAAAATTGATTTATACTAATATTTAATTTTTTTTAAAATCACCCTCTCTAATTTAAAACCCTGGCTACGCCATTGAACATGATTGAATATAGCTCATGACTTTCAAAAATAATTTCAAGCAAAACATAACTTGATTTGATTCGATAATAATAAAAGTTTAAATCGAATTGCTTCATTTATAGTGTTAAATTTATTATTAAATTCAAAAGTAATTAGGTAGAACATCCTTTTGGGCAGAGTTTACGAGCAAAGTTATAAGAATTTAGGTTTAAAATTAATAATATCATATTATTATAGAGATATATGAATATATTTCGGTCCTAAGACTTATAATATTAATAATTAAGGATATACTTTAGCCAAAAGTAAAAAACAATGCATTTAGTTTTTTTAAATAATTAAGGATTTATCTAAAATAGGTAAATCTAGTTAGCCTCATTGTCTGGAGGTGACAGGCTTGACCCCACGAAATTTTTCTACTGGTCATCAGAGTAAATCAAAAAGCCAATATCCTTTGATTACACGACCCATTTGAAGGATAAATTTCTATAAATATACTAATTTATCTAAATCGTATGACAAAAAATGATTCATTCGCCTCCAACTGTCAACTTGTCCCAGGGCGGAAGAGGTAAATTATATTTACAATGTGAATATTTCTCGACAGGTTAATTATATTTTATAAAAGTTACTAAACCGTAATGAATGAGAACATTATAAATATGATGAAGCGGGATCACTTTTTGATAAAAACTGAAAGTGAACACCTCTTTGAGAAAATAGGACGTTTTTTTTCTCCAATTTTTTCCATGTATTTTTAATTTTTTAAAATCAAAATGTATGTTAAATTTATTAAAATATTGGAAATTTAATTCCGTTCAAATTAGTGCATTGATTAAGATGGCAAGGCCTAATAAAGAGAAAGCCAAAGCCAAACTCACAGACGTGTAGAGTTGAATGAAACCAAAAACCACGCGAGACGGAGCCCGAGACGTTTTGGCGCTCTCCGCTCCGCATCCAGTTCGAGCAAAGCAAGCGCAACTTCTGGCCGCCTCCTCCTCCTCCGTAACTGTTCCCACTCTGCGTCGGCTCTCGTTATCATCCCGGATTTCTCACGTCTTTTGAAAAAGTAGAAGATTTTGGATGCCCTTGTTGAAGATTTCAGCGGTGGCGGTCGGAGATTCTGGCGCAGGCGGACGGAGAGGAGGGGGAAGTATGGATTTGGAGAGACAATCTAGGGTCTCGGAGAGCCGGTCTTCAGTGAGTTAATTGCTGTTTTTTTTATTTTGTTTTTGTTTTTGTTTTCTTCCTCATGGCGTTTCTCGTGGTTTTTTTTTTCTGCTTTCCGGCGTTTTTTGGAACGCCCAAAGATTTGAACTTTTCGGAGATTCGAGGATTTGTAGGGCCTGGATATATATTTTTTCGATGTTTTTTTAATGGAAACAGGAACCGAAGTCGTCTTCTTAATGCCTTTTTGGTTAGGGATTTTGATTGCAGATGTTGAGTTTAGAAGTTAGCAAATTCAATTAAGATTTATTTGCTCTATAGGGCAAGTTAGAATTTTGATCCCCTGGTAAGAATATTTTTGTTGTTGTTGGAAAAGTCGATTTTCCATCTGGCTCTATTTTCTTGTACTAATTGTACATTTTACTGTCCTCTCATCAGAATAGAACAGAGTTTGCGGACTTTCTGGCCTCTTGTTTTCAAACATGAACCTAAATATTTATTAACAATCAAACTTTTGTTCATTTATGTTTGAGAATGTTGATTCACGAGGTCTTGGCAGTATTTCTTTTATTCTCATTCACAATTGCACAATAAATTTTGTCCGACCCACCCCTTCGTGAATAAATCACGTACATTTTTCTGGCCATTACACTGTTGTTTCAATGCATTTACTCTGTTCTGATGATTTTTGCTACGCTCTTGACGAACAATCTTTGGGTCTTGATTTCTGTCACTAACTCTTACTGCTTGTAGAAATCATACAGAACCACGCTTTTATTGGCCTACCAGAGTTTTGGTGTCGTGTATGGCGATTTAAGCATCTCTCCTATTTATGTCTTCAAGAGCACCTTCTCGGGCAGGCTACGCCTCCATGAAGAGGATGCTGAGATTCTAGGCGCTCTTTCTCTAGTTTTCTGGAGTCTCACTCTCATCGCTCTCTGCAAGTACATCATCTTGGTGCTAGGAGCAGATGATAATGGTGAAGGTAGTTACTATATTTCAAAATCCGGTCCAGTATACTTGGGTCTTCCATCTTCATTTTCTCTCTTGTATACAGGCGGGACCTTTGCTCTGTATTCATTAATGTCGCGGCATTCAAAGATTGGACTGTCGAGGACATCCCATGCTGCACATGAACATCTGACTGCTTACGAGCTTGAAACTGACTGTGAGGAAACTCGAACTAGTTTACGGATAAAGAAATTTCTCGAGAAGAATCAGACTTCTCGACTTTTGCTACTACTATTTACACTATTAGGGACAAGTATGGTCATTGGCGATGGTTGTTTGACCCCGACAATCTCAGGTATAGTCGGATTCCTGTGAAATGCTGCTTTATGGTCTAAACAATTGAGTAAAATTCTGAAGCTGATTAAAGTAGAAATTTCGCAAGATGAGTTAGTCTTAAATTGGTCATTGTCAGCATTAGCAAAACAAGTGATTATATTGGGGGTGAAATGTGCAAAGCTAAAAGATAATACATAAGTAAACATTGTGGTTCTGGAGAAAAAAAATAAAAATCTAAAACATAACACCATGGGTTCCTTCAAAATGACATCGACAATTGGAGTTGTCAATTCTAGTATTTTCTTCATGAAACTAACTTGAGAGCTACCTATGTGAATTTGCGTGTTTGACGTTTTCAATAGTAAAAAAGGTAAGATACAGATTAAGAACATACTAGGGGCTCAGTTTAGTATTAGAGTATCTGAGGTTTTTTTTAAGAAAGAAAAATTGCACTGCATTTGCATGAAGGTAAATCCTATAATTTGAACTGACATTTTTTTCCTTTTCATATTTCTCTAGTTGTTTCAGCTGTTTCTGGACTCAGAATTAAGCTTCCAGGTCTTCATGAAGGTAAGAGCACAGCCTTTTTCTCTGCCTCTCCTCTCTATCTCTCACACACTTGTGCTTATGTGCAACACACAAGACCAGTACAGCACTAACACTGCCACCAATAACGATCACAACAATTCATCAAAGCACGGTTCATCACAGTATTGAATCCATTTTGAAATAATAATATTTTGGCTTTAGGTGTTTTGCGTTGACTAAAGGTAGGGTACATATATCATTTTTCTTAAAAATGACAAGCTACTCTCTGTTTAAGGAAATTTTATCTTTTTCTATTGCATGGGCACCAGCCAAGAGTTGCGTCGTTGACTCAACAGCTGATATAACAGGCTTATTCTTATTCATGCAGGTTACACTGTTGTTATTTCATGCGTCATCTTAATTGGGCTGTTTGCTCTACAACATTATGGAACTCATCGAATTGGTTTTTTGTTTTCTCCAATCTTGATCGCTTGGCTTATTTGCATAAGTACTATTGGAATCTACAACACCATTAAGTGGAACCCTGGTGTTATTCGTGCTATCTCACCGCATTATATTTATCTCTTCTTTAAGAAGTCTGGGAAGGATGGATGGAGTTCTCTTGGAGGCCTTGTCCTTTGTGTTACAGGTTTGTCACTTCGATATATAATTTACAAACAGCTGTATTTATTTTTTTAGCTAATTATAAATGCGCTTTATTAGGTGCTGAGGCAATGTTTGCTGACCTTGGGCATTTCTCAAAGCTTTCTATTCGGGTAAGATAACACTTGGAATGTTAACTTGTTAAAGTCATTAGAACGATGCTGACTTATAGGTATTAGAAGTTTCTTAACTGATATTATAGATGTTGTTCTATTCACTGTTCTGGATCTGAAACTTACTATCCTGCAATTATCCTTAATTTTCTTTAATGTTAATTATCCTTATTTTTCACTCAGGAACTCACTTTCTTTTAGCATTTTCATTCATGATGTGCTTAATTCTAGTTGTTTCTTGCATGTGTATCATATTTCAGTTAGAAATAGATTGTAGGTAATTCAAACTTGTGGTGAAAGAAACTTGGGTCATTTTTTTTTTTAGTCCGTAGTTCACTTTGCTTTAGTTTCAATAATTAGAAATGCTCTTCAAAATTGTTCTTTCATTCAGCTAATTGTTATTTCAAACTAAGACAAATGAAAATAGTTTTATCTAGATTCTCATTTACTATTTTTTCAGATAGCATTTACGGCAGTAGTATATCCTTGCTTGGTTCTTGCATACATGGGCGAAGCCGCCTACCTGTCCAAGCACAGAGATGATCTCCAACAAAGCTTCTTTAAAGCTCTCCCAGGTGGTTAAACTGACAACTCTTTTGCAATATAAAAAAAAGTCCTGATTTCTCAGCTTACTAGAGGAAGGTCTGGTAATGATCACACTTGCTTTCCTGTCTCCAAAATCTATTCCATTAAAGAGGAGAAATGACCTTAAAATAGTCAAGCATAGGCCCTTTAGAAATCTTTGGTCTGTAAGTTGCTAAAATCAAACTGTTCTGATGAATATTTAGTTGTCACTTCAGATTCTTTGTTTCTTTAGTTGCTAGCATCATCAATAATTTCACCTAGTCTTTTTGAATTCTTAATTCAGATAGAGTATTCTGGCCAGTGTTCGTCATTGCGACATTGGCCACAGTTGTTGGAAGTCAGGCAATTATTTCAGCAACCTTTTCCATTATCAGTCAATGTAGAGCTTTGGGATGTTTCCCTCGTGTCAAAATTATACACACCTCGAACCATATCAATGGGCAAATATACATACCAGAGGTGAACTGGCTTCTTATGCTCTTGTGTCTCATTGTTGCCATCGGTTTCAGAGATACTACAATGATTGGAAATGCTTATGGTATGTTCTTTATTCTTCATTCTGAGTCTCCGACAACTGAAAACAACAAACCTTATTGGTTTGAACTTTGATAAATGATCCATAATTTCTTCTTCTTCCATCTTTTAGGATTGGCTGTAATTACAGTAATGCTGGTGACAACATGCTTGATGTTTCTTATCATCACTGTCGTCTGGAAGCGATCAATATTCCTAGCACTCCTCTTCACCTTGACCTTTGGTTCTCTAGAACTCCTCTATTTATCTGCATGTGTTGCCAAAGTTGGTCATGGAGGTTGGCTTCCCCTTGTTATATCGCTGACAATCTTGACGGCAATGTTTACATGGCACTATGGCACTGTTAAGAAGAGGGAATTCGAGCTTCAAAACAAGGTCAGCCTCGACAGGATACTCAGCAGCAGCCCCAGCCTTGGCCTTGTCCGAGTCCCAGGAGTTGGCCTCGTCTACTCTAACATCATAAATGGAGTCCCACCGCTATTTGCCCACTTTGTCACAAATTTTCCAGCTTTTCATCGAGTTCTCGTATTCGTGTGTTTGCAGACACTAACAGTGCCAAAAGTTCCTCTTCATGAACGATTCTTAATCACAAGAATTGGACAACCTGAGCATGGGATCTTTAGATGCCTAGTAAGGTATGGCTATAAGGATGGAGGTTCAGACAATTTCGAATTCGAGAATCAGTTGCTGCTTAAGCTTGCAGAGTTCCTTGACCAGGAAGGTCGAAATTCTTCAGCCAACGGTGACAAGCCACCGATTGCTAAACCCTCAGAGTCAGTCTCGGATGCTCTTGCTGGGCTTGCAATTGTTGCAGATGGTGGAAAGAAGGTGCGGTTTAAATTGGTTGAAGAAACACAAGAACTGAGGCAAGAGGTGTGGGAATTGCTGGAAGAGAGGGAAGCTGGCGTTTCATACATGATGGGCCACACCTGTGTTGTAGCTCATGAATCCTCGCCATGGATCAAAAAGTTTACAATCGATGTAATATACGGGTTTCTTCGACGAAATTCCCGCAGTCCTGCAGTTTCTCTTGGGATCCCACACTCTTCCCTTATTCAGGTTGGCATGATTTATCATGTATGAAGCCAAGGAAATAAGAACTAGACATCGATCAAAAATTTAGTTCAAAGTTCAGAATGAGACATCAGTTGACAATTTAGAGCAAATGATACATTCCGTGCATGAAGATTGGTAAATATAATTACTCTTCAGAAGAATAGAGGTTGGAAGTCATTAGTCAGGAGATAAAGAGTAATAAAGGTACATTACAAACTTCAATCGTAAAGTCTGTAAATTTTTTAGTTTATCTAATATTTGATCTAACATCATTTTACACAAAGAATGAAGATTTGACTTTACAGTGTATTTCTGTATTCACTTGTTTTTGCAACAGCGTTCATCTTCTCTCTCGCTCTCTTTCTCTCTTAGAAAGAGTGTTTCCAAATTTTTTATGCACATTTGAGTTCAAATCATTCCATAGCGACAGTGAGAAAACAGTTTGGCTGCAGATTTTGATGTGCCATGGTGTTAAGAGAAGTTTCCTCTGATCTGCACCGGTTTCTTTGTCCACTGGTGTTACTAGGTCGTCGAGAGAGGAAAGCTTTTTGGCAGCTAATGAAGAGCCAAGTAAACTACAATGGTCTAGTATTAAGCATAGTTAGGTAATAAACCAATGTGTGGAACCTGACACTGAAAATATCTATTTAGCAAGCACGATATCACAAACTATCTTTACAGATTTCAGATGTTCCTTAGCAAATATAAAGACAAACTAACTACTGATGGCAATGGCTAAAGTCTCGTGACACATTACAAAACACTTGCACAAACCTATACTTCCCCGGAAAGAAGAATCATCATCCCTCCTCAAGGCCAGTGTTTGCATACAATCGAGAGGTCAAAGGCTGGCCAAACCAAAGTGGTAATTCTTACATTGTACCAACAACCCTAGTGTTAATGTGAGTCATCTTGTCATCATAGAGCTTGGCCAAACCAAAGTCTGAGATTTTCGGGTGGAGATCAGCTTCAAGTAGGATATTACTAGCCGTCACATTTCTATGCACAATACGCACTCTTGACTCCTGGTGAAGGTAGGCTAGACCTCTTGCTATACCAAGCAATATATCAAAGTTTTTGGCAAATCAAGATGCAAACTGCTTTTCCCTACAATCCATGAATGGTTAAAGAGATTAAAACCTGTTCCATGTGAGAGTTGTGGGTTGTATTAAAATCTTATGCTTTATCATTGAGCTGCAAATACCATGAGCATTTTCTAATCTTGATTCCCAGGAGTTTAAGAATTGTAAGACTTGTGAATGTTCAATACCGTTCTAATTCTTAACTAGTCGCTTCATGTAAATTTTGTTAACTGGAGCAATGCACAGTATATTATATGAATGCCTTTTGCTTAATAAACCGAAAATTGCTTGGTCTAGACTCTTGTTCTCTGAGTACTCATAAAGCAGAATCCTCTTGTCTTCCCCAACACAGCAGCCATACAACTTTACAAGATTTCGATGCTGCAATGCAGATATAGTTGCAATTTCGGTCAAGAACTGTGCCTTGATGAGATGTTGCTGCAAGTTGCTTGACAGCAATTGCTCTTCCATCTTGAAGTTCTCCCTGCATGGTAGAGTGTTTGTTTCAATAAAGTATCTTTATGGCATTGCCTTATTTTCATCAAGATAATTTAGCAGAAAAGGACACCGATGAATAACTCTTATGAATAAAGTAGATATTTTGAATACAGAGTGATACGGCGAGTATTAAGAGTTATCACGGGGCAAAGAAGGTCAAAACAGTATGTTTAGTTGGGTCAAAGTCAAGAGAGGTGAATGACCATTTCTTTTTGGTAGAGCTGAGTCGACCTAGAGCAGAGCCGATTTGCCAATCTGCTTGGCAGAGTTGAGCTGACTCAAAGCAGAGTTGATCCGTCAATTTGCCTGGCAGAGCCAAGCTAACCCAGAGCAGAATCAATTTGCCTGAGCCGAATGGCTGGATTTCTAGTTTTCCAAGGTTGGCCCGCTAGGGCCGATCGACTGGATTCCCTGTAAAGGCCGATCCGCTAGAGCTGATCCACTACGGTCAACCTGTCAGGGCCAAACGGCTAGATTCCTAGGAAAGGCCGACCTGCCAAAGTCAATTTGCCAGAGCCGATCTGCCAAAGCCGATCTGCCAGGGCCGACCAATTAGTCTTCTCGGCCAACCCGCCAGTCCGACCCACTAAGATAATCCGCTAGGGCCAACTCACTAGGCTTCTTGGCCGACCCGCCAATTCAACCAATTGAGCCGAGCCGACCCATCTGCGGTTAGTCTTATACTGACCGCCGAGGCTTAGATCCCCAATCGAATATATAGCCCATGCCCAATTGGCTTTGCCACTCGAACGCTCCAGCTCACCTCCCCTTCGACTCGACGCCCCTTCCTGGCCCAAATATTTAGATTTACTAGTAGCACGTGGACCCCATGTGGATTGTTAGAATGTCAGAATACGTGGGCTATCAGAACATGTGTATTTTCTAAACACGTGGAGCAGCTTGGTTGACATAACGTAGTCCCACAAGATCTCCTACCAAACATAGACAATATGACCTTTTGACATTTATGACGTGACATGTTCTTTATTATATATGTGACATCCCGTCAGAAGTATTTCCTATAAATGACTTCTTGCAGGCCAGAAAAAAAAGGGGGAGAGAACATACACTCATGTTTCATTATTTCTTTTGCACTGTTTATCTTCTCCATTTGTGACATCGCCGAGTACTGAATTGATCGTCGGAGTGGAATGCCAGGGCGCCCCGGTGTCCTTGCATGTTCTTCCAGAGACGGGGATAACTCATCGACATCTCCTGCAACTCCACTTTCCTCTTGGTCATGTAGACTTAATCAACACCAGCAACACCTCACTGGCATTCCCAGCTCGAAGTCTTCTTCCAATCAACATTCCAGCAGTTCCTCGTTGGTATTCTATCTCCCACTGCTTCCCGATAGGATCACAAAGGTTTGGTGCTGATGACAAATCCATTCAAAAAAAAAAAAAAAAAAAAAAAAAAAACCTTGAAAACTGAACCCTTCCCCCAATGTGTTAGAGGAATTGAAGTCATCAGTGCAGTCCTTAGTTCAACATAACTGAAGGTGAAAGGCTTCACATCTAGTCCTATTAATACTGAAAGCAAAAAAGGGCTGGATCAATCAAACATATGGTGATCCATGGCATCAGACTTGTAAGCAACTATTACCTTCTTCTTCTTCTTCTTCACTTAACCTTCTGTGTCTTTGTCTCAAGAAAATAATTCTACAGAAAGCCAATCCTAAAACTGCAACTCCAACTGAAATGCCCACGATCAAACCTGCATGATTTTTCTTTGAACTTGACAGTCTATTTGATAAGTCTGCATAGTGACACTAACATGTCAGGAGTTTTTTCTTTTAAAGAAAAGAAAACTAGCACAATTGTGCAAGTTACTACCAGGAGATATACCTATAGATGAAATCAATGGGCGATGATATCCTAGTGTCCTAGTGTTGGCAGACAGTAGGTACCCTTGCCAGCCCAAAAGAAATGAATTTCGAGGAAGACACAGCTACAAAGGATTGCCACCAGCCAGCTTTCTGATATCGAAGTCTCTCTCTTTTAGATCATTCTACAACAGAATATATAAACAGGAGAAGAATAACTTAGTTCTCCCTTATGCAATGACAGTGCTTAAATATTTCCTACAGTTAAGGTATGATAGACAGGAAAGTGCAGAATAAACAACTCATTAAGTAAATGAAATTTTGATTAAACAGACACTTTTTTCATCTTAATTAGGGAGTAAGATATGTCTAATGTTGCATCAAAAAGGTATGATTTGCACATCACATGTCAAGAAGATGTAATTTTTATTTGACGTGCGCATAATATTATTTCTTGTCAATGTTCAGTCTTTCCTTTTTTCTTCTTTTGTTTTGGTTTTCCACAAACATCAACTTGTTTGTTAGACTACAAGAATTGGTATTGTGATTTTAATACCTGAATATAAATATCAAACACCCCTCTACGCACACTTTCGAAAATAAGTGTGTCGGAGAAAGCAGTCTCCGCGAACTAGAGCCTAACAGTATAGTTTCCATTCTCAAGACCATGACCATAGTATCTTAGTGAGGATGGAGACAATCTTGCAGTTTGAAACAATTCTGGGTCTAGAATATTTTCAACTATTATAGTTGTGTAAGCAGAAGCAGATGAGCCCATAAAGCGGCCAACACTGCTAACACCCCATCTTGTTGTATCAGTCAAAAAAATATGATGCAGTTGTGAGATTTGCATCATCAACCTCATACAAAGTGTTTTCAGAAGCTCTTATTGCTCTACTGGCACTGCAATTAATTGCAATGGATGCTGAAGTGAAAGATTATGGTTAGGTGAGATGTAGAAATATTTTATCAGTTTCTTTGGAACATTAAGACTGGATAACTTCGCACGGATTGGAAAACTAGGATAGCCTGGAAAAGTGCGTTGGAGACAGTTTAACTGTGAAGGCAAGTTGCTGCACAAGAAACAATGGATGAATGTTCAATACTGAGAGGAAAAAAAATCTTTCACAGAGAAAACTAGAAATATGGAACAAATTGTCTTTTATTAACTTCTGTTGGAGTGGATCAATCACAAAATTGTTTGCCACCAAATTCCTGGACATAAATCAGAATTGAACTTTAATGAAAAAAGGAAAGGAAATTGTGCTTTCAAGTCTGTCAATTATTGATCAGGACAGAAATTGTTAAGGTAATAAAATCTGAACCTAGATATTGGACTTGGACTAAATAAGTTTTGCCAAAGCTCTATTTGATAATATTTACTAAAATTAGTGTTGCTATATTTACTTAACATAATAAATAAATCTTTTAACATACAAGTGTAAGTTTCCTTGGCTAACCCAAGATGGAAAGCTTCCTCATAATTGATTGTATGACAAATCTCTGCAAAGAAACAACACAGCATGTAGATGAATGGAATTCAATGATAGTTAAAAGAAATGCAAGATTTAAGTCAATTTGCATAAAAAATATATAAAGGCATGATACATGTTTGTTAGTTCATTGCTCTTCTACAGAGGTAAGGAACCAGAGAGGCTGTTGTTGCCAAGAAATATGATAAAATAAGAAATAAAAAAGTAAATCAGAACACTTCAAATCTAACTAAACCGGTATCTTAATCATATATTTTGGAGTTGTAGTGAATCTTTTTCTCACAGGAAAACAAGTGAACTCAAATTGAAGAGGGACTACGGAACTTGGTCAGTTATGTTGTTAAAGCTCAAATCTCTGTACAAGCAAATAATGGCAGAAATATAAAAATCTTGCACAGAAATAGATGAAGCTAGGTGATTGAAAAATCCCGATGAGTGAAGTTATGTAAAAATCCTAGTGAGTAAAGCTAGGTGATAGAAAGTCCTGGTGAGTGAAGCTAGGTGAAAATCCTAATGAGTGAAGTTAGGTGGTGAAAAACCCTGGTGAGTGAAGCCAAGCAGGAGGAAATTTAGGTGGATTAAGGTCGATCAGACACTTGGTGTTTTGAAAGTCCAAATGGATCATAGAGGATAGAATACTTGGCACGAGATGGAAAGTCCAAGTGAGTCAAGGTTAACTAAACACTTGGCATGAGGAGAAAAGTCCAATTGGGTCAAAGGATTGACCGAATACTTGGTGAAGAAATCCCAACAAGTCAAGGTTGACCGGATGCTAGGTAAGGATGAGTCCCAATAGGTCATGATTGACCGGAGGATGGGTGAAGGGAACCCTAGACTTAGGTTTGGAAGTTATTGTTCTGTAATCGATTAGGCTAATAGATTACTATAACTTAAGAGATTGTCATAATTGCTTAAGCTTGGTAAGCGATCAGGTTGATCGCTTAAGCTAGGATTTCATGAATGCACAGAAGCTTCAGTAAGGTTGCTTAATCGCTTACGAGCCATTCTCGCGCAAATAGAAGCATGCCTAATCAATTAGGCTAGTCGATTAGGTATGCGCAATCGATTAAGGTAATCAATTATGCTTGAAAACTAGTCGTTGTGAGCATGATAAAAGGTATTCGCGTGTGCTGTTTCATCAACTCTAGACTCCATCTTCTCCGCTAGTTCTTGGAAACTTAGGGCGGAGGTGTTGCTGCACTTCCAAGCTTACAAGAGGCATTCACAAGCAACAAGAGATCAAGTAAGAAGATTTTTCATTTGCATTTATGTATTTACTTCTTGTTTCGAGTTATATTTCTTTTTCTTGAGTTGTAGAGGTTTCTCCACCTCCAGATTATTCCAAGAAAGAGTGTATTTCATAATGGAGAGTGTGCTCGGCATGGATCCTTGGATTAGTCACCTCATTGAGGTGGATATCAAGTAAATTCTTATGTTAGCATTGGGTAGCTTTACTTCAAGTTTTTTTGCTGCACCAACATATACGAAGCGAGCAAACAAGCGAGACGAGCTATTCACCCCCTCTAGCTCTGAAGTGACCCAACAAGTGGTATCGGAGTGAGGCTGCTCTTCACCAGACTCATTGTCGGAAGGGCAACGAGCTAGAGGAAGAAGAAGTTGAAGCCCTAAAGTCAAAGATTTCAAAATTGTTGGGACCGAAAAGTAGCTAGAGGGGGGGTGAATAGCTTGTCGCGTGCTCGTTGCTCGGCGTTGCTTGTTTCTTCAAAGATGCGCAGCGGAAAATACAGAAACAAACCACACAACGCTAACAAGGTTGGTTTACTTGGTATCCACCTCACAAGAGGTGACTCGTCCAAGGATCCACACCTACACACACACCCTCCACTAATAAAACTCTCCTTTATGGTAACTACCAAGGGCGGAGAAGCCCTACAAGACTCAATACAAGAAGAAAGGGAAAGGTAATGAAATACAAGCTCACAAGCTTACAATGAGAGCAAAAACCCTAACCCTAGTTTCTTCTTCTTGCTTTGATCCGCCTCTTGACTTGGAAGAACCTCCAAGAGCCTTCAAGAACTGGCGATCTCGAGCTTGAGAAGAGCTGTAGAGAAGCTGGTGAAGATCTGAAATGAATCGGTGAAGAGATGCCGCAGCCATCGCACGCCTGCAGCTCAAATACGACGCAACGGTCGGATCCCGATCGATTCGAAAACTCCCAATCGATCGGGGAGGCTTTGGATCGATCCACGGATCGATCAAGAGCGCCTCTGTGCTATGGAGAAAACGCCTGGATCGATCCACGGATCGATCCAGCGCTTATCGCGCGAACCAGCAGCGTCCCAATCGATCGGCTGATCGATTGGGACCTCTGGATCGATCCACTGATCGATTCAGAGGCTCTCTGTTCGTTGGGAAAGGCCTGGATCGATCCACTGATCGATCCAGCTCTTGGTTTTTGTCCAAAACCAAGTCCCAAGCCTCTCAAACCAACATTCGGTCAACCTTGACCTGTTGGTATATCATGCCTAGCATCTGGTCACTCCCTTGACTTGCCAAGACTCCCCACCAAGTATCCGGTCAATCCCTTTGACCCACTTGGACTTTTCTCTTTGTGCCAAGTATCCGGTCACTCCCTTGACCTACTTGGACTTCCACTAGATGTCTGGTCAGTCTTGACCCATCTGGATTTCGCCGTGCCTGGCTTCACTCACCAGGTCTTTCACCTAGCTTCACTCACTAGGATTTTCACCTGGTTTCACTCACCAGGACTTTCTTCTGCCTGGCTTCACTCACCAGGACTTCCAATCTGCTTAGCTTCACTCACTAGGACTTCTCTTCTGCCTGGCTTCACTCACCAGGACTTTCTTCTGCCTAACATCCCAATTAGGACTTCCCAGTCAAGTATCCGGTCATTTTTGACCTACTTGACTCTTCTTCAATCAACCTTGTATTGTCAAACATCGAAATCCAAACCAAGACTCAAGCTTGGTCAACCAGGTCAACCTTGACTTGAGGGATGTTGCACCAACAATCTCCCCCTTTTTGATTTTTGACAATACCAACACTATCACTTACAATACCACATATAAGTTAGGCTAATCCCATAGCCTAAACCTTCTTCATGCCGCTAGGTAATGAATACATAAGTTAAGCCCTTCATTCTCCCCCTAAGAGGGCAAACTCCCTCTAGGTAATAAAAGCCTAACTTACTCCCTTTCATTCTCCCCCTATTGGCACACATCAAACCATGCCCCATTTTTGAGCACACATCAACAAATTCACTTGTTGAAAACTCTCCCCCTGAAGAGTTGCTCATCATTGTTCACAACTTCACTCGTTGTGATCAACACGATAATGAAGGTCCCATACCCTTCATTATCCTTAACCCTACATTCTTCCCCAATGTAGGCAAATGCCCATCCTTGAGCATTATCCACTTGAAACCACTTGAACAATGAGGATATCCACTCCCCATTTAAGTTCAAATGCTCAACCTTGAGCATGTTCTTAACGGAAGGTTAACCACCCTCCAAGGTTCATGAAAAATAATTTTTATGTCTTTAAAGAGTCCCTCCCCCTAAAGACATGGTGGTAACTTCTGTCAATGCACCAACAATGACTTGGAATCCCTAAAACTTTAGGAAACCCAATTTTAGAAGTTTCGAGGTTCAAATATTCAAAATTTGAAACAAACCTCAACCTAAACTTCAACTTAGCCTTCCTTAACCAATCCATCCTTGTTTTCCACACGAAAACACCCGTTTTATGTATACAAATGTATTTTCAGGGGTTTGGAATGGTTACCTAGACTAAAATAGGTTCAAAGATGCTAAAATCAGACCTTCTCAACCAAAATCAGCAACTTGGATCGATTGGAGTTGGGTTCCAATCGATTGAACCTTGCTGAATCGATCCATTGATCGATTCAAGATGTGTAGATCGATCGGTTGATCGATCCAGCGAGCTTCTGCTCGCGAGAATTGCCTTCTGAATCGATCCACTGATCGATTCAGATCTTGGTTGCTGAATTTCAAATTCAGCCAACTTCAGAAACCCCTAGAAAATTCTACAAAAATCCAAAAATCATGAAATTTCGTGTAGACATTATTTAGGGCATACTTTATCATGGAAAAATTGTTTTCTATGAAAGTACATCATATTTTCAAAGATTGACACAAGCTTGAAAACTTGCTAAAACTTTAGCGTTTTCTTCAAGTTTGTGTCTAACTATTCAATGGTGATTACTATCAAAAGATAGCCTTCACCAAGGTTTTCCAAAAGCCTTTTAAAATAATTTTCAAAACCAATATCCCATCACATTCCTTGGGCTTAATGCACATGACTTGTACATTAGCTTTCCCAATGATGGACAAACACATAACTATGTGTTTTGATGAACCTAAAACTCAAAGAAATACACTAAATCAACATTATGAGTTTTATTCATCTTCCTAACATCTCACTTGTATCTAATGTGCACTAAAACACATACAAGTCACCTTATAGTCCTTGTGAGATGTGAGATTTTGGTTTTGCCCTATTCTATGGATCATGCATATCTATCTAGGTATTTTAGAGATATTAGACATCCACCTAGGATGTCACTTGTTAATAAGTGTTGTTGAATGCCATTTGTCCTTAATTACAAGGAATTAAACTTAATGCATGATTATTTTATGGCATACATCAAAAGGAAATAATTTCAAAAGAAAATATCCTATAACTACATGATGTATGAATGTCATGACATGATATTTTTGGATTTTTCATAATAAAACAAGAAAAAAATAAAACATGATGCCATGGCATATAATGGGCAAACAATCATGGCAAGGTTTAGCATAAATAAAATATATCTAGATTACCTTTCTAAGTATCCTTAACCACTTAGCTAACTCAAAATATACCACTTGTTTTAACTTAAAACGTTAAACCTAGATTACCCTAAATGCTTCAAAGAAATGCCAAAACCTAAATTGACATTTCTATTTCTCTTGATTTGTTTATGCCACAAAAAAGTTAAGCATATCCTCAAATGTTGGCATATTCCATTTTTCCTCAAGAGTAATCACATAAATCAAGGCCCGGATTCCCTTAAATTTCTAAGAGAAAACCAAAATCCCAACTTGGTATTTCTCTAGGTTTTCCCAATTTATGCCATTTTAAGATAAAATCAATTTTTCCACCATTAGACACATTTTACTCTTTCAAGGAGTAAATAATAATTCCATTTCATTTTCAAAGGTTAACAAAAACCTTGAAAATGCTCCTTGAGTGTCACTTTCCTCTAAGTTGGGTTAACTACCCTTTTAATCGGAGTTGACACTCTCTAACCCATCTATGGGGTAGAGAAGATGCTCCTAGGAACCCAACACCTATTTGTGCTCCTTGGATCTTTTAGGTACTCACTAGGGATAACTTCCCTAGATACCTTCCTAGTGACCTTGTTGGGCTTGTTAGAAGCCTTGATCACATTTTCTAGGTCAATTCTAGGGATAGCCTCCCTTGTGACCTTGTTAGTGACTTTCTTAGACTTCTTAGAAGTTCTAGTCACTTTGGTTGCAAAGATACTTATAGGGATATCTTCCCTTGTATCCTTGACTTGACCTCTAGACTTAGGGTTTGTTGCATAACTATATGGAACCCTATGATAACTAGGCACATCATTTTTAGCTTTGATTTTGTATCCCAAACCTCTATGGTCATTTGATGGCTTTTGTACTCCTAAACCTAGGTTATGCTCATTTTGCCCTAATAGGATATTTTCCAATCTTTTTAGGGTCTCTTCTAATTTATCAAGTCTTGACCTCAAGACTTGATTTTCCCTCACTAAGTCCTTAGTATTTGATTTTTCATTTGATCCATGAGCATTTTTATTCTTGGGCTTGTATTTATTATCCTTAGTGTTCTTGCCCAAATGTCTATCTACCTTCCTAACCTTAGGTTGGGTAGTCTTGGTATGTAGGGCCACATGCTTTTCCTTAATGCCCTCATGCTTTCTATTCTTATGGTAAATTGCATTAAAATGATAAAAAATAGAATTAACATGCTTTTTACCATAACGTAAAGGGGTAGGCTCAATAAATGTTACATTCTTCTTTACCTTGGAGGCTCCCCCTTGACTAGTGCCTCCTTGAGCCTTGACCATCTTCTTCCCCTTGGGGCATTGACTTCGGTAATGCCATTTTTGTTGACACAAGAAGCACACAATGTGCTCCTTGCTCTTTTTTGTCCTGGGGGTTGTCTCCTTGAGCTTCTCCTTGCCCTTTTGTGTCACTTGACCCTTCTTCTTGGCCAAGTGGGGGCACTTGCTCTTGTAGTGCCTACTTTGCCTACACTCAAAACATATTATATGATTTTTATTTTTAATTGAAACATTTATACCTTCTTGTGTAGGGATGGCACTTGCTCCTCCATTTGATATTTCTTGAATTTTGGAGGTGGCACCATCTTCTTCTTCTTCACTTGACCCGGATGTGGAGGCCTCTTCTTGCTCCGGGTTCATTGATCTACACTCCCCCTCAATCCTAGAGGTGGAGGCTTCATCATCTTGTACATGGAACAAGGAGTATGCTCCCTCCTTGTTTTCTTCATTGCACTCCCTTGAAGATGAAGCTTCTTCTTGGACTTCTTCTTCGGAGGTTGAGCATCTCTCAACCTCGGAGTCCTCCTCTTGGTCTTGCTCCAAAGAGTCACCCTCTCTGGATTCTTCTTGCCTTGTATAGTGGAGGGGATCTCTTCATGAAGCTTGGCCAATTTACTCCATAATTCCTTTGCATCTTCAAATTCTCCAATTTTGCAAAGGATGGTGCTTGGCAATAAATTGACCAAAAGCTTGGTCACTTTGTCATTTGCCTCGCACCTTTGGACTTGCTCTTGGCTCCACTTGCTCCTCTTGAGAACTTTGCCCTTTGAGTTTGTTGGAGTCTTGAAGCCTTCCATAAGAGCAAACTATTGCTCTATCTCCATCTTAAGAAAATTTTCGATTCTTGATTTCCAAGAATCGAAGCTCGTGGAAGTGTATGGTGGAGCCACCCTCGTGTCGAATCCGAGACCATCTCGGAATTCCATTGTAGAAGTTGAGCTTTTGAATTTCTTTGACTTTGACAATTTTGCTTCAACTTCTTCACCCTCTAGCTCTTCTTGTTATGCTTGACCCTTCCGGCGATGATTCCAGTGAAGAGCGGTCTCGCTCTGATACCACTTGTTGGGACCGAAAAGTAGATAGAGGGGGGGGGTGAATAGCTCGTCGCGTGCTCGTTGCTCGGCGTTGCTTGTTTCTTCAAAGATGCGCAGCGAAAAATACAGAAACAAACCACACAACGCTAACAAGGTTGGTTTACTTGGTATCCACCTCACAAGAGGTGACTAGTCCAAGGATCCACACCTACACACACACCCTCCACTAATAAAACTCTCCTTTATGGTAACTACCAAGGGCGGAGAAGCCCTACAAGACTCAATACAAGAAGAAAGGGAAAAGTAATGAAATACAAGCTCACAAGCTTACAATGAGAGCAAAAACCCTAACCCTAGTTTCTTCTTCTTGCTTTGATCCGCCTCTTGACTTGGAAGAACCTCCAAAAGCCTTCAAGAACTGGCGATCTCGAGCTTGAGAAGAGCTGTAGAGAAGCTGGTGAAGATCTGAAATGAATCGGTGAAGAGATGCCGCAGCCATCGCACGCCTGCAGCTCAAATACGACGCAACGGTCGGATCCCGATCGATTCGAAAACTCCCAATCAATCGGGGAGGCTTTGGATCGATCCACGGATCGATCTAGAGTGCCTCTGTGCCCTGGAGAAAATGCCTGGATCGATCCACGGATCGATCCAGCGCTTATCGCGCGAACCAACAGCGTCCCAATCGATCGGCTGATCGATTGGGACCTCTGGATCGATCCACTGATCGGTCCAGAGGCTCTCTGTTCGTTGGGAAAGGCCTGGATCGATCCACTGATTGATCCAGCTCTTGGTTTTTGCCCAAAACCAAGTCCCAAGCCTCTCAAACCAACATTCGGTCAACCTTGACCTGTTGGTATATCATGCCTAGCATCTGGTCACTCCCTTGACCTGCCAAGACTCCCCACCAAGTATCCGGTCAATCCCTTTGACCCACTTGGACTTTTCTCTTTGTGCCAAGTATCCGGTCACTCCCTTGACCTACTTGGACTTCCACCAGATGTTTGGTCAGTCTTGACCCATCTGGATTTCCCCGTGCCTGGCTTCACTCACCAGGTCTTTCACCTAGCTTCACTCACTAGGATTTTCACATGGCTTCACTCACCAGGACTTTCTTCTGCCTGGCTTCACTCACCAGGACTTCCAATCTGCCTAGCTTCACTCACTAGGACTTCTCTTCTGCCTGGCTTCACTCACCAGGACTTTCTTCTGCCTAACATCCCAGTTAGGACTTCCCAGTCAAGTATCCGGTCATTTTTGACCTACTTGACTCTTCTTCAATCAACCTTGTATTGTCAAACATCGAAACCCAAACCAAGACTCAAGCTTGGTCAACCAGGTCAACCTTGACCTGAGGGATGTTGCATCAACAAAAATCTCAACTTTAAGATGAATTTTCTAAATGGACTCGGATTCGACACAAAGATGTCT
The DNA here is from genome assembly GCF_018446385.1 of Zingiber officinale. Classification (NCBI taxonomy): domain Eukaryota; kingdom Viridiplantae; phylum Streptophyta; class Magnoliopsida; order Zingiberales; family Zingiberaceae; genus Zingiber; species Zingiber officinale. Next base: position 104,256,264 of record NC_055988.1, read on the forward strand.
CCACCATTCACAATGACAAGTTTTGATCTTTGGAGATCAAGGATCAAAAATTTATTGATGATGGAGATAGATCAATGGTTTACTTTAATAGAAGGTTTTGAAGTTCTAACGGATTCAAAAGGAAAACTCATTAAGAGAAGCAAACGGAGCAAGGAGCAAATTCAAAGAAGCGAGGAAAATGACAAAGTGGCCAAATTATTGGTCAATTTATTGTCAAGCAATGTTTTAGAAAAAAAAAATTAGAGACTATGAAGATTCCAAAGAGCTTTGGAGCAAGTTGGCAAGAATCCATGAAGAATCCTCCACTACACCAAATCAAGAAGATCCATCCTCAATAGAGTGCAACGATAAAGGCAAAGAGGGAGCATACTCTTTGTTTCATGTACATGAGAATTCGGAGGTTGAGAGATGCTCAACATCTAAGAATGAAGATAAAGAGCCATCCACCTCAAGGATTGAGGGGGAGTGTAGATCAACGCCAGATCAAGAAGAGGCCTCTACATCCAGATCAAGAAAAGAAAATGCTAAACCTACAAATGAATGTATAAAAATTTCAATTGTCAATAATAAAAATCATATTATTTGTTTTAAGTGTAGGGAGAAAGGCCATTACAAGAGTATGTCCTAAGTTGACCAAGGAAAAGGGTCAATCGGCACCAAAGGGCAAGGAGAAGCCCAAGAAAGTTGACCCTATAGTACGCTAAGGCAAGGAACACATTGTATGTTTCTTGTGCAAGCAAAAGGGGCACTATCAGAATCAATGCCCAAGGAGGAAGATTCCGATCAAGAGTCAAGGGGGAGTTTTTAAGAATAACTCCAAGGTACCATTAGTTAATGGTATTTCTTTAAGTCGTGATAAAAAGCATCATAGGTCTAATCTTTATCATTTTAATGCTATTTATCATGAAAATAGGAAGCATGATAGAATTAAAGAAAACTATGTAGCATATCATGCTAAGACTACCTCACCTAAGGTTAGGAAGGTAGATAGTAATTTAGGCAAGAACTCTAAGGATTTTAAATATAAGCCTAAAAATAAAAATGCTCAAGGAAATCAAGAAAAATCCAAATCTAAGGATTTAAGAATTGAAAACTAAGCCATGAGGTCAAGGCTTGATAAATTAGAAAAGACCCTAAAAAGAATGGAAAATATTTTTAAGGGGCAAAGTGAACATAGCCTAGGTTTAGGAGAACAAGAGTCATCCAATGGTCATAGAAATTTGGGATACAAACCTAAAGCCAAGAAGGATGTGGCAGCATACCATAGGGTTCCATATGTTAGGACCAAAAGGAATTTAGATATCTCCATAATAACATGATATTGTCCACTTTGAGCCTAAGCTCTCATGGTTTTGCTCTTGGGCTCTACTAAAAAAGTCTCATACCAATGAAGATATCTTTCCCTTATAAATCTATGATCTTTCCCATGTATTTTCAATGTGGGACTTTGTTTGCAACTTGCAACCCAACAGCCCCCCCCCTCAAACGAAGGACCACAGGCTTCCCACGCCCGATCCTCAACCTACCAGGCCTTCTTGTCCCTTGGCGGTCGGCTAGAGGGGGGTGAATAGCCCTGCAAAAATAACACGAACCTTCCTCTAACGTTACAACTTAATTAGACTAACACTTGCATAAAATAAATAAGAAACTAGAAAGAAGAGGCACAACGATGTTTACTTGGTTACAACCGGGGAGTTTGTTAATCCAAGGAAGTTGAAGCTCACTATCAAAGTCTCCTTCAGGTGGAGAAGTTTCTTACAGCATTGATGTCTCACAAATAAGTAGTAGAACAAACTAGAAGCGTTTACAAGTGTTATTTCTAAGCTCTGGGACCAGAGCTATATTGATAGCCCTGGTCGGGGCACTTAAAAGGGTTCCAGGCACCTAGAGGAGGATGAAAGTTTATCCCTGTCGCAACGGATCGCGTTTGACGCGATCTGGATAATTTTCATGGTCCCAGCACTCGGACTAAAGCTAACCTTATGTTAACTTGTTCGGTCTGGGTTCTTGCTCTAGCTCCGTTCGCTTGGGTCCAGGTCTTCCGTTCTAGCTCCAACTCTGCTTGCTTAGGTGATTTCGACCATCCGGAATAGGGCTCACCCGAACCTATTTTCCGGCCTTCGAGCAATCTTCCGCTCCGGCTTCTCGTCCCTCGGAAATGTCACGCGCCTCCTTCTCGTTCGCCCGCGTACTCTTCCGTAGCACCTCGTCTCTCGGACGCACCGAGCCCGTCGGCTCTCTCTCTCGTGCCATCCTTCTCGCTAGCTGCGTCTTTCACTCGAATTCTTGTGCTCCTAAGTTCCTACACACTTAGACACGGGGGTTAAAACTTACAGGACCTAACCTGACTTAGTTGATCACATCAAAATTAACTTGTGGCACTAATAATCTCTCTCTTTTTGATGTGAACAATCCAAGTTAAGTTAGGGTAAACAAATATAAAGAAATAATAGCAGGGTAATAAATTTGTAACTCAACAATGTGTAAAAAATTAAATTACTCTCCCCCTAGACTTAATTTTTCCTTCTCCCCCTTTGATCACATTAAATAGGGTGCTTTTAAAATGACTTTGGAAGATCTAAACTTAAAGTCTAAGGAAAAATCAGAAAAATTTTCACAAAAAGTTGAATTTTAAAAAGATTTTTAAAAGTTTTGTATTTGGATAACTAATTCATAGAAAATTTTCTAACAGATTGTTTGGACTTTGGATTAAGTCTTATAAAAAATAAATTTGCTAAAATAACTCTAACAAATATGATTTTTGTTAAATAAATTGTAACGATCAAAATTTTTCTTACAGAAATTTTGATGAACTATTTAAAGTATAAGTTAAATTGATTAAATGTTTCATAGTTAGTCAATTAAATATTTTATTTTAGTAATTGGCTTTCAAGTTGTGGCGAGCTACTAAGCCTTCTTGGATATTGGAACAATAACCACTTTTTAGACAAAACATTTTAAAGAAATTAAATATTTAACTATCTCTCTGAAAGCCTAAAAAAATAGTTAACTTAAGCATATTTTGGAACCTAATATAGATTCCATCCTACTGGGTTAATTAAAAATTTCTGAGGAATATATTTTCTAATTTTCCCTTTGTAATATCCAATTTAACCCTTTATAGTTCTCGAAATTTGAAGCAGGCAAATTTAAACATGCAAAAATTTTTAAATTTTCTATTTGATCCTTTAAATTTGCATTCTCAATTTTTAATTTTTCAAGATCCTCTATTTCTATTTTCATTTTTTCATTTTCAGTTTTAATCTTGTCAAGATCTTCTAATTGGCAAGATAGATCTAAGGTTGATTTTAACTCTTTATTTTCTTTTTCTAACTTACAGTAATTTTTTGATAATAGTTTTATAAACTGAAATGACTTGTCAGGAGGAAGAGACCGTACTTGACTTACCTTGTCAATCCTGTAATCTAAAGCTCCCCTTGAAGTGTTGCTTTCTTCCAATGTTGCTCCCCATTTATCGATGCTCTCAATGCTCATTTCAGACGAGCTTGCTTCATCTTCGTCTTCTTGGTGACTTGCCACTAGCACAAGTCCGGTGATTGCTTCGATCTCTGATTCAGACGATGTTTCGTCCCATGTCACCTTTAGAGTTTTATACTTGTTCTGGGTTGCCTTCTTGATCTTTTCCTCCTTGTTCTTCAATTTTGGACAGTTATCTTTCACGTACCCTTCTTCATTGCAGTGGTAGCACTTTACCTTTCTTTTCCTTTTTATACCCTACACTTGATTAAATTTATTTGATTTAAATAATTTTTTAAATCTACTTACTATGAATGTCATTTCATCATCCTCAAGAGAAGATTCAAAATCTCATTCGTCCATCTTTGCCTTTAAGTCAATATTATGCTTTGGCTCCTTCTTCAGATCTGCACATCTCGTTTCATGGACTTCAAAAGTTGAAAATATTTCTTCTAAAGTACTTGATTCGAGATCATTAGATATATAATAAGAATTTACTAATGATGCTCATTCAGTATTTCTAAGAAATGTGCTAAGCCCGCACCTTAGTGAATCTCAGTTGCTTACCTTTTCTCTAAGATTCATGAGTTCGGTGATGAGTTCCTTGATTCTTGAGTGGAGGTGTGTGACTACTTTGCCTTCTTCTAATCAGAGGTTGCTGATTTGGTTTTGAAGTAGGTTCCATCTTGCTAGTTTTGCCTCCAAGGTCCCTTCGTGTAATTCCAGGAATTTCTCCCAGAGCTCCTTAGCTGACTCGTAGGCTCTGATATAGTTGACTTCTTGAGGTGGTAAAATACTAAGCAGATGAAACTCTACTTTACCATTTGCCACGAAGTCGGCTTGCTCCTTCTTCATCCACTGATATTCTTCTTTGTCTTTCATTACTACAAAACTATATTTCATAATTATTAATAATTCAAAATCTGTTTTAAAAAATACCTCTATTTTTTTCTTCCAGCTCGCAAATCCCCCTCGAACTTCATTGGGTTGATACTTGGTCAGGCCATCTCATATGCTTCGTTCAGCGGTTAGTCCTCCTGAAGTGAATCCACTCTGATATCAATTATAGGACCCTTGGCGGCCGGCTAAGGGGGGGGGGGGTGAATAGCCCTGTAAAAATAATATGAACCTTCCTTGAACGTTACATCTTAATTAGACTAACACTTGCATAAAATAAATAAGAAACTAGAAAGAAGAGGCACAACGATGTCTACTTGGTTACAACCAGGGAGGTTGTTAATCCAAGGAACTTGAAGCTCACTATCAAAGTCTCCTTCAGGCGAAGAAGCCTCTTACAACGTTGATGGCTCATAAACACGTAGTAGAACAAACTAGAAGCATTTACAAGTGTTGTTTCTAAGCTTCTGGGATCAGGACTATATTTATATCCCTGGTTGGGGCGCCTGGAAGGGTTCTAGGCACTTGGAGGGAGATAAATTTTATCCCTGTCATAACGGATATCGTTTGGCGCGATCTGGATAATTTTTATGGTCCGAACGCCCGAACCAAAGTTCACCTTATGTTAACTTGTTTCGTCTGGTTCTTGCTTCGACTCTGCTCGCTTGGGTCTAGGTCTTCTGCTCCAGCTTTGACTCTGCTTGCTTGGGTGATTTCAACCATCCGGAATAAGGCTCACCCGAATCCATTTTCCATCTTTCGAGTAATCTTTCGCTCCAGCTTCTCGTCCCTTGGAAATGTCGCGCGCCTACTTCTCGTCCGCCATCGCACTCTTTCGTAGCACCTCGTCCCTAGGACGCACCGAGACCGTCGGCTCTCTCCCGTGCCGTCCTTCTCGCTAGCTATGTCTTTTGCTCAACTTCCTGTACTCCTAAGTTCCTACACACTTAGACACAGGGGGTAAAACCAACAGGACCTAACCTGATTTGGTTGACCACATCAAAACTACCTTGGGGTACTAACATCTCAATCCACCCAACCTACTAGGACTTTCTGCCTGGTGTCTGATTCTCTTAATTTGGACATGAGAGCCCCTACTTCATTTTTCGAGGTTAATATCCTACTCACATGACTCAATTAGACTATAGCTCTTGTACACAGTCAGCGGTTAGACCTTCTGGTAGTCCGAGTTTTGATACCGATTGTTAGGAGGTAAAGGAATTTAGATATCTCGACAATAGCATGATATTGTCCACTTTTATCCTAAGCCCTCATATTTTTGATCTTGGGCTCTATCCAAAAGGCATCATGCCATGGAGATATCTTTTCCTTATAAATCTATGATCTTTCCCATGTATTTTCAATGTAGGACTTTGTTTGCAACTTGTAACCCAACACCATATAATTATGGAACCAACCCTAGGTCAAGTGGTCAAGTCAAGGCTACAAGGGAAGTTATCCCTAGGGATGTAAATGAACCAAACGGTTCGCGAGCTATTCGGAGCTCGATTCGGTAAAAAGCTCGTTCGAGTTTGTTTATTTATCTTATCGAGCCGAGCTCGAGCTCAATTTCGAGCTCGACAGTTTTATCGAGCTGAGCTCGAGCTTAAGGATATTCAGCTCGTGAACTCGTGAACATGTTTGTTTATAGGCTCGCGAGCCAAAAAAATGAGCCTTAAAATGAGCCTTAAACTGAGCCAAAAAATGAGCTCTAAAATGAGCAAAAAAAACGAGCTCTAAAACGAGCCTTAAAATGAGTTTTAAAATGAGCCAAAAAATGAGCTCCAAAACGAGCCAAAAACGGGCGCTAAACGAGCTCTAAATGAGCCCGAAAATGAGCCCGAGCTCGTTTAACGAGTTAGGCTCGTTAACTTTGATAATCGAGCTAATAATGAGCCGAGCTCGAACTGTTCGCGAGCTTAATAATTCTAAAATGAGCCGAGCTCAAGCCTTGTGATAAAAGCTCAATTCGAGCTCGAGCCGAGCTCGAGCCCGAATATAACTTAAACGAGCCGAGCTCGAGCCTAATACTGTTCGACTTGGTTCGGCTCGTTTACATCCCTAGTTATCCCTAGAGTTAACCTTGAAGAGACAAATGTGACTAAAACTTTTAAAAGCCTAAGAAAGTCACTAAGAAGGTCACAAGAGAAGTTATTCCTAGAGTTGACCTAGAGGAATCTAGTGTGACCAAGGCTTTTAAGAAGCCTAGAAAAGTCATTAGAAAGGTATCAAGGGAAGTTGTTCCTAGTGAATACCTAGAACACCTAAGGAGCACCAATTGATTTTGAATTCCTAGGAGTATGTTTTCTACATCCTAGAGGAGTTTAGAGAATGTCAACTCTAATTGGAAGGGTAATTAACCTAACCTTGAAGAAGTTGACATTTGGAGGGCATTTTCAAAGTAGTTGTACTCCTTGAAAATGAGAAAGTTTAATTGTTTACTCTTTGAAAGAGTAAAATGTGTTAAAATTTAGACTTAATTAAAAAAATGGCACAATTAGGAAAGAGTCAAAGAAATGTCAAGTTGAGATTTTGACATTTTCTTGGGAGAAAAAGGGGCAACTTAGGATTAACTTTGACTTAGCAAATGGTTTAAGGCCAGAAACACTTAGATAGATAATCTAGATATTTTCCTTTATGCTAAATTGTCATGACTGTTTGTCCATCATATGCCATGACATCATATTTTACATTCATATTTGTTATGAAAAATAAAAAATATCATGTCATGTCATACATACATCATGTAGCTATAATAGGTTTTCTTTTTAAAAATACTCATTTGATGTATGCCATAAATCAGCATGTATTATTTTAATTCCTTGAAATTAGGGATAATGGCATTAATCAACAAATGACATCCTAGATGGATGATCAATTTAAAATATCTAGATAGAAATGCATGATCTCTTAGTTTAAGATAAAATCAAAATCTACATCTCACAAGGACTATAAGTTGACTTGTATATGTCTTGATACACATTAGATACAAGTGAGATATTAGGAGGATGAACAAAACTCAAGATGTTGATTTAGTGCATCTTTTTGTGTTTTAATTTCATCAAAACACATTATTATGTGTTATCCAATCATTGGAAAAACTAGTGTACAAGTCATGGGCATTTAGTTCAAGGAACATGGTTGGAAATTGGTTTTGAAAATCATTTCAAAATAATTTTGGAAAATCTTGGTGAAGGCTATCTTTTGATAGGAATCACCATTATATAGTTAGACACAAACTTGGAAGAAACATTTAAGTTTTCAAGAGTTTCCAACTTTGTGCCAATCTTTTAAAAATAGGATGTATTTTCTTAGAAAATTATTTTTCCATGATAGTATATGGCATAAATAATATCTACATGAATTTTCATGATTTTTAAAATTTTGTAGAATTATTTATGCATTTCTGAACTTCAACTGAAATTGATCTCAGGAATTTAGAAATTGTAATCGATTAGGGCAATCGATTACACAACCTTAATCGATTAAGGTAAATTTTCATGAGCATAGTGGCTCACGGAATCGATCACTGTGATCGATTGAGAAGGTTAATCGATTAGAGCAATTGATTACCACTTGGTAATCGATTAAATCCCTATTCTAATCAATTAAGGCTGGTCTTAAGCGATTAAGAGCTTTACGTAATCGCTTAAGGCCCTGCTTTTAGTTTAAATTGTTGGATCGAATGAGTATGATAGAGGAGGGGGGGGTCAATATTGTTGGTTGTTACTCGGAAAACCTAATGGTTCCACTGTACAAAAATTTTGTACAAAGGTCTGAACCTTTTCCTAGCTACCATGTGTTCTTTTAAATTAAACTTGGATCGCCTGCGGAACTTAACACGTTTTATCCAAAGTTTAATTTATTTGTTCTTTTAGGTTTATACTTGGATCTCCTGCGGAACTTAACACGTTCGATCCAAATCACCTAGGTTATTAATTCCATTAAATATTAATTTCCAAAATTGGCTTCCAGGACTGCATGGCGAGGCACATGGCCTTCTTGGATATGGGAACAACCACCACCGTCTAGACAAAGCCTTTTAAGGAAAGCTAATATTTAATTTCCTTAAATAACTTTAGGTCAACCAAAAAAAACAATCAAATCACAAGGAAAAGAAAAATAAAGAACACAACATCGAAAACTAATTCGAAATACTAGAATCGCATGCCTCTTGTATTTGGTATTTTTACAAAGAAATAAAACTAGTATGATGCGGAAATTAAATACTAGTATACCTTTTCTTTTGCAAACAAAAAACCTCTAGGTCTTCTACCGTATTCCTCTTCTAACCTCGGACTTTGTGTGGGCAACGATCTTCCGAGATGAGAAACCACCAAAGCACCTTCTTCTCCTTTCTTCAAGTTTCGGCCAAGCACAAAGCTTCCAAAAGATGAAGATCTTTTTCCACCAACCAAGCTCCAAGGGATGTAAGCTTTCTCTCCTTCTTCCTCAAGCTAGATCCGGCCACCTCCTCCAAGCTCCAATAGATAAAGGATTTCGGCCACACAAGAGGAAGAGAGAAAATGAGAAGGGCCGGCCACACCAAGGAAGAAAAGAGGGAGAAAATAGAATAGAGTTGTTCACCATGAAGCCTCCTCTACCCCCTCTTTTATAATCCTTGGTCTTGGCAAATAAGGAAAATTTAATAAAAACTTCCTTAATTCTTTTGCCATTGAAAAATAAAATTTATTTAATTAAAAACAATTTTCTTCTCATCAATTATAATGGCCGACCATATTAAAGCTACAAACGAGGAGAGTTTTAATTAATTAAAACTTCCTAATTTGTCTCCAGAAATTTATAAAAAATTTCTCCAATAATTTTCATCCCTTCATGATTGGTTAATAAAAAGGAAATTTTATAAATTAAAATCTTTCTTTTAAACATGTGGAAAGAAAGTTATCTCTAAAAAATTAAAATCTCTTTTAATCTACAAATAAGGAAAGATATCAAATCTTTTCTTAATCTCTTGTAGAAACTTATAAAAGAGAATATTTAATTTTTAAACTCTCTTTTAAATCATGAACATGGTTAAAAAGGAAAGTTTTCAACAAATAAGGAAAGATTTCAAATTTTAAACTCTCTTTTAAACATATAGATGATTTACAAATAAGGAAAGTTTTTACCAAAAATTAAAATCATCCTTTTAATCTACAAATAAGGAAAGAGATTAATCTCTTCTCTTAATCTTTTGTAGAAAACTATAAAAGGAAATTTTTAATTTTTTAAACTCTCTTTTAAAACCATGATATCCACATAAGAAATAATTTTAATAAAAATCTTTTTTAATATTCTAGTGGTCGGCCACCTAAGCTTGGGATCCAAGCTTTGGCCGGCCACTAACTTGGCTCATCCACTTGGTCTTGGCTGGCCCTAGCTTGGGTTCCAAGCTTGCTTGGCCGGCCCCATTGGATGGGTAAGAAGGTGGGTATGTGGTGGGTATAAATCTCTATATACAAGAGGCTACGATAGGGACCGAGAGGAGGAATTGGTTTTGGTCTCCTGATAAAATTAAGCATCCTGTGTTCGCCCCGAACACACAACTTAATTTTATCAATAATAATTCATTCCACTAGAGAACTATTATTGAACTACCGCACCAATCTCAAATTACATTTTGGGCTCCTTCTTATTATGAGTGTGTTAGTCTCCCTGTGTTTAAGATGTCGAATGTCCACTAATTAAGTGAGTTACTGACAACTCATTTAATTAATATCTTAGTCCATGAGTAGTACCACTCAACCTTATCGTCATGTCGGACTAAGTCCACCTGCAGGGTTTAACATGACAATCCTTATGAGCTCCTCTTGGGGACATTCTCAACCTAGATTACTAGGACACAGTTTGCTTCTATAATCAACAACACACACTATAAGTGATATCATTTCCCAACTTATCGGGTTTATTGATTTATCGAACTAAATCTCACCCATTGATAAATTAAAGAAATAAATATCAAATATATGTGCTTATTATTATATTAGGATTAAGAGCACACACTTCCATAATAACTGTGTTGTTTGTTCCTTTATAAAGTCAGTATAAAAGAAACGACCTTTAATGGTCCTACTCAATACACTCTAAGTGTACTAGTGTAATTATATAGTTAAGATAAACTAATACCTAATTACACTACGACCTTCTAATGGTTTGTTCCTTTCCATCTTGGTCGTGAGCTACTGTTTATAATTTATAAGGTACTGATAACATGATCTTCTGTGTGTGATACCACACACCATGTTATCTACAATATAAATTAATTGAACAACTACATTTATCATAAATGTAGACATTTGACCAATGTGATTTTTATTTCAAGATAAATGTTTATACCAAAAGCTAGGCTTTTAGTATACATCCTAACAAATATCGTGTTTTTAAAACTTTTCTTTTACTCGTTAAAAATAAAGTCGTGCAGTGGAAAAATAAAGAATAGTTCAGTTACTTGATTCGGAGTCTAGGTCGACTCCTACTCCAAGGCCCGCGATCCTTGACCGCACCGATGGGCAATTCACTATTACTCTTCTTTCTGAAAATCTCGGAAAGAAGCAGTGCGTACAATATGCAAGATAGTAACACCCTACTATCTTGTAAGATTTTAAGTATAATGCAAGCTTTTCTAAAATAAAATATACCGACAAAGATTTACGATGAAGCTTGGTCAGCCCTTCTGGATGGAGCAGCTTACGAGTCGTAGACCGGCAGCAGAAGCTTGCACAGAGATGATTTTCGAAGTAGAACATCATTATCTCTTGCCTTGGACCTCGAGCTCTCTTTTATAAGAATCGTCAATGTTCGATCGACTGATCCCTAGGTTCGATCGATCGAACCAGCTCCCTTCCTTCCTGGCTGAGATCCGATGCTGATTCGATCCTCGACAATTAATGACCATTAAGGGTTCGATTGACCGATCCCTTTGTTTGGTCGACCGAACGGGCTCCTTCATTGTTCGTTGAGATTTGCCGAGATTCACATTTACTGTGCCTTTAATGATTGATCGTTCGGTCGACCGATCCTCTGGTTCGGTCGATCGATCAATGTAGTTTCCTTCTGTTTCTGATCGTTGCTGATTGAATTGAACTGTTCTGAGTCACCCTGGTTCGGTCGATCGATCCCTACGTCCAGTCGATCGATCTGGTCATAACCTACAAAATAGTGTTAGACAAAGTATCTCTGCATCGTTAACACAAAGGTTAGCACAGTATATAATGCATGAGTAATATTAGATAGTAGAACTATCTTGATCTCAACTTGGAAATCTTCTCGATTTCTTCAGTTGGATCAGCGACCTTAGGTTGTTCCTAACAGGAACATGACCTCACTGTCGCTCCTCCAGTTGCTTACCTCAACTTACCTTAACTTACCTTCCAAACATTGGTCCTCTAGACTTGTTTGGACTTTCTCTACTCAGTGTCTGATCACCTGATCCACTAAGGCCTTTCCTGCAATACTACATTAGTCTTGGAGTTCACTCCTCCAAGACTTCTTGTTACCTAAGGTTATCTCCCCCTAGAATTTTCTCCATCTAGCTTCACTCACCAGAACCTAAGGTTACCACCCCCTAGGGTTTTCTCCACCTGGCTTCACTCACCAAGACTCAGTATTCGGCTACCTAAGGATCAGGTCCTTCAGGTATCTTTGCCTATAAATTATTTACACAAGTTAGCTTCCACAAATCTGGGACAAACTGATAATAATTTGTCACAAAAAGCTACTTTTAGAGCATCCCAGACCAACAATAACTAGACAATCTCTTCTTTTTAAAAAAAAAAAAATACAAACAAATAAACACCTTAAGCCTGGCTATTCAGAGCCAACTTACCATTGAACTTTATGTGAGGTTACATCATTATTTCAAATCTTTTCAAGTCATCTTTAATTGCATTAAGTAGATTTTTCTTTGGTCCTCCACCCATCACACATTCACAATTGATTCAAGTTCTTTGATTATACCTTTAAAGCCCATGATATTGGGATTCCTAGGCATGACACATGGCGGATAGGACTATTTGGAAAACCTCGAAGGCATGGTTGTTGGTGCAACATCCCTCAGGTCAAGGTTGACCTGGTTGACCAAGCTTGAGTCTTGGTTTGGGTTTCGATGTTTGACAATGCAAGGTTGATTGAAGAAGAGTCAAGTAGGTCAAGGATGACCGGATACTTAACTGGGAAGTCCTAACTGGGATGTTAGGCAGAAGAAAAGACCTAGTGAGTGAAGCTAGGCAGTGAGGAAAATCCTAGTAAGTGAAGCTAGGTGAAAGTCCTGGTGAGTGAAGTCAAGCAGAAGAAAATCCTGGTGAGTGAAGTCAGGTGAAAATCCTAGTGAGTGAAGCTAGGTGAAAGACCTGGTGAGTGAAGCCAGGCAGATTGGAAGTTTTGGTGAGTGAAGCCAGGCACGGGGAAATCCAGATGGGTCAAGATTGACCAGACATCTGGTGGAAGTCCAAGTAGGTCAAGGGACTGACCGAATACTTGGCACGAAGAGAAAAGTCCAAGTGGGTCAAAGGGATTGACCGGACACTTGGTGGGGAGTCCTGGCAGGTCAAGGGAGTGACCAGATGCTAGGCATGATATACCAACAGGTCAAGGTTGACCGAATGTTGGTTTGAGAGGCTTGGGACTTGGTTTTGGGCAAAAACCAAGAGCTGGATCGATCGGTCGATCCAGAGGGCTAGATCGATCGGTGGATCGATCCGGCTTTTCCGGAGACAAGCCTGCGGATCGATCGGTGGATCGATCCAGCCTTTCCGGGACTCCCGGATCGATCGGTGGATCGATCGAGGTCCCAATCAATCGCCGATCGATTGGGGCGCTCAGTTCGCGATAGCGGCGGATCGATCCGTGGATCGATCCATAGCCACAGAGGCGCTCTGGATCGATCCGTGGATCGATCCAAAGCCTCCCCGATCGATTGGGAGCTTTCGAATCGATCGGGATCCGACCGTTGCGTCGTATTTGAGCTGCAGGCGTGCGATGGCAGCGATAGAACTTCACGATTTCATCTCAGATCAACACAACGACTTCTCCACACTTCTCTCAAGCTCAAATCGTCAGTTCTTGAAGGTTCTTGGAGATTTCCCAAGTCAAGAGGCGAATCAAAAGCAAGAAGAAGAAAGCTAGGGTTAGGGTTTTCATTCTATATCTTGTAAGATATCTATTGTATTTGTTTCCCTTGCTTTCTTCTTGTATTGTGAGGGTTGTAGGGCTTCTCCGCCTTCAGTAGTTACTGAAAAGGAGTGATTTCATAGTGGAGGGTGTGTGAGTGTGTGGATCCTTGGATTAGTCACCTCTTGTGAGGTGGATACCAAGTAAATCCTCTTGTTAGCGTTGTGTATTGTGTTTTTTTTTTTCTTTGTATTCCGCTGCACATTTCTTGAAGAAACAAGCAACGCCAAGAACACGAGAAGCACGAAGAGCTATTCACCCCCCCCCTCTAGCTTAATTTTGGTCCTAACAAGTGGTATCAGAGCGAGGTTGCTCTTCACCGGAATCATCGCCGGAAGGGGCAAACAAAACAAGCAAAGCTAGAGGGTGAAGAAGTTGAAGCAAATTCATCAAAAGTCAAAGATTTCAAGAAACTCAACTTCAAGATGCAATTCCAAGATGGACTTGGATTTGACACAAGGGTGGCTCCACCGTACACATCCACAAGCTTCGATTCTTGGAAATCAAGAATTAAAAATTTTCTTATGATGGAGATAGAGCAATGGTTTGCTTTAATGGAAGGCTTCAAAGCTCCAACAAACTCCAAGGGCAAGCTTCTCAAGAAAAGCAAATGGAGCTTGGAGCAAATTCAAAGGAGCGAGGCAAATGATAAAGTGACCAAGCTTTTGGTCAACTTATTGCCTAGCCACATTTTGGCTCAAATCGGAGAATTCAACGATGCCAAGGAGCTTTGGAGCAAATTGGCAACAATCCATGAAGAACCCTCCATTGTATCGAATCAAGAGGAATCCAAAGAGGGCAACTCATTGGAGCAAGATCAAGAGGAGGACTCTGAAGTTGAGAGATGCCCAACTTCTGAAGAAGAGGAAGTCCAAGAAGCTTCATCCTCAAAGGAGTGCAATCAAAAGAGCAAGGAAAGAGCATATTCCTTGTTTCATGTACAAGAGGATGAAGAAGAAGGTGAAGCCTCCACCTCTAGGATTGAGGGGGAGCAATCTTCATTGACACTGGATCAAGAGCAAGAAGAATCCTCCACATCCGGGTCAAGAGAAGATGAGGATGAAGAAGCTTCCACCTCCGCAAGTCAAGCAAAATCGAATGGAGGAATATCTTTGGATCAAGAGGAAGCTTCTACCTCCGAATCAAAAGGAGAAGATGCCACCCCTACAAGCAAAGGTATAAACATTTCAATTAATGATAAAAATCATATCATATGCTTTGAATGTAGGGAACATGGGCATTACAAAAGTAAATGCCCTAAATTGACCAAGAAGAAGGGCCAAGTGGCACAAAAAGGCAAGGTGAAGCCCAAGGAGACCATCCCCAATACAAAGAAGAGCAAGGAGCATATTATATGCTTCTCTTGCAATCAAAAGGGGCATTACCGAAGTCAATGCCCCAAGAGGAAGAAGATGGTCAAGGCTCAAGGAGGAAGCTCAATTCAAGGGGGAGCCTCTAAGGTAAAAAGAAAGGTAACTTTCATTGAGCCTATTCGCTTGCATAATGGTAAAAAGCATGCTAATTCAAGTTTATATCATTTTAATGCTATTTACCATGAAAATAGGAGGCATGATAAAATTAAAGAAAATCATGTAGCTTATCATGCTAAGACTACCACACCTAGGATTAGGAAGATAGATAAAAATCTAGGCAATCACACTAAGGACCATAGTTATAAGCCTAGAAACAAAAATGCTCATGGGTGTAATGAAAAATCAAAATCTAAGGATTTAATGATAGAAAATCAAGGCTTGAGGTCAAGGCTTGATAAAATGGAAAAGACCCTAAAAAGGATGGAAAATATCCTAAAAGGGCAAAATGAGCAGAGCCTAGGTCTAGGAGCACAAAGGACATCCAATGACCATAGAGGTTTGGGATACAAACCCAAAGCTAAAAAGGATGTGCCTAGTTATCATAGGGTTCCATATAGGTATGGAACAAACCCTAAGTCTAGAGGTCAAGTCAAGGATACAAGGGAAGATATCCCTAGAAGTATCTTTGCAACCAAAGTGACTAAGACTTCTAAGAAGTCTAAGAAAGTCACTAACAAGGTCACAAGGGAGGCTATCCCTAGAGTTGACCTAGAAAATGTGACCAAGGCTTCTAAGAAGCCCAACAAGGTCACTAGGAAGGTATCTAGGGAAGTTATCCCTAGTAAGTACCTAGAGCATCCAAGGAGCACCAATAGGTGTTGGGTTCCTAGGAGCATCTTCTCTACCCTATAGATGGGTTAGAGAGTGTCAACTCTGATTAGAAGGGTAGTTAACCCAACTTTGAGGAAATTGACACTCAAGGAGCATTTTCAAGGTTTTTGTTAACCTTTGAAAATGAAATGGAATTATTATTTACTCCTTGAAAGAGTAAAATGTGCCTAATGGTGGAAAAATTGATTTTATCTTAAAATGGCATAAATTGGGAAAACCTAGAGAAATACCCAGTTGAGATTTTGGTATTCTCTTAGAAATTTAAGGCAATCCGGGCCTTGATTTATGTGATTACTCTTGAGGAAAAATGGATTATGCCAACATTTGAGGATATGCTTAATTTTAAGTGGCATAAACAAATCAAGAGAAATAGAAATGTCAATTTAGGTTTTGGCATTTCTTTGAAGCATTTAGGGTAATCTAGGTTTAACGTTTTAAGTTAAAACAAGTGGTATATTTTGAGTTAGCTAAGTGGTTAAGGATACTTAGATAGGTAATCTAGGTATATTATTATTTATGCTAAACTCTGTCATGATTGTTTGCCCATCATATGCCATGATATCATATTTATTTTTGCATTCATATCTTATTATGATAAATCCAAAAAAAAAAATACCATGTCATGACATTCATACATCATGTAGTTATAGGATATTTTCTTTTGAAAATTATTTCTTTTTGATGTATGCCATAACATAATCATGCATTAAGTTTAATTCCTTGTAATTAAGGAGAAATGACATTTAACAACACTTATTAACAAGTGACATCCTAGGTGGATGTCCAATATCTCTAAAATGACTAGATAGATATGCATGATCCCTAGAATAGGGCAAAACCAAAATCTCACATCTCACAAGGACTATAAGGTGACTTGTATGTGTTTTAGTGCACATTAGATACAGGTGAGATGTTAGGAAGATGAACAAAACTCAAGATGTTGATTTAGTACATTCTTTTGAGTTTTAGGTTCATCAAAACATATAGTTATGTGTTTTCCCATCATTGGGAAAGCTAATGTACAAGTAATGTGCATTAAGCCCAAGGAATATGGTGGGATATTGGTTTTGAAAATGTTTTTAAAATAATTTTGGAAAACCTTGGTGAAGGCTATCTTTTGATAGTAATCACCATTGAATAGTTAGACACAAACTTGAAGCAAACACTAAAGTTTTTGCAAGTTCTCAAGTTTGTATCAATCTTTGAAAATATGATGTATTTTCATAGAAAACTATTTTTCCATGATAAATTATACCCTAAATAATGTCTACACAAATTTTTACAATTTTTGGAATTTTATAAAATTTTCTAGAGGTTTCTGAAATTGGCTGAAATTGAATTTCAGCAATTTCAGGCCTTCAATCGATCAGTGGATCGATTGGAGTGCCTCAATCGATCAACCGATCGATTGAGAAGGCATTTCTCACCAGCAGAAGCTCGCTGGATCGATCAGCTGATCGATCCAAGAATACTGAATCGATCAGTGGATCGATTCAGCAGGGTTCAATCGATTGGAACCCAACTCCAATCGATCGAAGATGCTGATTTTGGCTGGGAAGGCCTGATTTCAGCATTTTTGAACCTATTTTAGTCTAGGTAACCATTCCAAACCCCTGAAAATACATTTGTATACATAAAAAGGGTGTTTTCGTATGGAAAACAAGGATGGATTGGTTAAGGAAGGCTAAGTTGAAGTTTAGGTTGAAGTTTGTTTCAAATTTTGAATATTTGAACCTCAAAACTTCTAAAATTGGGTTTCCTAAAGTTTTAGGGATTCCAAGTCATTGTTGGTACAATGACAGAAGTTACCACCATGTCTTTAGGGGGAGGGACTCTTTAAAGACATGAAAATTATTTTTCATGAACCTTGGAATGTGGTTAACCTTCCGTTAAGAACATGCTCAAGGTTGAGCGTTTGAACTTTAATGGGGAGTGGATATCCTCATTGTTCAAGTGGTTTCAAGTGGATAATGCTCAAGGATGGACATTTGCCTACATTGGGGGAGAATGTAGGGTTAAGGATAATGAAGGGTATGGGACCTTCATTATCGTGTTGATCACAACGAGTAAAGTTGTGAACTCTTCAGGGGGAGAGTTTTCAACAAGTGAATTTGTTGATGTGTGCCCAAAAATGGGGCATGGTTTGATGTGTGCCAATAGGGGGAGAATGAAAGGGAGTAAGTTAGGCTTTCATTACCTAGAGGGAGTTTGCCCTCTTAGGGGGAGAATGAAGGACTTAACTTATGTATTCATTACCTAGTGGCATGAAGAAGGTTTAGGCTATGGGATTAGCCTAACTTACATGTGGTATTGTAAGTGATAGTGTTGGTATTGTCAAACATCAAAAAGGGAGAGATTGTTGGTGCAACATCCCTCAGGTCAAGGTTGACCTGGTTGACCAAGCTTGAGTCTTGGTTTGGGTTTCGATCTTTGACAATGCAAGGTTGATTGAAGAAGAGTCAAGTAGGTCAAGAATGACCGGATACTTGACTGGGAAGTCCTAACTGGGATGTTAGGCAGAATGAAAGACCTGTTGGGACCGAAAAGTAGCTAGAGGGGGGGGGGGGGTGAATAGCTCGTCGTTGGCTCGTTGCTCGGCGTTGCTTGTTTCTTCAAAGATGCGCAGCGGAAAATACAGAAACTAACCACACAACGCTAACAAGGTTGGTTTACTTGGTATCCACCTCACAAGAGGTGACTAGTCCAAGGATCCACACCTACACACACACCCTCCACTAATAAAACTCTCCTTTATGGTAACTACCAAGGGCGGAGAAGCCCTACAAGACTCAATACAAGAAGAAAGGAAAATGTAATGAAATACAAGCTTACAAGCTTACAATGAGAGCAAAAACCCTAACACTAGTTTCTTCTTCTTGCTTTGATCCGCCTCTTGACTTGGAAGAACCTCCAAGAGCCTTAAAGAACTGGCGATCTCGAGCTTGAGAAGAGCTGTGGAGAAGCTGGTGAAGATCTGAAATGAATCGGTGAAGAGATGCCGAAGGAAATGAACGCCTGCGGCTTAAATCGACGCTAACGGTGGAATCCCGATCGATTGGAATGCTCCCAATCGATCGGGGAGGCTTTGGATCGATCCACGGATCGATCCGGGCACTCCGAAAAATGCCGGATCGATCCACGGATCGATCCGGCGCTTATCGAAAGAGCGTCCCAACCGATCCACCGATCGATTGGGACCTCGGATCGATCCACCGATCGATCCGAGTTTTCGTGAGGACTCACCGGATCGATCGGCGATCAATCCAGATCTTCTGGATCGATTCGGATCATCTGGATCGATCCACGGATCAATCCAAACCTGCTGGATCAATCGGCTGATCAATCCAGATCTTGGTTTTTGCCCAAAACCAAGTCCAAAGCCCCCTAAACCAACATCTAGTCAACCATGACTTGTTGGTACATAAGACCTAGCATCCGGTCACCCTTGACCAGCTAGGACTCTCTCACCAAGTGTCTAGTCAATCCCTTTGACCCACTTGGACTTTCCTCTTCTTGCCAAGTATCCGATCACTCCCTAAGACCTACTTGGACTTTTCTTCCTCGTGCCAAGTATCCGGTCAATCCCTTTGACCTACTTGGACTCTCACCAGATGTCTGGTCAACCTTGACCCATCTGGATTTCTCTTGCCTGGCTTCACTCACCAGGACTTTCCCAATTGCCTAGCTTCACTCACTAGGTCTTTCACCTAGCTTCACTCACCAGGATTTTCACCTGGCTTCACTCACCAGGATTTTCCTCCTGCCTAGCTTCACTCACTAGGTCTTTCACCTGGCTTCACTCACCAGGATTTTCCTCCTGCCTAGCTTCACTCACTAGGACTTCCCAATTGCCTAGCTTCACTCACTAGGTCTTTCACCTGGCTTCACTCACCAGGATTTTTCTCCTGCCTAGCTTCACTCACT